>NC_059172.1:611892-916589 GCF_019923935.1 Bubalus bubalis
TAATTCTTGCTTTTATAATCTTATCTTTTAAAATTTCATATAAAAAAAGAAAATATATTTACAGACCAACAGTTAGCAAACTACAGCACATGAACCAAATCTGACCCATTATCTGTTTTATAAAGTTTGATCGAAACAGAGCCATATCTGTTCATTTAAACACTGTCCATGGCTGCTTTCATGTTATTAAGTAAAACTGAGTAGCTGGGACAAATGGAATTAATGTTGATAATAAACATGAACTTAAAATAAGGAGATTATCTTGGATTAATTGGGTGAGCTCAATGTGATTTATGCAATTGTCTTTTAAGTTAGTTAACAAAGAACAAATGACATATTTAGACTTTTTAAAATACTTATCTGCATAATCACCTTTACTGATGCAATTTCTTCATGTGTATTTGAGTTCCACCTGGTATTATTTCCTTTCAGCCTAAAGAGCTTCCTGTGATGTCCCTTGTAAGGAAGTTTTGCCAGCCACACATTCACAGTCATTGTTCATCTGTATGTTTTTATTTCACAGTCATTTTTGAAGGACAGCTTTAAAGGACATAGAATTCCTGCTTGACTGTTTCTTTCTTCCAGCACTGTAATACTACTGGAATAATTCCAGCACTTTCCTACTACGTTAAGGCCTCCACTGTTTTTGATGAGTTAGCAGTTAATCTTATTGTGGATCACACTTACACTGCACATGAAGTCATTTTTTCTTGCTGTTTTCAAGACTTTCTTTCATTAGTTTATTTCTGAATAATCTAGGAGTGCATCTCTTTGTGTTTATTCTGAGATCACTGAGCCTCTTAGATGGATGCATGCTAAGTTGCTTCAGTTGTGTCTGACTCTGTAATCCTAGAAACTATACCCCCCCCAGGCTTCTCTGTCCGTGGGGTTCTCCAGGCAAGAATATTGGAATGGATTGCCATTTCCTTCTCCAGGGGATCTTCCCAACCCAGGGATTGAACCTGTGTCTTAGATGGACAGAATAATATTTTTCCTCAAATGTGGGAAATTTGGGGCCATTATTTTTCAATTTTTTCCCACATTCCCTCCTTTCTGGTATTCTTATTATGCATATGTGAGTGCAGTAGATGGGGTCCCCCACAAATCTCTAAGGCTGTTTATTTTTCTTTCAGTTCTTCAGACTGGATGATCTATACTGTTCTATCACGTTTGCAGATTTTGTCTTCTGTTGACTCAGATTTGCCCTTGGGTTTTTCATTTCAGAAAGGATGTCAGTCCTGAATATTCATTGAAAGGACTGATGCTGAAGCTGAAACTTCAATACTTTGGCCACGTGATGCAAAGAACTGACTCATTTGAAAAGATTCTGATGCTGGGAAAGATTGAAGGTGGGAAGAGAAGGGGATGACAGAGGATGAGATGGTTGGATGGCATTACTGACTCAATGGACATGCGTTTGAGTAAACTTTGGAAGCTGGTGATGGATAGGCAGGCCTGGCATGCTGCAGTCCATGGGGTCTCAAAGAGTCGGACACGACTGAGCAACTGAACTGAAGTGTGCATCTTCAGGTCTGGCTGGCTGTCAATTTCTTGCCCCAATAGTTCTGTAATCTTAGTAAGGCCAGGCGTTAGATTGGCTTTTCCAGACTGTTTGCAACTGAGATCACCATTGTTTTAATAATACCCTTAGTCATAAAAATTCCTTTGCTCTACTCCAAATAAAACCAGGCCTCTGCAGCAGTGGTCCTCACAGTCTGACTCACCCAGATAAGTTTCTGCAAAATGGAACCTGGAGTTGAGGGGACAAGTTGGAAGGAACTAGAGCAGCCCCAAGTTAAACTGTCACAGACATCTGCTGCTCTTACCCAAGGTTTAGTAAGTTTTTAAAAATAAACGCTTCTCAATTTGTTGTGTTGTTGTTTAGTCGCTAAGTTGTGTCTGACTCTTTGTGACCCCATGGACTGTAGCATGCCAGACCTCCCTGTCCTTGACCACCATTGCTCAAACTCATGTCCACTGAGTTAGTGATGCCCTCCAACCAGCTCCTCCTCTGTTACCCCCTTCTCTTCCTGCCCTCGATCTTTCCTAGCATCAGGAATAATGTCACCTCTTTGCATCAGGTGGCCAGACTACTGGAGCTTCAGATTCAGCATCAGTCCTTCCAATGAGTATTCAGAACGGATTTCCTTTAGGATTGACTGGTTTGATCTTGTTTTATTTTTATTTTAATATTGTTTCATGTATTATTTTTCTAATTTTATAAACAGAAAAAATAGAAAGTGAAATTATATTTTTATTAGTACCAAACATATCAGAACACTTTATCTCCTCATAAAGTGTACTTACTAGAAATTACATCTCTAGTTTTGCCAGTGATTTAGATAAAACACTTACCAAACCAACACAGCCGAAGACTGCATATGTGAGTGCCATAGACACTTCCAACGGGTAGAAGCTCAGTAAAACACGTGAAATTTCTCTCCCAAGTTTCTGAAATCAGAAAATAGATAGACATTTTGCATTTTTATCTTTTTAAAAACTTAGAAAAATTTTGATTGAAGTATAGTTAATTCACAATGTTGTGGTAGTTTCAGGTGTGCAGCAGTGACTCAATTATACACACATATGTACGTATATATGTACACACACATGTACGTATATATGTACACACATGTACGTATATATGTACACACATGTACGTATATATGTACACACATATGTATGTATATATGTACACGTGTGTGCTCAGAGGTGTCTGACTCTATGCAGCTCCATGGACTGTAGCCTGCCAAGCTCCTCTGTCCATGGAATTTTCCAGGCAAGTATACTGGAGCCAGTTGCCATTTCCTACTCTAGGGGAGCTTCCTGACATGGGGATTGAACCTATGTTTTGCATCTCCTGCACTGGCAGGCAGATTCTTTACCACCAGCACCACCTGGGAAGTGGTGTACATATATGTATATTATTTTTCAGATTCTTTCCCTTATAGATTATTACAAATATCGAGTACAGTTACCCATGCTACACAGTAGGTCCCTGTTGGTTACCTACTTTACATATAGTAGTGAATATATGTCCATCCCAAACTCCTAATTTATCTTGCACTCCTCCCTTTGGTACTTTGGTACTCTAAGTTTGTTTTTGATGTCTGTAAGTCTATTTCTGTTTTACTATTCAATTTTTAAATGTACTGTCTTATACTGATTGATTTGCAGATATTCAAAAATCCTTGCATCCCTGGGACAAATTCCACTTGATCATGTGTATGATCTGCTTAATGTATTGTTGGATTTGGTTTGCTAGTAGTTAGTTTGTTGAGGATTTTTGCATCTATTTTCATCAGTCATACTGGCCTGTAATTTTCTTTTCTGTGGTATCTTTGTCTGGTTTTGGTATCAGGGTGATGATGGTCTCATAGAATGAGTTTGAAAGTGTTCCTTCCCCTGAAATTTTTGTAATAGTTTCAGAGGACTAGGTGTTAACTCTTCTCTAAATGTTAGAATTCACCTGTGAAGCCGTCTGGTCTTGGACTTGTTTATTGGAAGTTTTTAAATCACAGAATCAATTTCAGTTCTTTTAACTGGTCTGTTCATATTTTCTATTTTTCTTTCAGTCTTGGGGGGTTATGCCTTGCTAAGAATTTGTCCATTACTTCTTGGTTGTCCATTTTATTGGCATATAGTTGCTTGTAGTAGTCTCTTATGGGCCTCTGTATGTCTGTGGTATTAGTTGTAACTTCTCTTTTTTTCTAATTTTGTTGATTTGGGCCCTCTCCCTTTTTTTCTTGTTGTGTCTGGCTAAAGTTTTATCAATTATTTTGCTTATTTTTCAAAAAACTAGCTTTGCATTTCAGGGATCTTTTCTATTGCTTTCTTAGTCTCTACTTCATTTATTTCTGCTCTGATGTTTATGATTTCCTCCCTTCTACTACCTTTGGTTTTTATTTGTTCTTCTTTTTCTAGTTGCTTTAGGCATAAGGTTAGTTGTTTGAGATTTTTCTCATTTCCTGAGGCAATTTTGTATCACTATGAGCTTCCCTCTTTAACTACTTTTGCTTTGTCCCATAGGTTTTTTGGATTATCATGATTTTGTTTTCATTTGTCTCTTAGGTATTTTTATTTCTTCAGTGATCTATTGGCTGTTCAACAGAATATTGTTTAGCCGCCACGTTTGTGTTTTTTGCAGGTTTTTTCTTGCTGTTGTTCAGTCTCTAAGTCATGTCTGACTCTTTGTGACCCCATGGACTTCCTGTTCTTCACTATCTCCCAGAGTTTGCTCAAATTTATGTCCACTGAGTTCTATGATGCTATCTAACCATCTCATCCTCTGACATCCCCTTTTCCTTGTGCCTTCTATCTTTCCCAGCTACAAGGTCCCTTCCCAAAGAGTTGGCTCTTTGCATCAGGTGGCCAAAGTATTGGATCTTCACCTTTAGCATCAGTCCTTTCAATGAATATTCAGGGATGATTTCTTTTAGGATTGACTGGTTGGATTGTCGTGCAGTCCAACAGACTCTCAAGTTCTTTATGGTCCAACTCTCACATCTGTACCTGACTACTGGAAAACCCAGAGCTTTAACTATACAGATCTTTGTCAGCAAAGTGATGTCTCTGCTTTTTAATATACTGCCTAGGTTTGTGATAGCTTTCCTTCCCAAGAGCAAGTGTCTTTTAATTTCATAGCTGCATTCACCATCTGCAGTGATTTTGGAGACCAAGAAAATCAAGTCTGTCACTGCTTCCACTTTTCCCCCTTCTATTTGCCATGAAATGATGGGACTGGATGCCACGATCTTAGTTTTTTGAATGTTGAGTTTTGAGCCAGCTTTTTCACTCTCCTCTTTCACCCTCATCAGGAGGCTCTTTCGTTTCTCTCCACTTGCTGCCATTAGAGTGGTAACATCTGCATATCTGAGGTTGTTGATCTTTCTCCCAGCAATCCTGATTCCAGCTTGGGATTCATTCAGCCTGACATTTCATATGATGTACTCTTCATGTAAGTTAAATAAGCAGGGTAGCAATACACAGCCTTGCCATACTCCTTTCCAAACTTTAACCAGTCCATTGTTCCATGTCTGGTTCTGTTTCTTCTTGTAGCTTATTTCTAACCTCATAGCTGGAATAGATGGTTGATTGATATGATTTCAGTTTTCTTAAATTTACTGAGGCTTGCTTTGTGGCCCAGCATATTGTCTCTCCTGAAGAATATTCCATATGTACTTGAAAAGAATGTCTATTCTCCTGCTTTTGGATGGAATACTGTATAAATACCAGTTAAGTCCATCCGGCCTAATGTGTCATTTTTTTTTTTATATTTCATTTTTAAACTTTACAAAATTGTATTAGTTTTGCCAAATATCAAAATGAATCCACCACAGGTATACATGTGCTCCCCATCCTGAACCCTCCTCCCTCCTCCCTCCCCATACCATCCCTCTGGGTCGTCCCAGTGCACCAGTCCCAAGCATCCAGTATTGTGCATTGAACCTGGACTGGCAACTCGTTTCATACATGATATTTTACATGTTTCAATGCCATTCTCCCAAATCTTCCCACCCTCTCCCTCTCTCTCAGAGTCCATAAGACTGTTCTATACATCAGTGTCTCTTTTGCTGTCTCATACACAGGGTTATTGTTACCATCTTTCTAAATTCCATATATATGCGTTAGTATACTGTATTGCTGTTTTTCTTTCTGGCTTACTTCACTCTGTATAATAGGCTCCAGTTTCATCCACCTCATTAGAACTGATTCAAATGTACTCTTTTTAATGGCTGAGTAATACTCCATTGTGTATATGTACCACAGCTTTCTTATCCATTCATCTGCTGATGGACATCTAGGTTGCTTCCATGTCCTGGCTATTATAAACAGTGCTGCAATGAACATTGGGGTACACATGTCTCTTTCCCTTCTGGTTTCCTCAGTGTGTATGCCCAGCAGTGGGATTGCTGGATCATAAGGCAGTTCTATTTCCAGTTTTTTAAGGGATCTCCACACTGTTCTCCATAGTGGCTGTACTAGTTTGCCTTCCCACCAACAGTGTAAGAGGGTTCCCTTTTCTCCACACCCTCTCCAGCATTTATTGCTTGTAGACTTTTGGATCGCAGCCATTCTGACTGGCGTGAAATGGTACCTCATAGTGGTTTTGATTTGCATTTCTCTGATAATGAGTGATGTCGAGCATCTTTTCATGTGTTTGTTAGCCATCTGTATGTCTTCTTTGGATAAATGTCTATTTAGTTCTTTGGCCCATTTTTTGATTGGGTCATTTATTTTTCTGGAGTTGAGCTGTAGGAGTTGCTTGTATATTTTTGAGATTAGTTGTTTGTCAGTTGCTTCATTTGCTATTATTCTCTCCCATTCTGAAGGCTGTCTTTTCACCTTGCTAATAGTTTACTTTGATGTGCAGAAGCTTTTAAGTTTAATTAGGTCCCATTTGTTTATTTTTGTTTTTATTTCCAATATTCTGGGAGGTGGGTCATAGAGGATCCTGCTATGATGTATGTCAGAGAGTGTTTTGCCTATGTTCATTTTAAAACCTGTGTTTCCTTATTGGTTTTTTGTCTAGATGATCTGTCTGCTGGGAGCCGGCATATTGCATATTGAGTGCAGCACTTTCCACAGCATCATCTTTCAGGATCTGGAATAGCTCAACAGGAATTCTATCACTGCCGGGAGCCAGCGTGAGGAACTCCGCCCATGACAAAGGTCATGAGGAAGGAGGCTCGGCATACGTAAAGGCGGGATTGAGCCTCAGGAGTTCCCCTGGAAATTCTCGAGCATCTACCCCCAAAACCAGAGTCTGCCTACTTTCTGCTTTGTGCTTTCACCTACACCTCTGACTTTACAGGGGGCTGTCCCCCACTACCTCTCTCTGAAAAAAGAGTTAGCTTACAGCTCCAGTTAATAATTCCTGGGTGTGACAGTGTTTAACCTACAAACTCCTTTGGAAATCCTCTAGCCTGCCTGAATAGGTTTTTCTGGCCACATGTGATTGTTCAGAGCCTCTCAACTGTGAGAGGCAGGAGATGTTCTAAACTGTCTAAACACAGATTCTTTTGAGTAGTTAAAAGATTTATTAGAAATTGTATTGGTGAAGGGTTTTTCACTTATTGAGCCAATGTTTGCTGCTAAGTCTCCATACTCCTTACCTACTGTGTCCTTGGCAGTGTATTGATTGATATAATGGGTATATAGAAATGTAAAATGCAGCTTTGTCCAATGCTTTTTTGGAGGCTGGTGCCTGACTTTGGAATAATCACCTTTAGAGAAAAATAAGTTTCTTAAAATGTTAACAGGCCTCCAGGCCAGAAGATGATGTAATTCACCTGAACTTTTGCATATGATAAGTTTGAAAGCCTGGCTTCGATTAGGACCAGGAACTGCTGTCCTTGCATGACTCCACCCCTTCCCCCATTATCCTCTATGCACAACTTAAGGTATAAAAACTACTTTGGAAAATAAAGTGCAGGCCTTGTTCACCAAAACTTGGTCTCCCCATGTCGCTCTCTCTTTCAAATTCTGGCTGAGTCTCCATCTGGAGCGCGGAACCCGCCATGCTTGCTAATTATGCCTGGGCTTCTAAGATCCGACCGGGGAGGCCTCAGTGTCTCCTCTCCTTCGGGAGAACGGAAGGACGCCTGCGGCCTACGTAAGTGGTGCAAACTTCTTGTCTTGAAGTTTTATTGGTCTCCCGCGTAAACCAAGCTACTCAGCCGCTTTTCTCCACTGAATTTCCTCACTGAGCTATCCTTATTCTATTACTCTTTGTATCCTTAATTAAAGTGTAATTAAGCAGTTGTTTCCTGACCCTCGCCTACGCTGTCTCTCCTTCGAATACCCTGGATCAGCTGGGGCTGGACCCCGGCATCTGTCCACTGATGAAAGCAGGGTGTTAAGTCCCCCATTATTATTGTGTTACAGTCAATTTCTCCTTTTATGTCTGTTTACATTTGTCTTATATATTGAGGTGCTCTATATTGGGTACATATATATTTACAATTACATCTTCTTGAATTGATCCCTTGATCATTATGTAGTGCCCTTGTCTCTTAGAATAGTCTTAAAGTCCATTTTGACTGATAAAAGTATGGCTACTCCAGCTTTCTTTTGATATCCATTTGCATGGAATCCCCTTTTTCATCTTCTCACTTTCAGTCTGCATGTCTCTCTAGGTCAGTGGGTCTCTTATAGACAGCTTATATATGGATCTTGTTTTTTTATCCATTCAGCCAGTATATTTCTTTTGGTTGGATCATTTAATCTGCTTACATTATACATGGTTGAAGTTGCTGATCTCTTTATTCCCAATGCATGTTAAATATCCTTCATTTGTATTAATACTTTATTCTTCTTACAGTTACTGGTTTTGATATCATATCTGTGTGTGGATTGTTTCCTACCTTTACTATATGTTTGACTTTACCATGAACTTTCCCATTTTGTAATCTTCTTGTTTTCAGTTGTGGCCTTTTCTTTTCTGCCTGGACCGATTCCTTGAGCATTTGTTGTAAAACTGGTTTGGTGGTGTTGAATTCTTTTACTTTTGGTTTTCTGTAAAGTTTTTGATATCTCCATCCTCAAATCTTAACATGAGGCTTGCTGGGTAGAGTATTCCTGGTTGTAGGTTTTTCCCTTTCATCACTTAAAATATATCATGTCCTACTCAGTTGATAGCTTTATGGGGATTCCCTTCTGTGTAATTTGTTGCTTTTAATGTCTTCTCTTTATCTTTACTTTTTGTCAATTTGATTACTATGTGTCTTGGCATGTTCCTCCTTGGGACTCTGCCTTTCCTGGTCTTGGGTGACAGTTCTCTTTCCCAGTTTAGGGACGTTTTCAGCTATTATATCTTGAAGTATTTTCTCAGGCCCTTTCTTTCTTCGATCGGACCCCTATAATGCAAATGTTGGTGCATTTGATGTTGTCTCAGAGGTATGTTAACATGTCCTCATTTTTTTTCATTCTTTTTTATTCTTTTCTATGGAACTGATTTCTACTACTCTGTCTTCCAGCTCACTGATCCATTCTTTTTCCCCATTTATTTTGCTTTTGATTTCTTCTAATATATTTTTCATTTCAGTTATTGTATTCTTCAACACTTTATATTTTCTAGCTCTTTGTTAAAAACCTTTCCCTCTGTGCATCCTTTCTTTTCCTGAGTTCTTGGGTCATTTTTACAATCATTATTTTGAATTCTGTCTTGGGTAGACTGCCCATCTCCACTTCACTTACTTGTTCTTCTGAGGTTCTGTTTTTCATCTGGAACATGTTCCTTTGCTGTCTCATTTTGTTTAAGCTTCATTTTTATGAATGTGGTAGGTTACATCCCTCAATCTTGGAGATCCTCTGTAGGGGATAGTTTATGTATCCCAGAAGTACATCCCTCTCTCATCATCCAAGGGCAAGGGACCAGCTGGTCCCCAGATAGTTTCTGATCTGTTTGTGGACTCATTTCTGCAGGCTGTGGAATCAGTTTCCTTGCTTCTGGTGTCTGCCCTTTGGTGGGTTAAGCTGGTTTACAGGCTCATGCAGCCTTCCTGGCAGGATGCATTGGTATCTACCCACTGGTTGGTGGAGCTAAGCTTTGGCTCTCTGTGTAGGACTGTCTCAAAGGGCTATGGGCTCAGAATGTCTTTAGGAAGCCTGGGGTTGTGTGTCAGCCTACTTAGCTGTTTGGCTGGAGGTGTGCCAACACTGGAGCCTACAGGCTGTTCAGTAGGGCCAGGTCTTGGTGCTAAAGACCCAAGCAAGATGTCTGCCTCAAGGAGAGTTCATACAGATGAATACTCCGAGATGTCTGCCACCCACTCTTATGACCTCAGAGGGAACAGCTACTCCTTGCTTCCCTAGGAGACCTTCTAAGACCAGCAGGTAGGTCTGACCCAGGTTTCTATGAAGTCATTGCTTTTCTTCCGGGTCCTGGTGCTTGCAAGCCCTTGCATGTTCCCCCCAAGGGTGGAATATGTTTTCCCCAGTCCTGTGAAGCTCCTGAAAGCACTCCTGCTGGGCTTGAAAGCCAAATACTCTGAGGGCTCCTCCTCCTGATGCAACCCCGAGGCTGGTTAGCCTGATGTGAGGCTTAGAGCTCTGACTCCTGTGGAGAACTTGTGATATATTCTCCAGTCTGTGGGCTGCTCACCTTGGAGGTATGAGATCTGATCACATCATGAGTATGCCCCTCCTACTGTCTAGTTGAGGTTTTTTCTGTATGTCTTTGGATGCAGAGTATACTGAGCAACTTCACTTTCACTTTTCCCTTTCATGCATTGGAGAAGGAAATGGCAACCCACTCCAGTGTTCTTGCCTGGAGAATCCCAGGGACGGGAGAGCCTGGTGGGCTTCCGTCTATGGGGATGCATGGAGTCGGACACGACTGAAGTGACTTAGCAGCAGCAGCAGTCTGTTTTTTACCCATAGTTGTTCAGCTGTGATTTTGTGATTTTGGTGTGCTTTTGAGAGGAGGTGAGCTCAAGTTCCTTCTCCTCTGCCATCTTGTCTCCTTCAAGTTTAAAGTTTTAAGATACCTAAAAGATCTTGAAAACTATGTTTAAATGTGTAGGGATGGCAGAGATCTGCAGTGAGATCCAGTCTTGAGCCAGATCACACCACCAGAAAAGTGATCAGTCCTTATATAGTTCTCTTAGCTAAGAATCTGGGCAAACCTGAAGAAGCAGACAGGAAGCACAAGAAGATTGGTGCTTTGCTCAAGTCACAGAAAAGCCTAGTGGATGCAGTGCCTTTACTAGTATTATTATCTTTAGTAAGTGCAGAGATGTTCTTAGAAGGAGCTCCTAATATGACAGTCAAGGAAAAGGAGGGAAACAGAAGAATAAATAAGCTTCTTTCACTCTTTGACTCCCCAGGCATTCCTACTCCTGTAGCCTCCACTTCACTTTCCTAGCTTTCATCCCCCCAGTTAGTTATCTACAGCTTTAAGTCTTGATCTTCGTCTTTCAGCAGTCTTGTCTCAATTCTTGCAACTCTTCATTCTCCTTCTGTTCACTACAGTCTCTGGTATAGCTCACTATCCAAACTCATCAGTCAACAAGATTTGGCTCATGTCTCCAATGATAAAAAGACTACCAAGAGATTTTATTGAACATCAAGCAATTCTCATCATTAAAACAGCTATTATTACAAACACTTAAATTTACATGTATAAAAATCTCACATAGAAATTGCTAGAGTATCCAACAGAAGAATCAGTTCAGTTCAGTTCAGCTATTCAGTCGTGTCTGACTCTGCGACCCCATGGACTGCAGCATGCCAGGCCTCCCTGTCCATCAACAATTTCCAGACCTTGCTCAAACTCATGTCCATCGAGTCAGTGATGCCATCCAACCATCTCATCCTCTGTCATCCCCTTCTCCTCCTGCCTTCAGTCTTTCCCATAGATAGAAGAATGAGTAAATTCAAAAAGAGAACATTTCACTTAGAAGTATAAGGTGATTGTGATTTCTGAGATAAATACAGCAGATCCCTCTTGTTGCTACTGGAAAGATACTTTCAACTTTCAAAGATACATATGAGGATGAATGATTTCGTACTAAGCCTGAAAACAAACGTAGTGCTTGTGCTGGCTGTGAGAAGATAAGAATGAAATACTGATCTAGATAAAACAACATCACAATTCTCTCTCCTTCAATTCCTTCACCTTTCCCCTTCTCTTTTTCTGGATTTATTTAATACCTTTTATATGCAAGAAGTTATTGGTTGGTAGCCATTAGATGGTAAGAATGAAATGACAAAGTTCCTGATTTCTCAGCTTATATTCCAGTAGAAAATACAGAAGAATAATATAAGGTTATATATGATAAGGTTAAAGATGTCAAAATGGATTAAAAATTTGATCAGTAATTACAGGGGATAGGAGACTCATCTTAAAGTCATTCACATCTAGGAAGGCTTCATAAAGAGGTAGGACATTTGAAATAAGGACTAAGAAAACTGAAGGAGGAAAGCAATAGTCCAGGCAGCTTTACTTGTTTCTCTGTAACCTATTTTGTTTAACACAAATTGGGACAAAAATAATTAAGAAATTGAGACATTAAAAAATAAACCCAAACTATATATCATATGACCTACAGTTTGCTAATGTGAGCAAAAAACGGAATGCAAGAATGAACATAACATTTTTTGAGAAAATTATAAAAAGTTTAACAGAAGTAAAGTGTTCATTCAAGATGATATTAACAGGAAAATAAAGAAAAGGCTGTAGTGGGTTTGAAATAGCAAAGTAAAGAATTCTCATTAATTTTATTGACAGAAACATAGTCATAGCATTTTGGCTGGAAAGTACTTGTGACCTTTTAGCTGGCAAGACTGTAGAAAGTAATTTTGCCCTCACTCCTTAATTTCAGACAAAGTCTTCTGCTAAAAGTGGAAAGTTGTGTATCTGAGAAAAACAATAGGAAGCATGACTTGAGTTCTCAGCATATGATTTAAGCCTCTAAATTCAGCTTAAGTCAGTAAGTGCCCCTTTTCTGGAAGTCACTTTGGATTGTATTTCTTGTCTCAACCAAGTGATCCTTAATTAGTAAAAATTTAACTAAGTGATACACAGTAGTTGGTAACTGGGAAGACAGTGTAAAGCTAAGGGTGAGGTTTAGTTCAAGGTTTTGAGACTAGGATATTGAAATAAGGGAGTCTTGCAATACAGTATTTTTTCAGTGGCAAATATTTTCTATTTTATGTATGCAGAGTTTGAGATGATGGCAACAGAAACAAATTCAAGTAGAAGAGTCATTAGAATGTTAGAACAACAGGCGTGGTGTCTGGGGGAGACAGAGCACTTAACAGATATGTGATAGCATTTTCTCCACTTATACATCTAGGAACAGGGAAGTTAAACTTGTTCAAGGGGTTACATACAGTAAGTATGAAAGGTAGTGTCCAAATAAAGGCAGTTTATTGGTTTTGGATTTATTGTATGAGAAGTATTTTTCAGAGACATGAACTTTTGGGGACAGCTGAACCTACATGAGAACACTGATGACTTGTTGAGTTTGTGAATTTAGTCAAGCCACTGATTTATGTTAGAAAAGCTGGCATTTAGAAAATCTTGTGAAATATTGGCTGCCTTAGAAACTGTTCAGTTCAGTCGTTCAGTCGTGTCCGACTCATTGAAACTCCATGAACCGCAGCACGCCAGGCCTCCCTGTCCCTCACTGACTTCCGGAGTCTACCCAAACCCATGTCCATTGAGTCGGTGACGCCATCCAACCATCTCATGCTCTGTCGTCCCCTTCTCCTCTGGCCCTCAATCTTTCCCAGCATCAGGGTCTTTTCAAATGAGTCAGCTCTTTGCATCAGGTGCCAAAGTATTAGAGTTTCGGCTTCAGCATCAGTTTTTCCAATGAACACCCAGGACTGATTTCCTTTAGGATGGACTGGTTGGGTCTCCTTGCAGTCCAAGGGACTCTCAAGAGTCTTCTCCAATACCACAGTTCAAAAGCATCAATGCTTCGGCACTCAGCTTTCTTCACAGTCCAACTCTCACATCCATTTATGACCACTGGAAAAACCATAGCCTTGACTAGATGGACCTTTGTTGGCAAAGTAATGTCTCTGCTTTTTAATATGCTGTCTAGGTTGGTCATAACTTTCCTTCCAAGGAGTAAGCGTCTTCTAATTTTATGGTTGCAGTCACCATCCGCAGTGATTTTGGAGCCCCTAGAAATAAAGTCAGCCACTGTTTCCCCATCTATTTGCCATGAAGTGATGGGACTGGATGCCATGATCTTCGTTTTCTGAATGTTGAGCTTTAAGCCAACTTTTTCACTCTCCTCTTTCACTTTTATCAAGAGGCTCTTTAGTTCTTCTTCACTTTCTGCATAAGGGTGGTGTCATCTGCATATCTGAGGTTACTGATATTTCTCCCTGCAATCTTGATTCCAGCTTGTGCTTCCTCCAGCCCAGCATTTCCCATGATGTACTCTGCATATAAGTTATATAAGCAGGGTGACAGCGTACAGCCTTGACGTACTCTTTTTCCTATTTGAAAACAGTCTGTTGTCCCATGTCCAGTTCTAACTGTTGCTTCCTGACCTGCATACAGATTTTTCAAGAGACAGGTCAGGTGGTCTGGCATTCCCATTTCTTTCAGAATCTTCCACAGTTTATTGTGATCCACACAGTCAAAGGCTTTGGCATAGTCAATAAAGCAGAAATAGATGTTTTTTTCTGGAACTCGCTTGCTTTTTCAATGATCCAGTGGATGTTGGCAATTTGATCTCTGGTTCCTCTGCCTTTTCTAAACCAGCTTGAACATCTGGAAGTTCACGGTTCACATATTGCTGAGGCCTGGCTTGGAGAATTTTAAGCATCACTTTACTAGCATGTGAAATGAGTGCAATTGTGCAGTAGTTTGAGCATTCTTTGGCATTGCCTTTCTTAGGGATTGGAATGAAAACTGACCTTTTCCAGTCCTGTGGCCACTGCTGAGTTTTCCAAATTTGCTGGCATATTGAGTGCAGCACATTCAGGGCATCATCTTTTAGGATTTGAAATAGCTCAACTGGAATTCCATCACCTCCACTAGCTTTGTTCATAGTGATGCTTCCTAAGGCCCACTTGACTTCACAGTCCAGGATGTCTGGCTCTAGGTGAGTGTGAGTGATCACACCATCGTGATTATCTGGGTTGTGAAGATCTTTTTTGTATAGTTCTGTGTATTCTTGCCACCTCTTCTTAATCTCTTCTGCTTCTGTTAGGTCCATACCATTTCTGTCCTTTATTGAGACCATCTTTGCATGAAATGTTCCCTTGGTATCTCTAATTTTCTTGAAGCGATCTCTAATCTTTCCCATTGTATTGTTTTCCTCTATTTCTTTGCATTGATCGCTGAGGAAGGCTTTCTTATCTCTTCTTGCTATTCTTTGGAAGTCTGCATTCAGATGTTTGCATCTTTCCTTTTCTCCTTTGCTTTTCGCTTTCCTTCTTTTCACAGCTATTTGTAAGGCCTCCTCAGACAGCCATTTTGCTTTTTCACATTGCTTTTTCTGGGGGATGGTCTTGATCCCTGTCTCCTGTACAATGTCCATAGTTCAACAGGTACTCTGTCTATCAGATCTAGTCCCTTAAATCTATTTCTCACTTCCACTGCATAGTCATAAGGGATTTGATTTAGGTCATACCTGAATGGTCTAGTGGTTTTCTCCACTTTCCTCAATTTCAGTCTGAATTTGGCAATAAGGAGTTCATGATCTGAGCCATAGTCCACTCCCAGTCTTGTTTTTGCTGACTGTACAGAGCTTCTCCATCTTTGGCTGCAAAGAATTTGGCTGCAAAGAATATAATCAATCTGATTTCGGTGTTGACCATCTGGTGATGTCCATGTGTAGAGTCTTCTCTTGTGTTGTTGGAAGAGGGTGTTTGCTATGATCAGTGCATTCTCTTGGCAAAACTCTATTAGCCTTTGCCCTGCTTCACTCTGTACTCCAAGGCCGAATTTGCCTATTACTCCAGGTGTTTCTTGACTTCCTACTTTTGCATTCCAGTCCCCTATAATGAAAAGGACATCTTTTTTGGGTGTTAGTTCTAAAAGGTCTTGTAGGTCTTCAGAAAACCGTTCAACTCTGCTTCTTCAGAGTTACTGGTTGGGGCATAGACTTGGATTACCGTGATACTGAATGGTTTTCCTTGGAAACGAACAGAGATCATTCTGTTGTTTTTGAGATTGCATCCAAGTACTGCATTTCGGACTCTTTCATTGACTGTGATGGCTACTCCATTTCTTCTAAGGGATTCCTGCCCGCAGTAGTAGATATAATGGTCATTGGAGTTAAGTTCACCCATTCCAGTCCATCTTAGTTTGCTGATTCCTAGAATGTCGATGTTCACTCTTGCCATCTCCTGTTTGACCACTTTCAATTTGCCTTGATTTGTGGACCTAACATTCCAGGTTCCTATGCTCTTTATAGCATCAGAACTTGCTTCTATCACCAGTCCCATCCACAACTGGGTGTTGTGGATCAGCGGCTGTGACGGTGCAGGAGCGGCTGACAGAAGCTACTTCACGTCCAAGGTC
Source organism: Bubalus bubalis (assembly GCF_019923935.1). Classification (NCBI taxonomy): domain Eukaryota; kingdom Metazoa; phylum Chordata; class Mammalia; order Artiodactyla; family Bovidae; genus Bubalus; species Bubalus bubalis. The sequence continues at coordinate 627,887 of NC_059172.1, forward strand.
GGGGTGGCAGCTGAGAGGAGTTACCCCACCCCAAGGTAAGGAGCAGTGGCTGGGCTTTGCTGGAGCAGCCGTGAAGAGATACCCCACATCCAAGGTAAGAGAAACCCAAGTAAGACGGCAGGCGCTGAGAGAGGAATCAGAGGGCAGACAGACTGAAACCACAATCACAGACAACTAGCCAATCTGATCACACAGACCACAGCCCTGTCTAACTCAATGTAACTAAGCCATGCCTTGTGGGGCCACCCAGGACGGGCGGGTCATGGAGGAGAGTTCTGACAGAATGTGGTCCACTGGAGAAGGGAATGGCAAACCACTTCAGTATTCTTGCCTTGAGAACCCCATGAACAGTATGAAAAGGCAAAAAAAGATAGAAAATGTAGGTATATAATTCTATAATGCCTCTAGGAAAAGATACTGTGTATAAGTTCATTTTGTGTAATTACAGCAAATAAAATTGAAATTTTTATGTTTGGGAGATTGTGAAACTGATCATTAGTATTGAGTTCATGTCAGATAAATTCAATATACAACGGGTTGTAATACTGTTTGCAAAAGGTAGTGAGTGAGTTAGTGAGTGAAAGTTGCTTAGTCGTGTCCGACTCTTTTCAACCCAATGGACTGTACAGTCCATGGAATTCTCCAGGCCAGAATACTGGAGTGGGTAGCCGTTTCCTTCTCTAGGGAATCTTCCCAACCCAGGGATCGAACCCAGGTCTCCAGTATCGAAGGTGGATTCTCTAAGTCTTGGCAATTATGCCGTATCTTAAACTAAGATTATAAGCTTATGAGTAAGAGGGGTAAGTTGAAATAACCTCAAACAATTCCATACTTACTAATTCTATTCCTCCCCCATCTCTGCCCCTGAAGTTAGAATGGAAGATTTATAGATTTGGATTTCCAGGGCCAATGGAAATTTTCTTATAGTTTACAGGGGAAATCTAATGCATGCTTATTTAAATCAATACATCATTCATGACTGACAATCTATTTGGAGGTATTACTGTGTCTCCTCTCACTATCTTATTGTCTTCTAGACTTTTGTATTCCATGTTTGGATTCTTTCACCTGATTCCTCCATTCTTACTTTATGATATACTACAGGTATGGAGAGAAGGTATATAGGGGAGGAGGAAGTTTATCCCTTATCCGTAATGACCCTTCTACTCAGATTATCTTAAATTAAAATTTCCAAATTGTTATTTGTTTTGTTCCGTTGTTAAGTAACAAAGAGGAGCTCCACTCCAATCTGTTCTCATTTTAAATGGAATATTGCTATAATTATTACTAAAGTCTTTTGCAGCACTAATACTCTGTGCTTCTGAATCTAAAGTCAACACAACTGAAATAAATCTATTATAGTATCAGTAAAGATATTCACATTTATTGGAGAATGTTACTATCTTAGAAATATGGTTATTTCTCTACTACAAAGTATGTGATTAGACAGTTAATTAAATGGAAGCAATGCAGATTCATGCACATTTGGCATTTGAGGGCCTAAAGTAAAATTCATGTGAGATACATATTTTTCACAAATCATCCTAAAATTCACATGGAAGCACAACTGACCTTGAATTGCCAAAGCAATCTTGGGAGAAAAGAACAAAGCTGCAGTTATCAGGCTCACAGACTTCAGACTATGCTACAAAGCTTCAGTAACAAAATGAGCCAGGAGGTAAATGGGCTTCCCCAATGTAAAGTCATTGGAGATTCATTCCCTGAAGAATGCTTCATAAAAGTTATTCACACGGGGGGTGTGATGCAACAACTCTGTCTCTGAGTCCATCCGTGTATCTATCCACACATACTGGACCCTTTTTTCCTCCTAATAAATAAACACTTTACTTGCTTCATTAAAAAAAAAAACAAACAGGCTATAAATTAAAATATCTACATTAAACTAGAAATGAGTAGCTTTATACAATTCCAACCATATGCATCAATAGCAGAATTCTTTTGCTGATTTTGGGAAAGGTTTTAAGTCTTGGATTATACTTTTCTTTTAAGAGAATCATCGTAACGTGTGTGTGTGTGTATCACTTAAGTCTTACAATTTTTACTGAATTTTCATTGGGTATGTCAGGAATTCAAACATCCTATTAGTATTTACAAAAAATTATGTTAAGAGTAACTTTTTAATTAAAACTTTCAGTCGAGAGCTTACTACTAAATCAAAGAATTTCATGGATATGAATTAAAGCTTTATTTTACCTCCTAAGGTTTTAAAACCTCTGAAAAGAATAATTTTGAAATTAAGATGTTCCCACAGAATTGGTCACTTACCGCTTGTCCATAATTCCTGTATGACACAGACTTAAAAGTAGACAACTCAACTATTGTTAGAATCATTGAAATAATTGCGAGAATTATGCATAAGATGTTCACAAGCATAGCACAGGTAAGCTAAAAAGAAGACACAGAGTAAATTTATTATACTCAGAATAAATGATATTGTTAAATAGTTTGTATTACTGAAAAAAGCAATCTAGTTAAAACTTTAATCTAGCTTCTAAATCTTTAGAATCTGTGTGGGTACGCTTGCCATTAGCGTGAAACCCTTCTCTGGTTTATATGAAACCTGATTAATTTGGAGTAAATATCAAAACATCTTCATACCAATAAGCATAAATCTTCCATTTGGGCTCAAAAATATTATATTTTACAATCTTCTGAGTCATTTGGAAGAAAGCCTTATAATATATTATTTGAACAAAAGGAGTTCCACATCAAAGAGAAAAAAGATGGAAAATGACTGCTTGTAGAAACAGGCCGAATAGGATTCAATTAATTTTAATCCAGGGTTTTAATTCTTTAGGGAAATCCATCAACATCTTTAGATATTAGTTTTTTATCTCTACAATCACAAGAGTAGACTAATTCATCTCTAAGGTATCTTTTAGCTCTGAGATTCTAAGATTATTTTCCTTCCCAATATCTTTCTACCTATAATATAGATGGATGTTTATTTTGAACAGATTTTCTATTTTGTTACAAGGTACAGTTGTGTTTCCAAATTAGAGTTAGGAAAATGAAGTTTTACAACAGAATTATGTCTATTTATAAACTCATTGAGTTCTATTAAATTTTTTGCTAACAGTAAAATTCATATAAGGTTAAAAAAAGGTATAACACCAAACCAAAAAAACAAAAGACCTCTATACTTAAACTTAGAAACCTTTACATAATATGACTCTAATATAGCATATCTGTCTACATTAAATTATCTGCTCCTAGATTTTCATTTAACTCCTTCATTTATTTTACAGATAGGGTAGATTCCTTTATTGTTTAGATGCCACTATGTTTTCATTAAAACCTACCTAGCTTTGTGACAAGTGATTTCTAGGGTACACTAAACATTTTAACTTACCTGGCGTTGAGACGGATACCATGTTGCTCTTATTATGGAGATTCCTGAAATGATAAACTGAATATAAAAACATATATTTATAAATACTCATTGATAATGCTCATCAACTTAAAATATATTTTAAACAATTCCCTCTTCTAAGTCAATTATTTTTAGACTAGTCAGAGTAGAATAATATAAAGAAGTTTCAGTAGAAGGGGTTAGGACAAGTTTACATCTATAGTAATGAAGATAACAGTAGGATCACTAACAATAGAAACATATAGGGGACAGTGTGCATAATTCAGACAGTGGATGTAGAATATGCCAAAGATGACTTATGCAGTCCTGAATCAGGGACCAAATTTGCTTGTATCTGCACATGCTTTCTAAACTCATTCAATTCTTACTTCTAATGCTATACTTCTGACTGAAATGCTATTACTGATTATGATTACTGTGTATATATCCAGATGTGAAAAAGTAGTCCGTGAATCTATATTCCAACTAGTATTCGTACAAAATATATCTCTTAACCGAGACTGTAGCCATTTTTAAGGTAACAGATGTTATTCCTATTTTTGCCTTTCTTTTATAAAAAGAAGTTCCATTATTTCATACCAGGCTACTTTGTCTATTTCCCAGAAGTGTAAAGCTATGCTATATTGTTTGAAAGTGGGCTACACAATCCCTTTGAAATATTCCTTTTGTCTTATCTGTTTTAATGGCTTTGACAAAGATCTAAGTTAAAGACTAATTTGTAGGAAAAAAGTATTCATACTACACCCCATATACAGGAAGGCCACGCTTGAGGTTAACTAACTACTGGAGGATCTCTTAAGTGCACATACTCAGCACTTCATTCTGTAGCAAAAGTGAGATTTCCAAGAAGACAAAGTGCAGGTAACAACTAGTTCAGAATACAAAGTGAAAGCACCTTGAGAATTTTAAACTAGTGCTAACTGGATTACCAAACTATGTGCTTTACAAAAGGCTTTTCAAAGTTTATGACCTAAATGAGAAATTTAGAATTAAACTATACCTAATTGAAATTTTAGATAACTTAATGTAAGGGATAACTATGATATTTTTATAACATGATTAGAAACACTGAAGGACAGCAATCATTTATCTGGATTTTACCCGCAAATGCACTGTTTTTCTCCTATTGTTTTCCAAGGCAATGCTTGGACATCTGTAAGCCGACATACAAGAGCAGAGGCTCCTAAAGGCGTCTTGCTCCTTTACAGCCCTAGCAAATGGTGGCGTCTGATCTACTGCCCGCTACCACTGGTTCTAAGCACGGTAAGTGGTTCCCTTGTTCCTTGTTCCTTCCAACCATGCTCTCTCCTCCAGCTTTGAATCAGATGTCATCAGATGCTATCACCCACTGTCCCTTCTGGTTGAAGTCATCTACTGATCCCCTACCTTGGTCACTCTTTGGGCGTGCTTAGTCACTCAGTCGTGTCCAGCTCTTTGCGACCCCATGGACTGCAGTCCACTAGGCTCCTTTGTCCATAGGGATTCTCCAGGAGAATCCAAGAACACTGGAGTGAGTTGCCATGCCCTCCTCCAGGGGATCTTCCCAACCCAGTGATCCAACCCACGTCTCTTACATTGGCAGGTGGATTCTTTACCACTAGCGCCACCTGGGAATAGTAACACCTTTCAAATCTCCATGTTAATTATCCCACTTTGTCCACCAACTCATGACCTGCAGTTTTACAGTTCTAATAATCCACTGACCCCATGTGGATCTATAATCTGAGCCCCTTACTTCTTTGTTATATTCTCTCCTTTACCAGTTTAAATTCTATGACCAGCTATTAAAAACGCTCACTTTTTTACATTCTCAACTCCTCTGCACCTGTCTTGATCACAGTTGTATGGATAGGCCAAAATCTTGATTAAACACAGTTCTCCTTCTTATTACATGCCTGCACCCATGCGCTGAACATGACCTGAGACAGATGTGCATAACTATCTTGATGCATCTCACTATGTAATCATGTTCCAAAAGTCTTTAATGCTTCATCAAAGTCACACTACTTTTCCACAATCCATGCACACTCTCATTTTTCCTAGGTGACCATTTCTTCATCTTTTCTCTCACATCAAGCAACCAACCTATTCTCCATTCACACTCTCAGAGCATGATCCTACTTTCTAACTCACTGAAACAGTTGAGGCCATCAGAAGGAAAGTTCTACAAGCTTCCAATACCCAATGGCCTGAAAGTTGTCCATTTTCTCTGTTCCTCTACCTTCCTTCCTGTTGCCTGCATTGAAACTATTTGCATTAAAGGTGGATAATCCTTTGTTGGGGGCTGTCCTTTGCATTATAGGATGTTCAGCAGCATCCTTGATTTGCCCACTGGATGTATACCCCTTAGCTATGAAAACTAAAAATGTTACCACAAAATGTCCTCTGAGGGGAAATATCACCTCTAGCTGAGAACCACTACTAGAGGAGAAGTATCCATGCTCCTATTTGTGTATTAAAAGGCATTCATTTCTTGTGTCTAAGTCCATGATTCTAAAAATCTCCCCCATCACTTATCTCATGTATCCTCAACTTTCTTCTGGTTCAGTGCCTTCAACAAAAGACGTGGAACAACGTACTGAAACAAATAAGCTCACCCTCTCCTGACTCAAGGTTCCCTCAACAGCCGCATCACTCTACACCACATAATCACTCTACACCACATGCACCAAAACCCTTAGATACACTGTCTGTATTTACTGTCTCTAATTCCTCTCCTTTCATTATTCTTTACACCAGTTCCAGTTAGGCTTTTGTCCCACCTTCCACTGAAACTATTTGGCAAGCTTACCACTGGCCTTCGTATCGCTAAATCCAATGGTCAGTTCTCAGCCCTTCTCTGATTTGACAACATAACAGAGTTAATACATTTGGTCTTTCGCTATTCTTTGTTTACTTGACTTCCAGGATGTCACACTCTCCAGACTTTCCTCTTACTTTATGGCTATAGGAAACCACAGAAGAGTGCAGGTGATAACAGATTTTAAAAATGTGTGAATACAGACTCATTGCGTGAGGACCCTAAGGCAAGGACCCAAGATGGAAAGTAACCAGAAATGGAGACTATGCTTACAATTCTGTAATTGTATGGATATGTGAACATATCCAAGGACAATCCAGCCTATGGTTGTCACTGTGTATTCAGTCCTATATCAATGTCTCTTATAACAGCACTGCTAAGTTAAAGGTGCTCCATAAATATTTGTTTAAAAAAAGGGATCTGACTTTGAATTATCAATATGGGATTTAGTTACTTAACTCTCCTGAAAACTTCAGAAACTCTTCCTACGTTCTACTAGTGGCATGAACATTATTTACTGAACGATTAAATAAAAAAATGTATTCTACTCACAAAAATTCCCCATAAAGAACATCCTGTTTTGTAAGTTATCGGTTCATATGTCCCAAAGACTCCTTTAATTTGTCCCATATACAAAATCAATAGGAGATACCACATGAAAATACAAAAGATGCCAGTCATAATCTGGACAGCCTACGGGAAGAGAAGGCTATTAGTACTGAAACCATGTAATTTATAACAATTCCAATAAGTGTTAACTATAAAAAAATTCAAAGTTTTTACAAAAGATGGTAGTAAAATAGAAATGCACATAACCATGAAATTCCTGGATTGGTTAGTCTAAAAAGAGGGCCCTAACCAGGAAGTGCTGAGGTTTACCCAAGAGGAATGAGCCATACTTGGAGCATCAGACTGTTCAGTAGGCATTCTGGTGAATTCTCCCATAAGAAAGTTGGCAGTCTGACTCTACTGCTCGCTATCCTCTCTATCAAGTAATGACGTGTCAGGAGAATACTGAGGGGACTTCTTTTCATTCAAGGCACACTTGATATGGACCTTTTTCACAAGATGCTGAGATGAGGTAGTCAACACAGACATACAAAGATACCCAAAGTAGACTAACTTACCCGAGGTCTTTCTGTTGGATAGGGGACAGGTTAGGGTCGGGGAGAATTATTACTCAACTTCAGTTTGTAAAAAGGCAATTATAATCCCAGGAAATATGTACCAGTAAATTTCTGAATTTATATGTAAACTTAATATTTCAAATACTAAGTCACATTTTTAATCACTCTTTAAAAATGTCAGAGGATACATTATTTTCACTTTCATTTTCATATAAACTTTAATAGGAAGCTATTTTATGTTTTAAGTTTGGTAGTTTCAGTTCTTTGCAAAACACGTGATCTATGAAACACATATGCAACTGATTAATATTAAAGAAAGCTAATATTCCTAATATTAATAGGAAGCTATTTAATGTTTTAAGTTGAGTAGTTTCAGCTCTTTTGTTTCTTTGTAAAGCAAGTGATCTATGAAGTACTTAAATGCAACTGATTAATATTAAAGCTGTGTTTTAGAGAAAAATTTTTGCATAGAAAACCCACTTTTGGGGGATAACAATCTTATGCATTTAGATTCAGACTTCAAGGTTTCCTCTGCATCAGATTTGGAAGAACAACATCATTTTCAAAGATTCTTTGGATTTGACTGGGAGAAAATCCTCTGCTAGATCTCAAAATCCTTGAGATTTTGGTCTTCTGCATTACAGGCAGATTCTTTACCATTACTAAATAGAAACAGTGCATGATCTTGAATTTAGTTAAAGTAAGTCTTACTTACCGCTATAACAAGAGAATCTGCTTCAGAGACTCTTGAACAACACGTACATACAGCCATACTACCAGCATCTCCTCTAGGTGATGATGTCTCTAATCTCTGGTGATTTCTCTATTAGCAAACTTCTACAAAACAGTACAAAACACAAATACAAGCTCTGCTCAAAAGAAAACACTTAAGGTCACTTCTTTTCTTACTGTTTTGCAATTACTTTCCCACACTCTGAAGCAATCACTTTCTTCTCTCCTTGCTTTTTTAGAAGGAATTTGCATTCACCTGTTTTGAGTTAGGTCTCCAGAACTGAAAAGCTTCCCTTTGACTAAAAAATGTTGATATATACAATATTACACATATTTTCTCTGAGTAGTGAACAGCTTCTCTGGATTATGAAGTATAAAGAAAACCTAGGGAATAGGACTGGAGAACGCAATGGCCGCCCACTCCAGTACTCTTGCCTGGACAAACCCATGGACGGAGGAGCCTGGTAGGCTGCAGTCCATGGGGTCGCTGAGTGTCTGACATGACTGAGCGACTTCACTTTCACTTATTACTTTCATGCACTGGAGAAGGAAATGGCACCCCACTCCAGTGTTCTTGCCTGGAGAATCCCAGGGACGGGGGAGCCTGGTGGGCTGCGGTCTATGGGGTCACACAGAGTCGGACACGACTGAAGCAACTTAGCAGCAGCAGCAGCAGGAAATAGGACTAGTACTAGAGGATCTTAGTAAAGCTTTTAATAGCTCATTTGCAATTCATAATCAATTCAATGTAACTCATAATGCCATGTTTGCATTTTTAAAACCAAATTCTTGGACTTAATTCATCATGGGCTTGTGACTTTTTTTTCCTTGACATATATTTGCTACCTAGTTCTTATTTCTATAAGATGGATTTTTCTTCCATCAGACAACTTATTAAAGTTGTTTCCACAATCCTAAACGCTCTTACTGTTATTCCTGCAGCTTCCCCTTGTGCTTAAATCACTTTCTTACTTATATGAACATTAAAAACCTGGCTAAATGCATCTCCTTCTGAGATTTCACCCACTTGAGGATCTGGAATAACACTGCTTAATATCTTCTAACATGGCATACTTAGGTCAAAAACATGAGTTATGTCACTTAGCCACTCAGGTGATCACCTAACAGATGATCTCAAAACTTTCCTTGGACCTTCCAGAAATGAGAGAAGAGTTTGACTAAATGATCTGTCATTCCCTGCACCCTTAAAATCTCATGAATTGATTATTTTAATGAAACCCTGGTTTCTAAATTTGATTTCCTGAATGTCTCTTAATTCTATAAAGTACAGAAACAGAAAAAGCCAGGTAAGAATACAAGAACTGTGAGAGCAAATAGAGAAAATAGTATTTTAATAGCTGAATTATAGCTACTAAGCTTTATATATTAAAATGTCACTTTTGAGAAATGTTAAAGAGTAAAAGCCTATAGGCAATGAAGATCAATCACTCTATCATGCTTAAATTAAAGACAAAGAACTATAGAATTCATATATAGAGTAATGAAGAAAAGTCATATCTAGACTGCTATTATTTGCCACATTTTAGATAAAAGAAAGATAATAAAAATAGTAAGCCTTTTTGTATGTATAGAAAAAAGTCTTTTCACAGTTTATAGTGGAAGCACCATGAAGTGCTTCTACTTGGGAAGTAGAACATTTAGCATCATTATAACTGCCATCGGGCCCCTACCAAAACCACTCCAAATGAAGTATTCACTAAAATACCAAGAAAAAAATTATGTGTGTTAAAAATCCTCAGCTTAACTGACTGAAGGAAGAGAGTAAGAAATGCTGCAGTGTACTCCTGTAATACATGATGGTTAGAAATTAAAGAAAAAATTCTACATGTGGTTAAAAACTAAAAGTAGAATATAAAAAGAAAATTAATGATTTATTTATTTTTATCTTCTGGTGATCCATCACTAAGCCAAAAAGCAGCTACAGGAAAGCCCCTAGCCATTATTCTCAACCCCATCCTCACCCCTTAAATTAGTGCCACACAGAAATTCTGGAACAATTACAGAGAGCTCATGTGGAGAAACCATTTCTCCATCTTCAGTGCCTCAACAGGGCTGCAACTCCTAACGGTCTTCAGAATAAAGTTCAAATTCTTTGGCAGGGCTCATAAAGGCCTTCATGAATTGCTCTCTGCTCAGCTTCTCAGCCTCATCGTGGCCACTCCCTAAGTTTGAGCCCTAACAGTGCTGGCGCAATATTCTCTGGGAAGCCTCTGCTTCAGGAGTCTGTTAAGATATCCCTCTCCTTGATTCCCTAACATTCTGGGCATACTTCCTATCACCATGGAGTCTCAACTTCTGATTTTCAGGACTGGTTCCCAAGGTCAGTGTGAGCTCCCAGAAGTCCAGGAATTAATTTCTATCTGTCCAGGGCCAGTCCTGCACTGTGATCAAGAGACTCAGACTTTATTAAATAAGCTACAATGAGATATTAATCACCTCCTTCCAGTCAGAATGACCATCAGCAAAAAATCTACAAATAACAAATGTTGGAGAGGGTGTGGAGAAACCCAGTTCCAGAGGGAGCCCTGTTACACTGTTGGTGGGAATGTAAACTGGTACAGCCACTATGGAGAACAGTCTGAACTTCCCTTAAAAAACTAAGAACAAGATATCATATGATCCAGCAATCCCATTCCTTGGCATCTATCTGGGGAAAAAACTGATTCATAAGGATGTTCATAGCAGCACTATATACAGTAGCCAAGACATGGAAGCAATCTAAGTGTTCATCAACAAAGAAATGGATAAAGAAGTTATACACACGTATATATACATACATATGTATATATATATATGCAAGGGAATATTCAGTTCAGTTCAGTCGCTCAGTCGTGTCCGACTCTTTGCGACGCCATGAATTGCAGCACGCCAGGACTCAGCCATAAAAAATAATAATAAAACGCATCTTCAGCAACATGGAAGCCCTAGAGATCTAAGATCGGTCTAAGTTAAGCAACTCAGATATTGAAAGACATATATATCACTTCTCAGGGGAATCTTAAAAAAATAGTACAAATCAACTTATTTACAAAACAAGCTCACAGACATGGGGGAAGGGGGAAACTCATGGTTACCAAAGGGGGAAAGGAGCAAGAAGGTTAAGTGAGGAGTGCAGGATTACAGACAGATGACACTATACACGAAACAGATAAAGATTCACTTTTCAGCAAAGGGATGAAGTGCAGTATCTTGTTCACGTGAAACTCAACACAATATTATAAACCAACTACAGTTAAAAGGAAAAAAAAGAGGCTGGTTCTGCGGGTGGCGGAGCGGGGGGGTGAGTCCCAGCCTCTGCAGACAGCAGGAAGGAGACAAGAATAGGGGGTGGGCATGGCGAGGCACTGAATTCTGTCTCCGTCCTTCCTTGGGGCTTTTAACACTTAACAAAGCTCAAAGGCAAAGCGACATCATTACCCCTCATTTTACTTGCTCACGGTCCTTTCGCCCTCCCTGGCCCAGGCCCTGGCTAAGGCGGGGGTCTCGGCGCCAGCAGGTCACCCTGCTCCGGAGCGGTTGTCCAGACTGGGTCCTCCCGCCAGGGCCCTGGCCCGGCTCCGGGGGCGGGTCTCTGCTAGCTACGCCCTCAGGGCCAGGTCCCCAGACCCCGCCAAGCCGGCATCCTGGAAAGATCAAGGGGCCCGGGATCCAGCCGGCCCTCAGGCTCCTCAGGCAGCGCAGGGCTCCAACGGCAGCCTGGTTGATCACGCGCTCCTGGGCCCTCCTGCGCCTGCGCGAGAGCGGCGCGCGGGAGAGAGGGACGGCGCATGCCCAGACTCCCGGCGCCCGGCCGGCCATGTGCGTCCTGGGAACGGCTTCTCGGCATCTCTAGCGAGGGCTGCTCCTCCGGTGAGGGCTGCTCCTCCGGTGAGGGCTGCTCCTCCGGTGAGGGCTGCTCCTCCGGTGAGGGCTGCTCCTCCGGTGAGGGCTGCTCCTCCGGTGAGGGCTGCTCCACACCTCCGTTTGTTATCTTCTCCCTCCTGGGGTGTTTTTCATACGGACATCCGCTGCAGAGCAACTAGAATCTCTGAGGAAAAGCCCGTCTTTCACCTGCTCTCTTCTCAAAGAATAATTTTGGCCGCAAACATATTGGAAAAGGTGACTAGCTGAGTCATTGACTCATGAGAAACGTAAGTAGCTAAAGAAGGAAATTAAATTGAGAGAATATTTAGTGAGACACTGGAATGACTTTTTGATTGACCGGCTGAGGTGAGTTTAGCTTTCAGGTTATTCCTGGCATCAGCTCTCTATTACGTGTGGGCAGTAGTTAAAACAGTGTTTATGAAGAGACACGTAAAGAAGTTGGAGAAGGAAATGGCGACCCACTCCAGTATTCTTGTCTGGGGAATCCCATGGACAGAGGAGCCTGGCAGACTACAGTCCATGGGGTCGCAACAGTTGGACATGACTGAGGGACTAACCACCACCACGTAAAGAAGTAGGGGGTACCAGCTCGAAAATATAGAAGTTCTGGAAAGGTGGATGAGGAAGTGGAAAGAAAAAGAGCAGTCATCTTGAATTAACGGACAAGTACAAATAACCTTGTTAAGCAACCATTAGGACTTACAGAGGCATTAAAATACGTGGAGAGCAGATGGCCTGCAACTCCTGAATGTTATGACTGTGATATAATCCAGGAAAGTTTATCTTGGCATTTTGGAAGTTAAAATTCAGGTTTGGGGTATAAATATTTAGTGAAAGATACAGCCAGTGAGCAAAACATTCAGAAAGAGAAACTGACTTTTCTTTTACACAGAAATTGCCCAAGTGCCACTAGTACTCTTTGCCAAACCTCAAAAAGTATGTCTTAAAGGTGCTATGATCTTTTATGATTATTGTAAAGCCTGAAATGGATTGTAAACTCAATAACTTTGCCTTTAGCCCCATGGCTAGCTTTCTTACATTGTGACTCTAAAGTCTCCTCATTCAAAAGAAAAACATATTGCAGGCTTTCCTAAAACTTTTACATTTTCTTTTGGTTGATATGTCATTTACGGTATTTTCAGTTCAGTTCAGTCGCCAAGTCATGTCCGACTCTTTGCGACCCCATGAACTGCAGCACACCAGACCTCCCTGTCGATCACCAACTCCCAGAGTCCACCCACACCCATGTCCATTGAGTCGGTGATGCCATCCAACAATCTCATGCTCTGTCGGCCCCTTCTCCTCCTGCCCTCAATCTTTCCCAGCATCAGAGTCTTTTCAAATGAGTCAGCTCTTTGCATCAGGTGGCCAAAGTATTAGAGTTTCAGCTTCAACATCAGTCCTTCCAATGAACATCCAGGACTGATCTCCTTTAGGATGGACTGGTTGGATCTACTTCTAGTCCAAGGGACTCTCAAGAGTCTTCTCCAACACCACAGTTCAGAAGCATCAATTTTTCGGTGCTCAGCTTTCTTGATAGTTCAACTCTCACATCCATACATGACCACTGGAAAAACCATGGCCTTGACTAGATGGACCTTTGTTGGCAAAGTAATGTCTCTGCTTTTTAATATGCTGTATAGGTAGGTCATAACTTTCCTTCCAAGGAGTAAGCGCCTTTTAATTTCATGGCTGTAATCACCATCTGCAGTGATTTTGGAGCCCAGAAAAATAAATCAGCCACTGTTTCCACTGTTTCCCCATCTATTTGCCATGAAGTGATGGGACCGGATGCCATGATCTTCGTTTTCTGAAGGTTGAGCTTTAAGCCAACTTTTTCACTCTCCTCTTTCACTTTCATCAAGAGGCTTTTTAGTTCCTCTTCACTTTCTGCCATAAGGGTGGTGTCATCTGCATATCTGAGGTTATTGATATTTCTCCCGGCAATTTTGATCCCAGCTTGTGCTTCTTCCAGCCCAGCGTTTCTCATGATGTACTCTGCATATAAGTTAAATAAGCAGGGTGACAATGTACAGCCTTGACGTACTCTTTTTCCTATTTGGAACCAGTCTGTTCGTCCACGTTCAGTTCTAACTGTTGCTTCCTGACTTGCATACAGATTTTTCAAGAGGCAGGTCAGGTGGTCTGGTATTCCAATCTCTTTCAGAATTTTCCACAGTTTGTTGTGATCCACACAGTCAAAGGCTTTGACATAGTCAATAAAGCAGAAATAGCTGTTTTTCTGGAACTCTTGCTTTTTCAATGATCCAGCAGATGTCAGCAGTTTGATCTCTGGTTCCTCTGCCTTTTCTAAAACCAGCTTGAACATCTGGAAGTTCACGGTTCACTGAAGCCTGGCTTGGAGAATTTCAAGCATCACTTTACTAACGTGTGAGATCAGTGCAATTGTGCGGTAGTTTGAGCATTCTTTGGCACTACCTTTCTTTGGGATTGGAATGAAAACTGACCTTTTCCAGTCCTGTGGCTACTGCTGAGTTTTCCAAATTTGCTGACATATTGAGTGCAGTATTTTCACAGCATCATCTTTCAGAATTTGAAATCGCTCAACTGGAATTCCATCATCTCCACTAGCTTTGTTCGTAGTGATGCTTTCTAAGGCCCACTTGACTTCACATTCCAGGATGTCTGGCTCTACATGTGTGATCACACCATCATGATTATCTGACTGGTGATAGACGCAAGTTTGATGCTGTAAAGAGCAATATTGCATAGGAACCTGGAATGTTAGGTCCATGAATCAAAGCAAATTGGAGGTGGTCAAACGGAGGATGACAAGAGTGAAAATCGACATTCTAGGAATCAGTGAACTAAGATGGACTAGAATGGATGAATTTAACTCCGACGACCATTATGTCTACTACTGTGGGCAGGAATCCCTTAGAAGAAATGGAATAGCCATCATAGTCAACGAAAGAGTCCGAAATGCAGTACTTGGATGCAATCTCAAAAACGACAGAATGATCTCTATTCGTTTCCAAGGAAAACCATTCAATACCATGGTAGTCCAAGTCTATGCCCTGACCAGTAACTCAGAAGAAGCTGAAGTTGAACAGTTCTATGAAGACCTACAAGACCTTCTAGAACTAACACCTAAAAAAGATGTCCTTTTCATTATAGGGGACTGGAATGCAAAAGTAGGAAGTCAAGAAACACCTGGAGTAACAGGCCTTGGAGTACAGAATGAAGCAGGGCAAAAGCTAATAGAGTTTTGCCAAGAGAACGCACTGATCATAGCAAACACCCTCTTCCAACAACACAAGAGAAGATTCTACACATGGACATCACCAGATGGTCAACACCGAAATCAGATTGATTATATTCTTTTCAGCCAAAGATGGAGAAGCTCTGTACAGTCAGCAAAAACAAGACTGGGAGTGGACTATGGCTCAGATCATGAACTCCTTATTGCCAAATTCAGACTGAAATTGAGGAAAGTGGAGAAAACCACTAGACCATTCAGGTATGACCTAAATCAAATCCCTTATGACTATGCATTGGAAGTGAGAAATAGATTTAAGGGACTAGATCTGATAGACAGAGTACCTGATGAACTATGGGTGGAGGTTCATGACACTGTACAGGAGACATGAATCAACACCATCCCCAAGAAAAAGAAATGCAGAAAAGCAAAATGGCTGTCTGAGGAGGCCTTACAAATAGCTGTGAAAAGAAGGGAAGTGAAAAGCAAAGAAGAAAAGGAAAGCTATACCCATTTGAATGCAGAGTTCAAAGAATAGCAAGGAGAGATAAGAAAGTCTTCCTCCGTGATCAATGCAAAGAAATAAAGGAAAACAATAGAATGGGAAAGACTAAAGATCTCTTCAAGAAAATTAAAGATACCAAGGGAACATTTTATGCAAAGATGAGGGTATTTTATTTTTATGTAATGAGGCACTTTGTTTTCTAACATTTGTATTTTCTTTTGCACTTTACCTGTTGTGAGAAGAGAGGGTTCTGACAATACTAAGCATTCATTTCAGTTCAGTTGCTCAGTCGTGTCCAACTCTTTGCGACCCCATGAATTGCAACACACCAGGCCTCCCTGTCCATCATCAACTCCTGGAGTTCACTCAGACTCACGTCCATCAAGTCAGTGATGCCATCCAGTCATCTCATTCTCTGTCGTTCCCTTCTCCTCCTGCCCCCAATCCCTCCCAGCATCAGAGCCTTTTCTAATGAGTCAACTCTTCACATGAGGTGGCCAAAATACTGGAGTTTCAGCTTTAGCATCATTCCTTGCAAAGAAATCCCAGGGCTGATCTCCTTCAGAATGGACTGGTTGGATCTCCTTGCAGTCCAAGAGTCTTCTCCAACACCACAGTTCAAAAGCATCAATTCTTCGGCACTCAGCCTTCTTCACAGTCCAACTCTTACATCCATACATGACCACAGGAAAAACCATAGCCTTGACTAGACGGACTTGTTGGCAAAGTAATGTCTCTGCTTTTGAATATGCTATCTAGGTTGGTCATAACTTTTCTTCCAAGGAGTAAGCATCTTTTAATTTCATGGCTGCAGTCACCATCTGCAGTGATTTTGGAGCCCCCCAAAATAAAGTCTGACACTGTTTCCACTGTTTCCCCATCTATTTCCCATGACGTGATGGGACAGGATGCCATGATCTTAGTTTTCTGAATGTTCAGCTTTAGGCCAACCTTTTCACTCTCCACTTTCACTTTCATCAAGAGGCTCTTTAGTTCCTCCTCACTTTCTGCCATAAGGGTGGTGTCATCTGCATATCTGAGGTTATTGATATTTTTCCTGGCAATCTTGATTCCAGCTTGTGCTTCTTCCAGCCCAGCGTTTCTCATGATGTACTCTGCATATAAGTTAAATAAGCAGGGTGACAAGATACAGCCTTAACATACTCCTTTTCCTATTTGGAACCAGTCTGTTGTTCCATGTACAGTTCTAACTCTTGCTTCCTGACCTCCATACAGATTTATCAAGAGGCAGGAATACTAAGCATAATGTGTGCTAAAGAAGGAGTTTTTCCGGATTATTGAAGCCACAGGAGATGTGGGTTTGATCCCTGGGTCTGGAAGATTCCCTGGAGGAGGGGGGCATGGCAACCCACTCCAGTATCCTTGCCTGGAGAATCCCATGGACAGAGGAGTCTGGTGGGCTACAGTCTGTAGGACTGCAAGCGTCAGATATTGACTGAAGTGACTTAGCATGCATGTGCTAAGAAAAAGAGGAATCTGCCTTGAATGTGTCTTCAACCTCAAGATTATGGATTTAGTAGGAATAAGAGTTCTGATGCAATGGTGGCCTGTTGTAACTTGCTGTCATGAGTGATTTGAGGGAAGTGAAGTTTAGCTGGAAGTCTCTGGAAATTATTGTAGATTTGATGATTTTCTTGGATGGGGTTTCAAATATATATTTATCTTAATTCAGTGAGTATGACTACATATTCATTCACATGTATTCAGTATGAACATAGGTATGAATAGATGTCTTTGTCTAGTTTTGGTATCAGGGTAATGGTGGCCATGTAAAATAAATTTGAGAGTGTTGTTTCTGCTTCGAGTTTTCCAAACAGTTCAAGAAGTGATAACTATCACTTCTTTATAAGATTGGTAGAATTTCCCTTTGAAGTCATCTTATCCTAGACTTCTGTTTGCTGGGAGTTTTTAAAATTAGGAATGCAGCTTCAGGACTAGTGATTGGTCTGTTTATACTGTCTTTGTCTTCCTGATTCATTCTTGTCAGGCTCAAGATCGAGGGACTAGAGCCGTTGCTGAGTGTGAGGTGGGGTTCCTTGCTACTCAGTGGCCAACACTGCCCCATCAGGGGCAAGGGGTTCAGGTCCCAAGTCGCTGGGGGCGGAAGCCCTGAGCCCAGAGTCGGCTCTGTTCCCTTTAAGTGCCCACGTCCTCTCTCTGAGCACTGGGGTCCTTGCCCCACAGCTGAGCAGTGCTGAAGCAGCAGGGGTGGTGCAGGCAGTTGCTGCCCAGCAGCTCTTGCCCTTGCCCTGCTCAGATGCTATCCAGCCTCTGAGTCCCTGGGTGCACGCTCTCCTTGGTCATGGCAGCCCTCGTAGGTCCAGTGTAGAGCTGTGATGTGGAGTAAACAGGGCTGGAGTGTTCCCTAGGCTCAGGAGGGCCTACTTGGTGCTCGGGCAGTTGCAGGACATGGCCTCTACTAGAGCAGTCCTCAATCCCCCCTCTCCTCTTTGCCTCAGGGGCAAGCTAGTGCTCTGATGCTCCTCACAGGCAGAGACCAGACTTCCCACAGCCCTCCTGTTAGTCCCAGCAGCCCTCCAACCAGATAAGGAGACTCATCTTCCCTGGGCCCGGCCTCTGGTGAGGGGTGTCCAGTAAGTGGCCTGCACCCTCACTTCTCAGGGTGGGAGTCTCCCTGTGTAATCTCCCTTTGCCTCTGAGTCACCTGCGTCACAGATCCTGACCTGATCTCTTTCTTTTTTATCCAATTACATGTGTATCTTTCTTACAGCTTTGGTTGTAAAGGTGTCCTTGTACCAGTTTCCAGTTAGTTTTCAGTGAGACTCATTCCACATGTAGTTTTTTTTTAATCTTTTAAAAAATTCTATATAGTTTTTAAAGATTGATTTCTGTTTAGAGTTATTACAAAATATTGACTATAGTCCCATGTTGTACAATACATTCTTGAATCTATCTTAAATCCAGTGGTTTGTACTTCCTGCTCTCCCACATCTATATAATCCCACTCCCCTCCCTACTTCCCTGGTGGTTCAAATGGTTAAGAATCTCCCTGCAATGTGGGAGACCTGGGTTTGATCCCTGGGTCAGGAAGATCCCCTGGAGAAGGGAATGGCTACCCATTCTAGTATTCTTGCTGGAGAATTCCATGGACAGAGGGGCCTGGCAGGCTGTAGTCCATGGGGTTGCGAAGAGTCAGACACAACTGAGCAACTAACACTTTCACTTTCCCGTAGCTCCTGGTAACCACTAGTTTGTTCTGTATATCGGAGAGTTTGCTTCTTTTTTATTATACTCACTTTTTGTAGTATTTTTTATACAGATAAGTGATATTATACATTATTTATCTTTCTCTGATTGACATTTCACATAGCATAATGCCCTCCAAGTCTATCCAAGTTGCTGAAGTTGGCAAAAGTTCATTCTTTTTTTATGACTGAGTAGTATTCCATTGACAGAGAAGGCAATGGCAACCCACTCCAGTACTCTTGCCTGGAAAATCCCATGGGTGGAGGAGCCTGATAGGCTGCAGTCCATGGGGTCGCTAAGAGTTGGACACGACTGAACGACTTCATTTACACTTTTTTTTAATTTTATTTTTAAACTTTACATAATTGTATTAGTTTTGCCAAATATCAAAATGAATCCGCCACAGGTATACATGTGTTCCCCATCCTGAACCCTCCTGCCTCCTCCCTCCCCATACCATCCCTCTGGGTCGTCCCAGTGCACTAGCCCCAAGCATACACTTTTCACTTTCATGCATTGGAGAAGGAAATGGCAACCCACTCCAGTGTTCTTGCCTGGAGAATCCCAGGGACGGGGGAGCCTGGTGGGCTGCCATCTATGGGGTCACGCAAAGTCGGACACGACTGAAGCGACTTAGCAGCAGCAGCAGCAGCAGTATTCCATTGTGTGTATATATCAGTTCAGTACAGTTCAGTTCAGTCACTCAGTCGTGTCCGACTCTTTGCAATCCCATGAATCGCAGCACGCCAGGCCTCCTTGTCCATCATGAATTCCCGGAGTTCACTCAGACTCACGTCCATCGAGTCTGTGATGCCATCCAGCCATCTCATCCTCTGTTGTCCCCTTCTCCTTCTGCCCCCAATCCCTCCAAGCATCAGAGTCTTTTCCAATAAGTCAACTCTTGGTACAAGGTGGCCAAAGTACTGGAGTTTCAGCTTTAGCATCATTCCTTCCAAAGAAATCCCAGGGCTCATCTCCTTCAGAATGGACTGGTTGGATCTCCTTGCAGTCCAAGGGACTCTCAAGAGTCTTCTCCAACACCACAGTTCAAAAGCATCAATTCTTCGGCACTCAGCCTTCTTCACAGTCCAACTCTTACATCCATACATGACCACAGGAAAAACCATAGCCTTGACTAGACGGACTTGTTGGCAAAGTAATGTCTCTGCTTTTGAATATGCTATCTAGGTTGGTCATAACTTTTCTTCCAAGGAGTAAGCATCTTTTAATTTCATGGCTGCAGTCACCATCTGCAGTGATTTTGGAGCCCCCCAAAATAAAGTCTGACACTGTTTCCACTGTTTCCCCATCTATTTCCCATGACGTGATGGGACAGGATGCCATGATCTTAGTTTTCTGAATGTTCAGCTTTAGGCCAACCTTTTCACTCTCCACTTTCACTTTCATCAAGAGGCTCTTTAGTTCCTCCTCACTTTCTGCCATAAGGGTGGTGTCATCTGCATATCTGAGGTTATTGATATTTTTCCTGGCAATCTTGATTCCAGCTTGTGCTTCTTCCAGCCCAGCGTTTCTCATGATGTACTCTGCATATAAGTTAAATAAGCAGGGTGACAAGATACAGCCTTAACATACTCCTTTCCTATTTGGAACCAGTCTGTTGTTCCATGTACAGTTCTAACTATTGCTTCCTGACCTGTTTACAGATTTCTCAAGAGGCAGGTCACATGGTCTGGTATTTCAATCTCTTTCAGAATTTTCCACAGTTTGTTTTGATCCACATAGTCAAAGGCTTTGAAATAGTTAATAAAGCAGAAATAGATTTTTTTTTCTGGAACTCTCTTGCTTTTTCTGTGATCCAACGGATGTTGACTATTTGATCTCTGGTTCCTCTGCCTTTTCTAAATCCAGCTGAACATCTGGAAGTTTATGGTTCACGTACTGTTGAAGCCTGGCTCGGAGAATTTTCAACATTATTTTGCTACCATGTGAGATGAGTGCAATTGTATGGTAGTTTGAGCATTCTTTGGCATTGCCTTTCTTTGGGATTGGAATGAAGACTGACCTTTTCCAGTCCTGTGGCCACTGCTGAGTTTTCCAAATTTGCTGGCATATTGAGTATATACTTTCACACAACATCATCTTTTAGGATTTGGAATAGCTCAACTGGAATTCCATCACCTCCACTAGCTTTGTTTGTAGTGATGCTTGCTAAGGCCCACTTGACTTCCCATTCCAGGATGTCTGGCATTAGGTCGGTGATCAAACCATCGTGGTTATCTGATTTCAGAATTGACCATCTGGTGATGTCCCTGTGTAGAGTCTTGTCTTGTGTTTTTGGAAGAGGGTGTTTGCTATGAGCAGTTTGTTCTCTGGTCTGGAGAAACAGGCAGATTTGGCCTTGGAGTACAAAATGAAGCAGGACAAGGCTAGCAGAGTTTTGCCAAGAGAACGTACTGGTCACCGTGAGCTGACACGCCCACACAGTCCTATTTAAGGTTGTCAGATGAACGAAGCTGCCAGATACACCTCAGCTCTTTGCACATTGCCACTTGCAAAGTATTTCTGGGAGTCCCCAGAATTTCCACATTGTTCTCTAGCTTATGAGGCCTCTGCTGAGCTGCTGCTGCATGTGTGGGGCATCCACATTCTGTCCATGTCTTAGGCTGCTCAGGCTTGCTGTTGCTTCTCTGGGAGGAGGCCACTTGGCCCCAGATATTGCCTCCAAGCTCTCCCCCAAGCTTCAAGTCCTGAGGCTGTTCAGATAGTCTTGTGTTTTCTTCAATCCTTCTTACAGAGCAGGAGCCTGGTTATAGTCTGTGCACAAATGAGGAGAATACCCTTTCTCCGGGGAGATCAAGTCCATCCCACGCTCTGGGAAAAAGAGTTTCCTGGAATGTTGTGTAGGCCTGGCATGAAGGAATGATATGTGCATATCTAAGATACATTTATGGATTTTAGAAAGGTAATTCTTTTTTTGTTGTTTTCTGGCTTAAGTATACTTTTTAAAAAGTTTTTATTCATATACAGTTTTTAAAGGTCACTTGCCATTTACACTCAGTACACAATTACGGCTGCACCCCTCTTGTTTTGTAGCACATCCTTGAGCCTGTCTCACACCCAGCAGTTTGAACCTCTCATTCCCGCACAGGTATTTTGTGACACCCCCACCTCCCCACACTGGTAACCAGTAGTTTGTTCTCTATATCTGTGAGTTTGCTTCCTTTTGATTCCATTTACTAGTTTCATTATGTTTTTTCAGTTCCATGTATAAATGATGTATTTATTATCTTTTTGATGTATTTATCTTTAAATAATGTAAATATCATATAGTAGTTATCTTTCTTTGTCTTATTTCACTTAACATAACACTCTCCAAGTCCATGCATGTTGCTGCAAATGGCAAAATATTGGTTTTTATGGCTGAGGATTTCATTGTGGATATATACCGTATCTTCCTTATGCATCATCTGTTGATGAACATTTAGGTTGCTTCCTTGTCCTGACTACAGTAAATAATGCTGCTGTGAACACTGGGGAGCATGTGAGAGAGTTAAAGCTGAGGCAGGTTGATAGGGAGTCCATGGCCCCCTTAAGGAGGAGGAGGCAAGCGTTCTTTTTCTTCCACTTCCTCTGCCTTGGTCACACAGGGCATGTTTCCCTAGGCTCTGTGTTAATTTTAAACAGCATATTTCATTTGAAAACTGGTGTTTCTTTAAGCACAATGTATCTTACTCATGGAAAATGCTTTTCTTAGGCTTCATGTTAATGATCATAATTGTAACAAATCTTGCCTAGAAGTCTGTTTTCTAATTCACTGCTTTCTCATGTGCCCAGAGCCGTTTCTGGCTTATCTTATGCTAATATTATCTCTAATTGTATGTTGTGAGAAAAGGTCTGATAAAACTTTCACAACCTTGAGGTGTTCTTTGTGTCTATTCTTATCAGCTAATTGGAAGTGTAAAACGTTGGGCTCAAACTAGTGAGGCAGGTACTCTTCTACCCTCTTTCACAACAGCCTGTTTCAAGTGCTTTGTGCTGGAAACTTTTTCTGTCACTTTCACTCTAATGAAATCTCTGCTATACAAAGCTCTGAGTGACAGAGACTGCGTCTTTGGCTCTGGAGTGAAAGTTTCTCTTTCAGAGACCACGAACTCAGCCCCGTTCACCATAAGCTATCACATGCATTCTTTCAATTTAGTGTTTTGGTTTTTTTTTTTTTTTTTTTTTTTTTTGTGGGGGGGAGAGTATATGCCCAGGCATGGAATTCCTGGATCATATGGTATTTCTTTTTTTTTCTGGGTTTTTACATTTTATTTATTTTTAATTGGAGGATAATTGCTTTACAAGCTGTGTTGCTTTATACCATACATCCACATGGCTCAGCCATAGGTATACATATGTCCCCTCCATCCTGAACCTCCCACCTCATCCACCTCTCTAGGTTGTCTCAGAGCACCAGGTTGAGCTCCCTGCATCATGCGTCAAATTCTCACTGGTTATCTATTTTTTGGAAGGACTGATGCTAAAGCTGAAACTCCAGTACTTTGGCCACCTCATGCGAAGAGTTGACTCATTGGAAGACTCTGATGCTGGGAGGGATTGGGGGCAGGAGGAGAAGGGGACGACAGAGGATGAGATGGCTGGATGGCATCACTGATTCGATGGACGTGAGTCTGAGTGAACTCTGGGAGTTGGTGATGGACAGGGAGGCCTGGCATGCTGCGATTCATGGGGTCGCAAAGAGTCGGACACGACTGAGCGACTGAACTGAGCTGAGCTGAACTGAATATGAATGTGTCAGTACTACTGTCTCAATTCGTCCCACCCTCTGCTTCCCCTTGCTGTGCCCACAAGTCTGTACTCTATATCTGTATCTCTGTTGCTGTCCTGCAGATAGGTTTATCAGTATCATTTTTCTAGATTCCATATATATGCATTCAGTTCAGTTCAGTTGCTAGTCCTGACTGACTCTTTGTGACCCCATGACTGCAGCATGCCAGGCTCCTCTGTCCATCACCAACTTCCAGAGTTTGCACAAGCTCATGTCCATCAAATTGGTGATGCCATCTAACCATCTCATCCTCTGTCATCCCCTTCTCCTCCAACCTTCAATCTTTCCCAGCATCAGGCTCTTTTCTAATGAGTCAGTTCTTCACATCAGGTGAGCAAAGTTTTGGAGCTTCAGCTTCAGCATCAGTCCTTCCAATGAATATTCAGGACTGATTTCCTTTGGGATGGACTGGTTGGATCTCCTTGCAGTCCAAGGGACTCTCTCAAGAGTCTTCTCCAATACCAGAGTTCAAAGCATCAATTCTTCAGCACTCAGTTCTCTTTATAGTCCAACTCTCACATCCTTACGTGACTACTGGATAAACCATAGCCTTGACTAGACGGACCCTTGTTGGCAAAGTAATGTCTCTGCTTTTTAATATGCTGTTTAGGTTGGTCATGGCTTTTCTCCCAGGGAACAAGTGTCTTTTAATTTCATGGCTGCAGTCACCATCTGCAGTGATTTTGGAGCCCTAGAAAATAAAGTCTCTCACTGTTTCCATTATTTCCCCATCTACTTGCCATGAAGTGATGGGACCAGATTCCATGATCTTAGTTTTCTGAATGTTGAGCTTTAAGCCAATGTTTTGATGCTCCTCTTCCACTTTCATCAAGAGGCTCTTTAGTTCTTCTTTGCTTTCTGCCATAAGGCAGATGTCATCTGCATATCTGAGTTTATTGATATATCTCCCGGCAATCTTGATTCCAGCTTGTGCTTCATCCAGCCCAGCGTTTCTCATAATGTACTCTGCATATAAGTTAAATAATCAGGGTGACAATATACAGCCTTGACATACTCCTTTCCAGATTTTGAACCAGTCTGTTTTCTGGTTCTAACTGTTGCTTATTGACCTGCATACAAATTTCTCAGGAGGCAGGTAAGGTAGTCTGCTATTCCCCTACCTTTAAGGATTTTCTTCAGTTTGTTTTGACCCACGCAGCCAAAGGTTTTGGCGTAGTCAGTAAAGCAGAAGTAGATGTTTTTCTGGAACTCTCTTGCTTTTTCTGTGATCCAACGGGTGATGGCAATTTGGTCTTTGGTTCCTCAGCCTTTTCTAAATCCAGCTTGAACATCTGGAAGTTTTCGGTTCACATACTGTTGAAGCCTAGCTTGGATAATTTTGAGCATTTTTTGCTGGCATGTGAGATGAGTGCAATTGTGCAGTAGTTTGAACATTCTTTGTCAATGTCTTTCTTTGGGATTAGAATGAAAACTGACCTTTTCCAGTCCTTTGGCAGCTGCCGAGTTTGCCTAATTTGCTGGCATATTGAGTGCAGTTGGCTTAAAGCTCAATATTCAGAAAACAAAGATCAGGACATCTGTCCCATCACTTCATGGCAAATAAAGGGAGAAACAGTGAAAACAGTGGCTGACTTTATTTTTCTGGGCTCCAAAATTACTGTAGATGGTAACTGCAGCCACGAAATTAACAGACGCTTACTCCTTGGAAAAGTTATGACCAACCTAGACAGCATTTAAAAAAGCATAGACATTACTTTGCCAACAAAGGTCCATCTAGTCAAGGCTATGGTTTTTCCAGGAGTCATGTATGAATATGAGAGTTGGACTATAAAGAAATCTGAGCACTGAGGAATTGATGTTTTTGAACTGTGGTGTTGGAGAAGACTCTTGAGAGTCCCTTGGACTGCAAGGAGATCCAACCAATCCATCCTAAAGGAAATCGGTGCTGAATATTCATTGGAAGGACTGATGTTGAAGCTGAACCTCCAATACTTTGGCCACCTGATACAAAGAACTGACTCATTTGAAAAGACCCTGATGCTGGGAAAGATTGAGGGCAGGAGGAGAAGGGGATGACAGAGGATGAGATGGTTGAATGCCATCACCAACTCAATGGGCATGAGTTTGAGTAAACTCTGGGAGTTGGTGATGGACAGGGAGGCCTGGCATGCTGCAGTTCATGGGATCACAAAGAGTCAGACATGACTGAGTGACTGAAGTGACTACCTGACTGACTTTCACAGCATCATCTTTTAGGATTTAAAATTGCTCAACTGGAATTCCATCACCTCCACTAGGTTTGTTCATAGTGATGCTTTGTAAGGTTGAGTTGACCTTGCACTTCACAGTGTCTGGCTCTACATGGATCATCCCGCCATTGTGGTTATCTGGGTCATAAAGATCTTTTGTGTATAGGTCTTCTGTGTATTCTTCCATGTCTTAATATCTTCTGCTTCTGTTAGGTCCATACCGTTTCAGTCTTTCATTGTACCCTCTTTTGCATGAAATGTCCCCTTGGTATCTTTAATTTTCTTGAAGAGCTCTCTGGTCTTTCCCATTTTATTGTTTTCCTCTATTTCTTTGCATTGATCACTTAGGAAGACTTTCTTATCGCTCCTTGCTATTCTTTGGAACACTGCATTCAGGTGAATATGGCTTTCCTTTTCTCCTTTGCCTTTTGCTTCTCTCTCTTTTTCGGATCTTTGTAAGGCCTCCTCAGAGAACCATTTTGCCTTTTTGCATTTCTTTTTCTTGGGGATGGTTTTGATGACAGCCTCCTGTACAGTTTTACCAACTTTCACCCATCATTCTTCAGGCACTCTGTTAGCTCTAATTCCGTGAATCTGTTTGTCACTTCCACTGTATAATCATAAAGGATTTTATTTAACTCATACCTGAATGGTATATTGGTTTTCCCTCCTTCTTCAATTTAAGACTGAATTTTACAAGAAAAAATTCATGATCTGAGCCACAGTCAGCTCCTGGTCTTGTTTTTGCTGACTGTATAGAGCTTCTCCATCTTTGGCTGCAAAGAATATAATCAATCTGATTTCAGTGTCGACCATCTGGTGCTGTCCATGTGTAGAGTCTTCTCTTGTGTTGTTGGAAGAGGGTGTTTGCTCTGACCAGTGTGTTCTTGGCAAATCTCTGTTAGCCTTGGCCCTTCTTTCTTTTGTATACCAAGGCCAAACTTTCATGTTACTCCAGGGATCTCTTGACTTCCTACTTTTGTATTACAGTCCCCTATGATGAAAAGGACATCTTTTTTGTGTGTTAATTCTAGAAGGCCTTGCAGGTCTTCATAGAACCATTCAACTTCAGCTTCTTCTGCATTACTGGTTGGGGCATAGACTTGGATTACCGTGATATTAAATGATTTGCCTTGGAAATGAACAGAGGTCATTCTGTTGTTTCGAGATTGCACCGAGTGCTGCATTTTGGACTCTTGTTAACTATGAGGGCTGCTCCATTTCTTCTAAGGGGTTCCTGCCCACAGTTGTAATTATAATGGTCATTTGAATAAATTTGCCCGTTCTGGTCCATTTTAGTTCACCGATTTCTAAAATGTCAGTGTTCACTCTTGCCATCTCCTGTTTGACCATTTCTAATTTACTTTGATTCATGGACCTAACATCCCAGGTTCCTATGCAATATTGTTCTTTACAGCATTGGACCTGACTGCCTCCACCAGTCACATCCACAGCTGGGTGTTTACAAGTATTTTCCTTTCAACATTTTTTGGATGGAATTCTCTGAGTAGGTTCTGTGTCTTAAGAGTACTTGCTGCCTTGAGTTGCCGTCATAACACAAATTTCTTTTATATGCTGCTTTCTTCATCACATCCCTTTGTTTCCTAGAAGGAAAATAAGATGCTGATGCATGAACTGCTGAGTTATATTTTGTGAACATTCATTCTCAAATCAAAGACTAACATGCCTTTTTAAAAAGAGCTACTTTCTTTTTATTGAAAACATAATACACTTACCTTTTACAATAAACATTCAGCAGGATTTCAAGTATTCTCATGTTGTTTACACCAGTCTTATTAATTTCTCAGTCAACTGTGGCTCCATTTCTCAAACCAGTAGATGGTGGTTGCATTTAATTTTTCTTGCCAGATCACTGTTGCGATTATACATAATATCTCACTGGCATTATTGTCACTGAACTATCATTTTAGAAGTACACTAATCTGGGACGTCCCTCCTGGTCCGGTGGTTAAGAATCTCCCTTGCAGTGCAGGGGACGTGGGTTTTGACCCCTTGTCAAGGAACCACGATCGCACACACCACGGGGTGACTGGGCCCCCACTGTCACCCCTGAGCCCGAGCGCCGCAACCAAGGCCTGGTGCAGCCAAATTAGTTACTTAATCAGTTAATTCAAGAGAAGTCCATTGATCGGTGCCTACTTGAGTCCTCAAAAACTGAAGCCGTCGGAAGAGTGGTATGGCCCCTGTAAGAGAGTGCCGGCAGATTCACAGAATCTGCTGCCTTTCTGGGGTAGCACCTGAGCAGTGCAGGCCGCCTCCTGAGGCAGCTTTCTGGGCACCCCAAAGTGGCCAGCTGTTTCCTGTTTTCTCTTGTTCAGTTGCTGTATAAAGATACCTTGAAGCAGATACATTTCTAGTCCATTTATTAAAATAAGCTCATCCCAATCTTCTAGGGTTTGCATATAAGTAACTGAGTAAACTTCCTCTGTGGCTGAGATGGTAAAGCATCCACCTGCAATACAGGAGACCCAGGTTCGATCCCTGGTGGGGAAGATCCCCTGGGGAAGGGAACAGCAACCCACTCCAGTATTCTTGCTTGGAGAGTGCCATGGGGAGAGGAGCCTAGCCCGTCAAGGGTAGCAAAGAGTCGGATGTTTTACAAAAGCGTTGGCCCACAATGGACTCGTAAGATTTTTAACGGCCTTTCTTCACCGACAGCCTGTGACTCACAGGGCTGGAGGCCAGTGATCCTGATACAGGACTCGGTGTTGAACCAGGCAAGCTGCCTCACACCCACAGACAGCAAGCTCATGGACCAAACCTCTTGGGATGCTACCTGAAATCTGGACTCTTGATTTGTTTCTTAGGAATCCGGCTCCACAGTTAGGCCAATTTCCCCAGATTTGAAACTTTATATAAGAATGATTTCCTTCTCAGGAAAGCTAACTAGAGAAGCATTTTCATTGTATTTGAATTGTAATAACAGATCTGATGGCTGTACAACAGAGTGTTAGTGAGTTTATGCACACAGTGAAAATCCACTGCCTAAAGGAACAAGTCATGTGCTTCCCTAATATTTTCCCAATATAAATTCACTCAGCTGTCAGCTGAATTTATATGGGAATTCACTCAGCTGTCAGCTGAATTTATATGGGAATTTACTCAGCTGTCAGCTGAATTTATATGTGAAAATATTAGGGAAGCACATGACTTGTTCCTTTAGGCAGTGGATTTTCACTGTGTGCATAAACTCACTAACACTCTGTTGTACAGCCATCAGATCTGTTATTACAATTCAAATACAATGAAAATGCTTCTCTAGTTAGCTTTCCTGAGAAGGAAATCATTCTTATATAAAGTTTCAAATCTGGGGAAATTGGCCTAACTGTGGAGCCGGATTCCTAAGAAACAAATCAAGAGTCCAGATTTCAGGTAGCATCCCCAGAGGTGTGGTCCATGAGCTTGCTGTCTGTGGGTGTGAGGCAGCTTGCCTGGTTCAACACCGAGTCCTGTATCAGGATCACTGGCCTCCAGCCCTGTGAGTCACAGGCTGTCAGTGAAGAAAGGCCGTTAAAAATCTTACGAGTCCTTTGTGGGCCAATGCTTTTGTAACATATGAAAAAAAATAACGTACTGGGAAAATAAAATTAAAAAGACAACAATTCAAGTCCAGTTCTTTTGTTAGAGTTAGTAGGCATGAAATTTGGTTTGTTCTTCCTTTGTAATTTTTTGTTTCTCTACAGTTTTGAGAGGACATAAAGTTGTGTGTAATATAATTATATTAATTTCCTATTAGTCAGCATTTTAAAATTTGTGATTGTTTTCTATTTTCCCAAGTTATATTTGTTTAGATTATATTTATAATAACCTAAAGTTATAAAGGAAGACGATTCCATGTTAAAAGCCTATACTCACACTTGGAATGCACATTGTGTATGCCACTCTATAAAGGTTCACATTTTGATGACCTTTTTTTCCCCTTTTGCTTAACGTGTTTCATTTAAATTGGATTAAGGGCAGTGCTGTGTGCACATTTGTGTTCTTGGGGAAACACGAACAGGTTACTCCTTGTTTCAGATATTCTCAACAGAATTTTCTCATTGAATAGTAAGTTATAAATAATGCTTGAAAGTGATAAAGAAGTGAAAGTGTTAGTTGCTCAGCTATGTCTAGCTCTTTGTGACCCATGGACCCTAGCCCACTAGGTCCCTCTGCCCATGGAATTTTCTGGGCATGAATACTAGAGTGGGTAGCCATTCCCTTCTCCATGGGATCTTCCTGACCCAGGGATTGAACCCAGATCTCCTACATTGCAGGCATATTCTTTACCATCTGAGCCACCAGGGAAACCTTACATTTTAATGCTTACGTTTTCTCAGATTTTCATATTTGGGGGGAGGAGGGGTTGCAGCTGATAAACCAACCTTCACACATCACACGTTGTAATGTTGGACCTGCAGGGCACGATCCATGTGACCACACCACATGCAGCTACATACACAGGTTTCAAAATAACCAGACGGGTCTGTCCCTTATCCAATGAGGCGAGAATCACTAAATGCTTTACCGTTTTTTTTTTTTTCTGTATTTATATTCTCGCTGATTTTTTTTTTTTTTAAGAGGGTTTCAGCACTGGTGTGCCTTCTCTGGTTTGAGGGGCACCAGCCTATTCAGACATGATGGCTCCATGTTTGCCAGGCAGACTCCATCTTGTAACCAGAGGTGCAGGGAGCCAGATCCAGTTTCCTGGGAAGGGATGTGGTGAGGGATTGGTCTCTTGGGGCTGGAGGTCTCAGTAAAGAAACCGAGGCCCAGTGATATAAACTGGCTAAGAATAAGGGGAGGAGGAGGCAAGAGATGCCTAGGGCTCCTAGAAAGTATGTGGAATGAAGGCAGATTCTAAACCTCAGTCTCTAGTGGTCAAAGGATGGTAGTATATTTTGATACTAGAGAAGGGACTGGCAACCCTCTCCAGTATTCCTGCCTGAAGGATCCCATGGACAGAGGAACCTGGTGGGCTACAGTCCATGGGGTCACAAAAAGCCAGACGTCCCTGAACGACTCCACACACACACACACACACACACACACGAATTAGTTTAGAAATAACGTCACATGCTGTTTATCGGACATTATTTGGTCTTACATTCACCTCTGTTATTTATTCTCATGAAAACCCTGTGATGAGTTAAGTTTAACTGCCGCTTTGAACAGGGGGACAGCGTGTCGTAGTGTGGTAAGCAGTCTGACTGAGGTCACATTAGGGACTATGTGTCAGGGCTCCGGGCTCTGTGTCCACAGGTGCCAGGCTCTGTCTTGAAGTGGGGCACCTGCTGGGAGCTGCATCTCACCGGGTCTGCAGGCTCCCATGAGCCAAGGGAAAAGTGGCATCAGACAGAGGCAGAGGGCACTCCAGAATGAATGAAGGCGCTGGGCTTCCCTGGTTAAGCTTTCCCCAAGACGGGGATTCTGCGTGGCAGCCACGGCTGAGTCGTGCCCTCTAGTGGCCTGTGTGGTCCCGAGACGCAGCCTTGACAGGACCGTGACAGATTTCACCACCAGATGTCCTTCACGGTTAATCTGTGCCCCTTTTTTTGTTTTATCCCCCTTTAACTTTCTTGCCTGTTTTGAGCAAGGACGCTTTTAATTCTTTTTACGAGGCACCAAGAAGTTACCTTGGATCTTGGAGAGGCAAGGGAAAATGTGTGCCTTTTCTGCTCCCAGGCACTGTGCAACTCTAGAAAGTGACAGAGAGTTGGGGATCTTATAATGTTGCTTGTGTGTGTTGAATATTTAATGTCTAGGCAGAAGAAGATGAAGCTGAGAGACAGGATAGAGTTAGCAGCAAAAGAGAGACAACCAGAAGGGCGCCCTGCTGGGGAAGTTGAGGAGGAAGCGTTTGAAAGCAACGCAATACCACGAGGGTGTGACTTCTACCCAAACTGACAGAAAGGTTTAATAAAATTCCTACCAAAACCCCAATGAGGTTTTTGTTAAACAGGCACAGACTTACTCTAACATTTCTGTGGGCTGGCACAGGATAAAGAACGCCTGAAACAATCCTAGAAAAGAATAAGGTAGAAGGACGCTCTCTGTGCAGTGCTAACTATCCAGCTACAGGAAGTCAGTCCTGGGTGTTCACTGGAAGGACTGATGCTGAAGCTGAAACTCCAATACTTTGGCCACCTGATGTGAAGAACTGACTCGTTAGAAAAGACCCTGATGCTGGGAAAGATTGAAGGCAGGAGGAGAAAGGGATGACAGAGGATGAGATGGCTGGATGGCATCACTGACTCGATGGATGTGAGTCTGAGTGAACTCTGGGAGTTGGTGATGGACAGGGAGGCCTGGCGTGCTGCAGTTCATGGGGTCGCAAAGAGTTGGACACGACTGAGCGACTGATCTAAACTGATGTAGCTACAGGACTTCCCTGGTGGCTCAGATGGTGAAGAATCTGCCTGCGATGCAGGGAGACACAGTTTGATCCCTGGATCGGAGAGGTCCCCTTGGATAAGGGAATGGCCACCCACTCCGGCGTTATTTCTTGGAGAATTCCATGAACAGAGGAGCCTGACAGGCTACAGTACATGCAGTCGCAAAGAGCTGGACATAACAGAGCGACTTCACTTTTCTCATGCAGGTACAGTGATCGAGACAGTGTGGTACTGGAGAGGGACATGTAGATCAGTGGAATAGAATAGAGAACCCAGATGCAGAAGCACACAAATATGCCTAAGTTTTCATGAAGGTGCAAGAGGACTCAGCGGAGGAAAGGTAACCTTTTAAACAGAAGGTGCTGCAGCAAGTGGCCCCGTGAAAGTGAAAGTCTTAGTTGCTCAGTCGTATCTGACTCTGCAACTCATGGACTGCAGCCCAGCAGGCTCCTCTGTCCATGAGGTTTCCCAGGCAAGAATACTGGAGTGGGTTGCCATTTCCTCCTTCAGGGGATCTTCCCAACCAAGGAATTGAACTCAGGTCTCCCACATTGCAGGCAGATTCCTTACAGTCTCAGCCACTGAGGAAGTCTAGTGGCACCATAAATTATAAAAAAGGAAGGACTCAAACCTAAGTCTCACACCTTATATAAAAATTTAACTGAAAATTAGTCATAGACTGTAATGTAAAACTGTAAATGTGTGCAACATATTACTATGAAAATAAATGTACTGTAAATTTATGTTTTCAAAAGATAGGCACAGACCTTAAGAATCTAGAGTTAGTGGAGAATTCTCAGATTAGACACCAAAAGCACAATTCATAAAAGGAGGAAAAAAAAAAGGTTTGTTTACTGAAGACCTTGAATTAAGGACTAACTGGTTTTGTGACCCTAGTCAGCACAAGGAAAGTACCAAAGAGCAGAGCACATTTTAAAATCCACTGAATATTTACGGAGGCCCAACCTGGTGTTAAGTGCTGCCTTCGGCTGTGACGCGTGACCGAGACGGAAGGTGCTCATTGCAGCCCAAGGTTCTGTGTTCTTTAGATGCTCCTCTTCCCGCTGTTCTGTGTGAAAGCCTCAACTGAGCAGGCAAGCCAAGTCTTCCAAGATAAGGTCTTGTCATCAGTCTACCAAGTTC
Organism: Bubalus bubalis; assembly: GCF_019923935.1. Lineage (NCBI taxonomy): Eukaryota > Metazoa > Chordata > Mammalia > Artiodactyla > Bovidae > Bubalus > Bubalus bubalis. The sequence continues at coordinate 661,318 of NC_059172.1, forward strand.
ATGGATGGGCAGAAGACCTGACATTAGTTCAGCACATAAGGGTAAAGGCTACAGACATTGTCAGACACTTACATCCTATACATGCAAGGGTAGAGGATGTTCCTAAAATGTTAATACATTCAAAGTCACCAGTGGGTAACACTTCTAATATGGCCATGCTATTTAATAAGCCACTCATTTTCAAGACAAATTCTGACATTTATTATTCTCATTAGCCAAGGGTCTGATACTAATTGCCTCTGGAGAATGGTTTATAATTAGAAGACCAGTTAACCGTCACCATTCCTAATTTAAATGGTCGCTACACCAGTTGTGTGTGGATGTGAGAGTTGGACTATAAAGAAAGCTGAGCACTGAAGGATTGATGCTTTTGAACTGTGGTGTTGGAGAAGACTCTTGAGAGTCCCTTGGACTGCAAGGAGATCCAACCAGTCCATCCTAAAGGAAATCAGTGCTGAATATTCATTGGAAGGACTGATGTTGAAGCTGATACTCCAATACTTGGCCACCTGATGGGAAGAACTGACTCATTGGGAAAGACCTTGATGGTGGGAAAGACTGAAGGCAGGAGGAGAAGGGGATGACAGAGGATGAGATGGCTGGATGGCATCACCGACTCAGTGGACATGAGTCTGAGTAAACTCCGAGAGTTGGTGATGGACAGGGAAGCCTGGTGTGCTGCAGTTCATAGGGTTGCAAAGAGTCAGACACGACTGAGCAGCTGAACTGAACTGAACTGAACATTGGTTTGAACTTAATGCAACTAAAAAGTAACCAGAATTGTGCTATGTTGAAGTATTTGAACTTCAACAAATAGATATTTGTTGAAGATATTGTAACCCTAGGCCTTACTCACAGACATGCAGATAGAATGGGTCTTAAATGGGGTCCATAATTCTGCATTTTTAGCAATCATATCCAGTTTAAGGAAGGCCTCCCACCATATTTTGAGAATCACTAGATTATTCGAGTAGAAGCAGAGGAGTCTGAAAAAAAATTATACTGGTAAATAGACAAACTATATCGGAGAAAGCGATGGCACCCAACTCCAGTACTCTTGCCTGGAAAATCCCATGGATGGAGGAACCTGGTGGGCTGCAGTCCATGGGGTCGCGAAGAGTCAGACACGACTGAGCAGCCTCACTTTGACTTTTCACTTTCATGCATTGGAGAAGGAAATGGCAACCCACTCCAGTGTTCTTGCCTGGAGAATCCCAGGAACGGGGGACCCTGGTGGGCTGCCGTCTGTGGGGGTCACACAGAGTTGGACAGGACTGAAGTGACTTAGCAGCAGCAGCAGCAGCAGCAGCAGCAGCAGCAGCAGGCAAACGATATACTCACTAAATGGAATACTACACAGCAATAGAAAGCAACAAACGATTGATACATACAGTGATGGATCGCAAGGATATCAGGTTGAGTGAAAAAAGCCAATCTCAGAAGGTTACACACTGTACAATTCTATCTGTTGATTATTCTTTCTTTCTTTTCTTTTCCTTCCTCCTTCCCTCCCTCTTCCATTCCTTTCTCCCGTCCTTCCTTTCTCCACACAGGGTCTTAATGTGGCATGCAGGATCTTTGGCCGTGGCTTGTGAGATCTAGTTCGCTGATGAGGGACCCCCCTGCAGTAGGGTCCCAGAGTCTTAAACACCGGACCACCAGGGATGTCCCTTGGCTGTTCTTAAAGTGGCGAAATATATGACGGAGGTTCCCAGAGGGCAGATATGGGGCTGCCACTGTGAAGGGGTCATCCGAGGGGGTTTCGTTGTGGTTATAGAAGGGCTCTGTGTTATCAAGGGAGTATTTTGGGGGATAGAAGAATTGTGGTTTTGGTAACCATATTATGATTATGTAAGATACAGACATCAGGGAAACTGGAAGAAGGGTACCCAGGAGAGTTTGTACTATGTTAGCAACTTCTGTGTGAATGTAAAATCATTTCAAAATAAAAAGCAAACAAACAAACAATAAAACAACCAACCATAGAACAAACCTAGGCAGATGTGAGGTTGTAAATGTAAGGATCAAAGATGGTGTTTGAAAAAGAGAAAAGGAGGCAGAGCCCGTAGAGCTTAACAGCGTGATGGAATCTACACGCTGGTTCAGATTTCCACTCCGCCTCTCACTACACAAGACCGTGGGTGGATTAGTTAACCTCTGTGCTTTAGTCAGCTTGTGTTTGAAATAGGGAAATAGCAGCATCTAGGCAGAAAAAAGGGTTATCGTGAAGGGCACATGCAAATATGTATATGAAGCAGTGTGGTGCTTCATGTATGGGAAAGACCAAAAACTCATTTGCTTAGATGTGTGGAAAGAATCATCACGGGTTGGGTTCCGGGGCATGGGAGAAGGGACAAGGGCAGATCCCAGGGCGGCAGCAGAATCATTACGGAGAGCCTCGGGCAGGGGCGCTGTCCTTGGGGAGGTTGTGGGACCCGTGGAAGATGCAGTGGGCCTTCCTGGTTGGCCTAGGGACAGGACTCCAGGAGATACAGAGAAGATGGTTTCCTGAAAGTGGTGACTGGAACAAAGTTTGGAGCCGACAGAATCAAAGCTGATCTCTGGAATAGTTGGAAGAAAGTAGTGTAGAATATAAAGAAACACTTACTTTTGTTCTAACTCATGCACCTCAAGCAGTCAGTGTCGCTGATGCAAACTTTGTCAGAGATGATTTCACTGAGCTCATAAAGAATAAAGTCTGACTTAATTATTTAAATGCTGTATTTTTATCCTTAAATTTTTATTGGAATATAGGTAATTTACAATGTCGTGTTTCTGCTGTACAGCACAGTGAATAAGTTATGCATATATTCACTCTTTTAAAGATTCTTTTCCCATATAGGTCATTACAGAGTATTGAGTAAGTAGAGTTCCCTGTGCTACACAGTAGGTCCTTATTTTGTTGTTATTCAGTCATTAAGTTATGACCAACTCTTTTGTGACCCCTGCAAGGCTCCTCTGTCCATGGGATTTCCCAGGCAAGAATACTGAAGTGAGTTGCATTTCATTCTCCAGGTGATCTTCCTGACCCAGGGATCGAACCTGCATCTCCTGAATTGTCAGGCAGATTACCAGTGAGCCACCTGGGAAGCCTCCAGTCCTTATTAGTTACCTGTTTTATATGTAGTAGTGTGTATATGTCGATTCCCTCTCCCAGTTTATCCCTCTTTCTCCCCTTTCCCTCACCGGTAACCATAATTTTTTTTTTTAATCTGTGGACTCTATTCTGTTTTCTAAATAGGTTAATTTGTACCATTTGTTCAGAGTCCACATAGAAGCAATATCACATTTTCTCCTCTTCCCTGTGACTGACTTCACTCAGTGTGGCAGTCTAGGTCCCCCACGCTGCTGCAGATGGCACTGTTTCCTTCTGTTTCGTGGCTGAGCGATATTCTGTGTGTATATGTACCACATCTTCTTCATCCATTCATGTCAGTGGGCGTTTGTATTGCTTCCATATCCAGGCTATTGTAAACGGTGTTGGTTTGAGCACTGGGTTGCATGGGTCTTTATGAACAATAGTTTTGTGCATGTATATGCCCAGGCATGGAATTGTTGGGTCATACAGTGGCTGTGTTTTTAGTTTCAGAAACATTCAGGCTGTTTTCCATAATGGTTTTACCAATTAAAATAAGTATTAAGTTAGCAGGAAATGGGGATGTTGAGATGAGTAAAAAAATGGTTTTTGACCTTCAAAAAGCTCATATCCTAATGAAAGAATCAGTGAATAAACGTCAAAGAAATACAAGTTATGATAGTCCATGAGAGAAGAACTTAAAATGCTGAATGGGTAAAGGCTTCACAGAAGATGCCATCCTCGAAGCTCCCTTTGAGCAGGACCTCTTCTGAGATAAGAGGACCTGTGGGATCTCTGGGGCTAAGGAGCAAGCTTCAGTTTAAAAGTAGCAGCCTGGATCTCTGTCAAAATACCAATGGCATTTTTCACGGAAATAGAACAAATAATTCTAAAATTTGTATCAAAAGACAAAAATACCCTGAATCTCGAGAAAGGAGACCAAAGCAGGAGGTATCATGCACCCTGACTTCAGACTATGCTAAAAAGCTACAGTAATCAAGACAGTATGGTATGGTCCATAACCAGACACACAGATCAGTGGGGCAGAAGAGAGAGCCCAGAAGGAAACCCACACTTCCATGGTCAGTCTACAATGAAGGAGGTAAGACTGAGCAGTGGGGAGAAGACGGGCTCTTCAATACATAGCATTAGGAAGACTGTACAACTGCAAGTAAAAAGATCAGATTATTTTTTCACATCATATATTAAACTAAACTCAAAATAGACTAAAGACTTAAATGTAACACTTGAAACCAAGAAACTTGTGCAAGAAAACAAGCACCCTTAACCTATGACACCCTGAGATTTCACAGGTGTTACTATGTAAAAAAATAGTGACTCATAGAATTGATATAAGATGGTGTATCTTTAGATGGAAGACAGAAATGTTCCTTTCTAGTCTTAAAAGAGACCTTAGGAGGAAGGATGAGGGATTTGTGGTTAGGCTGAAGTGTAATCTCACCCCCTCTCCCTTAGCTTTGTAATTCTGGGAGGTGACAATCCTTTGCACTCCTTTTTTTAAAATCTGTAAAATGGAATCACGCTCACCTCAGCTGGCTAGAGGTGAAAAGCAGTTTGTTGCTGTTGTTCGGTTGCCAAGTCGTGTCTGACTCTTCACGACACCATGGACCGCAGCATGCCCAGGCTTCCCTGTCCCTCTGTTGATGGACATTTAGGTTGCTTCCCTGTACCTCACAAACAACTTGCCATCATTAAAAAATCTACAAACAATAAATGTTGGCGAGGTGGTGGAGAAAAGCGTACCCTCTTGCACTCTTGGTGGGAGTGTGAATTGATGCAGGCGCTGTGGGGAAGAGCGTGTGTGCCTGTTGTCCGCTGCGCCCAACTCTTTGCAACCCCATGACCTGTGCTCCTCTGGCCATGGAATTCTCCAGGCAAAAATACTCGTGTGGGTGGCCATTTCCTTCTCTCAGGGATCTTCCCAACCCTGGGATCTTCCTAACCTAGGGATTGAACCCAGGTCTCCTGCATTGTAGGCAGATTCTTTACCATCTGAGCCACCAGCGAAGCCCATGGAGAACAGTATGCTGCTGCTGCTGAGTCGCGGCAGTCGTGTCCGACTTTGTGCGACCCCATAGACGGCAGCCCACCAGGCTCCCCCGTCCCTGGGATTCTCCAGGCAACAACAGTGGACTGGGTTGCCATTGCCTTCTCCAATGCATGAAAGTGAAAAGTGAAAGGGAAGTCGCTCAGTCGTGTCCGACTCTTCGCGACCCGATGGACTGGAGCCTACCAGGCTCCTCCATCCATGGAATTTTCCAGGCAAGAGTACTGGAGTGGGGTGCCATTGCCTTCTCTGGAAGAACAGTATAGTTTCCTTAAAAAACTAAAAATAGAAGTACCACATGACCCAGCAATCCCAGTACTGGGCATGTCCCCAGAGAAGGGCTGATTCAGAATGGTGCCTGCACCCCGTGTTCATGGCAGCAGTGTTTACAGCAGCCAGGACATGGAAGCCGCCTAAATGGCCACCAGCAGAGGGCTGGATAAAGACGTGCTATCTGTGCACAATGGAATGTTGCTCAGCCATAAAAGCAATGAAATTGGATCATTTGTAGAGATGTGAATGGACTGGAGACTGTAATACAGAACGAAGTCAGGAGAAACAGTTATCATGTTGATGCATATATATGAAATCTAGAAAAATGATCTTATTTGCAAAACAGAAATAGACACACAGACTCAGAGAGCAAACGTGTGGACTCCATGGGGGGAAACGGGTCGGGTGAGTTGGGAGAGTGAGATTGATGCACGCATACTGTTGATCCTCTTTATAAAGCACATAATTTATGAGAACCTAGCAAATGCTTTGGTTCCCTTTTAAAGAAACTTATTGGGTGTAATGCTTTTACCCCAATGCCTGACAGATGGTGTATATTTAACAAAAATTAGTTTCTCTTCCTCTTACTTAAACCGATCTATTTCTTGTATTAACTTCAATCACTTTCCTGTTGTCTCAGTCCTCTGGTGGGCAGGCATGGTTCCGCGTGGAGATGCCTTGTACTGAGAAGTCTTAGAACAGAGCATTGCTTTCTTACCATATCTGTCTCCCTGGTCTCTGTCCTTGGTCCCACCCTGCTGGTGGAAATGTGGCCTTCAGTGAGTTATTACCCAGACATATGCAGGATGGGAGTCATTTGCCTCTGGACACCTCGTCTAGTCTGTAGTTCTGCCTGCTTTTGCCCCCCCCGCGTGGCATGGGGGATCTTAGTTCCTCCACCAGGTTCTGAACCTTGCCCCTTGTGGTGGAAGCATGGAGTCTTAACCGCTGGACTTGCACGGAATCCCCCTTTTGCTTCTATCTTGATCTCAGGTTGCCTGTGAAATCTTTTGTGGATCCCCAGTTTTATGCTCGATTGAATAGCCATATATGATCACCAGAAAAGCAGCTCTCATTTCCTCTAGTATGGAAAGTAGCTTGCTCAGCAAGGCCCCTCTCCATATCTGGTGTCTTCCTCCTGCGTTCTGCCATTCTGTTGTTGATACTGCCTCTTCATCCTCTGGTTCTTCTCCAGTAATACTCTAACCATATTCTCTGTAACTCATTGTGTCTTCTCTGACTTCATCTAACTTCACTGTTTCTTCACCAACTCTACTTTATGTGTCTTTATGAGATTATCTCTTCAAAGGGATTCAGTTTTTCAGTTCTTCAGAAATTATAGCATCCGCCTCTTTAAAGGTGCTCCCTCCAGAAAACAGAAGCAAAGAAAAGCAGAGAAAGAAAACAAGAAGGAAGGAAGGGAGCAGGAAGGAAGGCGACTTTGCTCCAAACTGTCAGGTTTCGTGGTTTGGTGTGTCTTGCATTCTTCCATGTTCTGACTACTTGATACCATTAAGTTAGTAAAAGTGTCAACAAAGGTAAATCACATTGTAGTGGGCAGAAAATATGAACAGAAAATAAAAAGATTCAGTTAGCGTATGAGAATGCTGTACTATTTACTCACAGTAAGAAGTTATCAAGATGGTACAATATTCTGTTTAATGAATTGAGGAGGGTGTGAAAGAGAGAGTGGTCATTTATTAAAATTAGTCTAAATTTAGTGAACAGGGCACGCCTGTCTTTTAAGGGAACTGCATATCTTAACCTAAAACTATTAATATATAGAAAAAATCACCACACATGAAAAATAGAGTGAAATCCCTTTGATTCAACATTTCACTGACTTCTAATGTAAACTTTAATAAAGGGATGAAAGAAGAATAAAACTGAATGCTCCTATTTTAATTGATAAATGTAAAGACAGAAAGATTGGTGGGTAGACACACATGGGCTTCCCAGGTGGCCCAGTGGTTAAGAGTCTGCCCACCAGTGCAGGAGACCCAGGTTCGATCCCTGGTGGGGAAGATCTCCTGGAGGAGGAAATGGCAACCGATTCCAGTTTTCTTGCCTGGAGAATCCCATGGACAGAGGAACCTGGCAAGTCGCAGAGAGTTGGATACAAGTGAGTGACTGAGCATACTCACAGGTAGATATATACAGTTAGAATCAACCAGGTAGAGATAGTTCATGAACAAGGTAAATGGATAATTTGGGGCTTTCTCATGAAGGACTCTTATGCAGCCATGAAAATGAGAACATGGAGAGCTAAAGCTACATACAGAAAACCCATTATAAAGGTTATGCAGGGAAAAGAATATGTCTGTTGATCAGTTTAATTGCAAGTAGCCATAAACAGAACTGATCTTTAACTATCATCCTTTAACACATGCTGTTTGGGGACCCAGTCTGTGTCACACTCTTTCAGATGCTGTGGTTTCAGTGATAAGCACAGTAGGCAAGTCCTAGGCCTCAGGAGCTTGTCTTCTAGGCAGGAGGAGCAAACACTCAAATAAACGATGGAAGTATCCAGTTGTGATAAGTGAGTGTCAGGCAGAGAACAAAGATGAGCTGGGAGGGAGTGTCGGGAGAACAAGGTGCAATTGGGTGATTTTGTGTTGTTTATTTTTCCCGTCATGTCTGCAAAATTCTGAAGTGTTTTTTTCCATATAAAGTATGTTTAAAAAGCTATTGGGTTGGCCCAGAAGTTCATTTGGGTTTTTCTGTAACGACTTAGGGAAAAGCCTGAACGAATTGTTGGGCCAACCCAATATTTAAAGTGATAACTCGTTACCTATTTTTTTTTCAATCTTATTTGAGTTCCACAGAAAGAATTTAAAATAGTGGTCCTCAGATTACTGCACATTAGAATCACATGAAAGTTTAACAAAATTCAAGTTTTCTTAATAAAATGTATGTGGTCTGACTTCTCTGAATCAGTTTTAATAAAGTTTTCTACCATCTCGTGACTTGGATTGTTCTGTCTTAAGCATAGGTTCACTGCAGCTGTTTCCTGCAAAATGCAAAAGTGTAACTTTAACAAGTTTCGTTTCCTATACAGATAAAAGCACAGGGCATTGTTGATAGATCTCCGGGCAGCTCTTCCCCTGCAGAAGCTGATGAAAACTGGTGCCCAATAATTATGCTGTGAGTACTTCTTGACATTTTAGGGGGCCAGTGACTTCTCCCTTCCTTGATCCCCTCGGTCCCTGGAGTAATACCGTGTCTGTCTGATGCTGCAGCCCACAGATTTGTTTTTACTATATTGGCTGTTGTGATTGTTCCTGTTAAAGCTGAGGAAATACTGTTTTGAAAATCAAAAGCATTGTAACAGCTACACCCGATCATCAGTAAGTTACGAGCATGTCAGTTAGTTGGAACTAAAGCACCTGAAACCTAACTCTTCAGTGAAAAGAAACAGGACAGCTGATGAATGCATATGAAAGATGTCAGTTCCACAGAGGGAGGAATTTTTGTCTGTGTTGTCCACTACTTATGTCCTCATCACTTAGAGACAGTCCCAAAAGCAGTAAATATTTGAATTTGTTAAAGTGCGTGCGTGCTAAGTCCCTTCACTTGTGTCCAGCTATTTGTGACCCCATGGACTGTAGCTTGCTAGGCTTCTCTGTCCGTAGGATTCCCCAGGCAAGAATACTGGAGTGAGTTGCCATGCCCTCCTTCAGAGATCTTCCCAACCCAGGGATCGCCCTGTACCTATCTATGTCTGCAGGTTTTACATCACCCACTCTTCTGAATGGGTTTCCCTGGTGGCTCTGGTTAAAAAAAAAAAAAAAAATGTGCCTGCCAATGCAGGACATGCAGGACACTCGGGTTGGATCCCTATGTCGGGAAGATCCGCTGGAGGAGGACATGGCGACCCACTCCAGTATTCTTGCCCAGAAAATCTCATGGACAGAGGAGGCCCAGGCGGGCTACAGTCCATGGGGTCGCAAAGGAGCCGGACACGACCTAGCGACTGAACAAGTGTTCTGAGTGACTCCTTGCCCTACTTCTCAGCAAGCCATCAGTCATCTCTTGCCTTCCTTCTATAACCAGACGTTCCCAAAGCAGAGCTTTATTCTCACAGTTTAAATGTTTTCATGTTGCATTCATTTTTTCCCCAGTGAATTGCAGTCTTTCCTCTCTCCTTAATGCTTTTCTAAAATTGTTTCCCCTGATACCGCCAGTAACAACCTGTTGGCTAACTCCAGTGGGCGTTATTCAATCCCCGTCCTTTGGGATTTCTCAACCGCATTGCTCTGCTTCCTCCTGGCCCTGTGACATGCTTGTCTTTCCTTAGCTTCCAGAACAGGACACTCTTGAGGCCCTCTCTTAATTTCTTCAATATCCTCAAGTTCATCTTCATTAATTTCACTTTGTCAGCCAGATATGCCCATTCCTTACAAGGTGTCACCTTCCCCTGGAACTCTCATCCGTTCCCATTACATCAGCTTTAGGTGAACCTGTCATGCGATGCCATGTGCGTCCAATCCTGTTCTCTTGTCTGACTTGCCAGCTTGCATTTCCAGAGATTTCAGTGCCTGTCGTAATGACTCTTCAGTCTATAGTGTCAGCTCACAGAACTGGTCCAGTTTGAGCTCCTGATCCAACCCCCATGCTTCTGCTTTCTCAGCTTCCTGTCTCTCTCTCTCAGCATCACCACCATCTAAAGCCCTTCCCACTTCCCATTATTCAGACTCAGAGCTGAGAGCTGTCTTCGATTTCTTCCTTTCTCACTCTTTAATAATTCCTTCACATTTATTAAATCTTTTCTATCCTCAAATATCTCTAAAATATAATCCCCCCTTCTTATTTCTAATTTTTAATTCAGTCTACTTCCTTGTTTATGCCTACTGTTTCACTTACTTTCTAAACCATTAATTGTAATTTATTTCTTCCCTACTGAGTTCACCTCCAGTGATTCTCTGATGCTTACGGATTAAGGTCCAGATGCCGTGGGCATCTGAGACCCGGTGTAGTGTGGTTTCAGCCTCTGTCTGTTACCTTAGGTCTGATCACACCCTGATTTACTGATCACACCCATCTGGGTATCGTTACTGGGTCTGAACACAAGTGTGGTTTCAGCCTTTGTTACCTTTGGTCTGATCACACCCTGATTTACTGTGAACCATCTGGGTTATCATTATTGGCTCTGAACACAATTAGAATGTTTCTGTTTCATCCTGCATAGGTATTTTTCCTCCTACCTGGAATGATTTTTCCATTTTTATTATATAATTTCTACTTACTCTCTAGGACTCAACTCAAATGTCTCCTATTTCATGAGGTTTCCTTTTAATATATTAGCCTTCATTGGCTCATTCCTGTAATATTATGGAGCAGTTATTTTGTGCTAGGTACTAGAGCATTATACTGTTATTTAGTCCTTCTAGCTGTCTTAGATCACTTACTATCTCTTTTTATTTTTATTGAAATATAATTCACACATCTTTTATAGATTTTTAAAAATATATTCACAAAATTTTATAACCATCTTTGTGCCATTGTATAAGGACTTCCCTGTAGCTCAAACGGTAAAGAATTTGCCAGCCAATGCCAGGACGAGAGTTCAGACCCTGGGTCAGGAAGATCCCCTGGAGGAGGAAATGACAACCCACTCCAGTATTCTTGCCTGAGAAAAATCCCGTGGACAGAGGAGCCTGGCAGGCTGCAGTTCGTGGAGTCCCAAAGAGTCAGAGATACCTGACTGAGCACACAGAAAGGAAACCTAACTGATTAATCAACACTCATTCCATTTCTCTTGCCCCCTTACCCCCAGCCTCTATCTACTTTTTGTTTTTATGGATTTGCCTTTTATGGGCATTTTATATAAATGGAATCATATAGTGTATGGTTTCTTGTATCTAATTTCTTGTACTTAACATGGAATTTTTAAGGCTCATCTATGTTATAACATGCACCAGTTCCTCATTCCTTTCATGGCTGAATAATGTTTCACTTTATGCCTATACCACTTTTTCTTTGCCTGTTTATCAGTTGTTAGACATTTGGCTTGTTTTTCACTTTTTGCTCATTATGAATTATGCTCCTGTCCACATTTGTATTAAAGTTTCCGTGTCAGCCTGTGTTTTCATTTCTCTTAAGTATATACACAGTAGGAGACTGCTGCACTGTATCAGCTCAGTTCGGTCGCTCAGTCCTGTCCTGCTCTGCGGCCCCATGAACCGCAGCACGCCAGGCCTCCCTGTTCGTCACCAACTCCTGGAGTTGACTCAAATTCATGTCCATCAAGTCGGTGATGCCATCCAACCATCTCATCCTCTGTCGTCCCCTTCTTCTCCCACCTTCAATCTTTCCCAGCATCGGGATCTTTTCCAATGAGTCAGTTCTTCAAATCAGGTGGCCAAAGCATTGGAGTTTCAGCTTCAGCATCAGTCCTTCCAATGAATATTCAGGACTCATTTCCTTTAGGATGGACTGGTGGATCTCCCTGCAGTCCAACGGACTCTCAACGGACCTTCTGCAACACCACAGTTCAAAAGCATCCATTCTTTGGCACTCAGTTTTCTTTATGGTCCAGCTCTCACATCCATACATGACCACTGGAAAAACCGTGGCTTTGACTAGATAGACCTTTGTCAGCAAAGGAGTATCTCTGCTTTTTAATATGGTATCTAGGTTTGTCATGGCTTTTCTTCCAAGGACCAAGAGTCTTTTGGCTGTAGTCACCATCTGCACTGATTTTGGAGCCCAAGAAAATAAAGTCTGTCGCTGTTTCCACTGTTTCCCTGTCTGTTTGCCATGAAGTGATGGGACCGGATGCCACGATCTTAGCTGGGCCTTAGAGTAACTCGTATGTTAGCTTTTTGAGGAACTGCCAAGCAGCTTTTCAAAGCAGCTACACCCTTTACGTTACCACTACCAGTGCATGAGGGGCTAATTACTCCCGATCCTCACTGAACTCATTCCTTTCTTTTTGATTATAGCCATCTGTGTGGGTGTGAAGTCATATCTCATTGTGGTCTTTTGTTTTTTGAAGATGTTTTTGCTGTGGGCCATTTTTAAAGTCTTTATTGAGTTTGTTACAACATTGCTTGTTTTATGTTTTGGTTTTTTGGCACTATGTCATGTGGGATCCCAGCTCTCCTGACCAGGGATGGAACCCACACCCCCTGCTTAGGAAGGTGACGTGGTAACCACTGCACCACCAAGGAAGTTCCTTCATTGTGGTTTTGATTTGCATTTCCCTAGGGGCTGGTGAGGAGCATCTTTTCATATGCTTATTGACCATTTGCATATTTTCTTTGGACAAATATATATTCACATCCTTTGCCCAATTTTTAATTGGGCTCTGTGTCTTTTTTATTGTTGAATTGTAAGCTGTCTTTTCACATTCTGGATACTAGACCCTTATCAGACATATGATTTGCAGATATTCTACCCCCTCCTGTGGGTTGCTTTCATTTTCTGTATAGCGCCCTTGGAAGCACAAAAGTTTTTAATTTTGATGATCTGTTCTTTTTATTTGTTTACACTTTTAGTGTCTAAGAAACCATTGCCTAATGCAAAGTTATGAATTTATTATCTGTTTTCTTCTAAGAGCTCTATAGTTTTAGCTCTTATGTTTAGGCCTCCGATCCATTTTGAGTTAATTTTTGTAAGTGATACGAGCTAAGTGTCCAGTTTTATTCTTTTTTGTACATGACTGTCCAATTTATCCACCAACTGGTTGAAGGATTATTCTTCTCCCACTGAATTTTCTTGTATCTGTACTGATTATCTTTTAATGCATATGGTTTTTATCATCTCCAGTTGGGCACTAAAGAGCGGGGGTTTTTCTTATTTTTGAGGGCAGGGAGCTTTGGGGGCGGGGGGTTTTCTGATTTTTGAGGGCAGAGGACTTTCTTATCTCAAAGTATACCACTCTGTTCTTCACAGGATGTCATACCCATAGTAAGTGCCTCATGAGGATATTACTGTTCTCTGTCTAACCAGATAGTAAGCTCTACAAGGAGGGGACTCTGCTTATTTTTGCTTACTGATAGGCTGGCATCAGTAAGTACTTTTGGATAATTAATGATTCCCCAGTGATTAGTTCTTACTTTAGAATTTTTGTTCTCCCTTGCAGCAGAATGCGTACTAGGTAAGAGCAACTTTCTTACAGTAAGTCATCGGTGGAAGAGGTGAGCAGGGGGCAAACGTGATTCCATGGGAAGCTCCTAGCTTAGCTGCGGCTTTGCCACCAAATGATTCTACCATATTCAGTTTATATTGCTTGGTTCTCTTTAGCTGAGAATGTATAACCTCTCAGGTTTACAGACTTATGAAGATTTCTGATTGGTGTTTTAGGTTGTGTACCAAGAGTTTAAAAAAACAAATCAAATCCAAGCTACCTTTTCTGTGTATTGGATTTTTCTCTTCTCAAAGTGTGGTAAAAACTAATTCCCTGGCTTTTAACAAGTGCCAGTGCTTCCTGCTGGTGGAATTTGACGAGGCCTGACATGTGAAACCACATTTTGAATAATGAGAACAGGAAATATGTTTTTTCTTGCTCATGGTTTCTGCAGCTATAAAAGTGATTTGCAAAAAAACCCAAAAAGACAAGGAAATACCCTAAGTACCCAATTATAGAGGAATGGTTAATTATCCTATATTGATTCAGTGAAGTATTAAGTTGCAACTAAAAATAATACTTAAGAAAATTATACACCATTAAAAAAATTATGTAACAGTAAAGAAAAATCTACTTTTGCTTCATGGACTATTCTAAAGCCTTTACTGTGTGGATCACAACAAACTGTGAACAATTCTTAAAGAGATGGGAATACCAAACCACCTTACCTGCCTCCTGAGAAACCTGTATGCAGGTGAAGAAGCAATGGTTAGAACTGGAATGGAGCGACAGACTGGTTCCAAATCAGGAAAGGAGTACGTCAAGGCTGTATATTGTCATCCTGCTTATTTAACTTATATGCAGAGTACATCATGAGAAATGCTGGGCTGGATGAATCCCAAGCTGGAATCAAGATTGCCAGGAGAAATATCAATAACCTTAGATATTCAGATGACACCACCCTAATGGCAGAAAAAGAGGAACTAAAGAGCCTCTTGGTGAAAGTGAAAGAGGAGAGTTGAAAAGCTGGCTTAAAATTCAACATTCAAAAATTGAAGACCTGACATCTGGTCCCATCACGTCACTGCAAAGAGATGGGGAAACAATGGAAACAATGACAGATTTTATTTTCTTAGGCTCTAAAATCACTGCAGACAGTGACTACAGCCATAAAGTTAAAAGATGCTTGCTCCTTGGAAGAAAGGCTATGACAAACCTAGGCAGTGTATTGAAAAGTAGAAACATCACTTTGCCAGCAAAGGTCCATATAGTCAAAACTATGTTTTTTTCCCAGTGGTCATATATGGATGTAAGAGCTGGACCATAAAGAAAGCTGAGCACTGAAGAATTGATGCTTTTGAACTGTGGTGTTGGAGAAGACTCTTGAGCGTCCCTTGAACAGCAAGGAGATGAAACCAGTCAATCCTAAAGGAAGTCAATCCCGAATATTCATTGGAAGGACTGAAGCTTCATTGAAGCACCAATACTTCGGCTACCTGATGCAAAGAGCTAACTCATTGGAAAAGACTCTGATGCTGGGAAAGATTGAGGACAGGAGGAGAAGGGGATGACAGAGGATGAGATGGTTGGATGGCATCACCGACTCAATGGACATGAATTTGAGCAAACTCTGGGAGATGGTGAAGGACAAGGAAGCCTGGCATGCTGCAGTCCATGGGGTCGCAAAGAGTCAGACACGACTGACTGACTAAACAACAACAACAAAGAAATATATTTATGATATAAATTTAAGTATAAAAATATTATATTATTACGCAGTGATTGCATCTAGGTAAAATCATGTATTATCTTGAACTAGGGTGATCAACCATTCATCCTGGTTTGCCTCAGACAATCTGGGTTTTAGCACTAAACTTCCTGCATCCCAAGAAATCTCTTAGTCCTGAGCAGAGTGGGGTGGTCAGTGAACAAATTGCCAAAGAGATAACTGGAGAGAAAGTCATAGCAAGGATTTTCATTTTCTAAGAGTAGACATCAGTGGTGTCTTGTGATAAGGAGTTAATGATGTAGGCTCAGTAAAAACTCTTTGAAAATATAAAAACGAATTGATTTAGTTACTAAGTCAAGTCTGACTCTTGCGACCCCATTGACCATAGCCTGCCAGGCTCTTCTGTCCATGGAATTCTCCAGGCAAGAATGCTGGAGTGGGTTGCCATTTCCTTCTCCAGGGCATTTTCCCAACCCAGGAATTGAACCCGGGTCTCCTGTATTGCAGATAGTTTACTGACTGAGCTACGAGGGAAGCCCTATTTTAAAAAATGAATAAAAGAAACTAAAATACTTAAGGAAGCAATGTGTTTGGAGAAGGATCCTCATATATATTTCAGAAGTTGAGAAAATGAGATAGAAATAAGAACTCATGTCCTTAATTTTTTTTTTTTTTTTTTTTTGGCCATGCAGCATGGCATGTAGGATCTTAGTTCCCCAACGAAGGATCAAACCCATGCCTCCAGCATTAGAAATGCAGAGTCTTAACCACTGGACAGCCAGGGAAGTCCCAAGATCTTGTCTTTTTTGAAGGTGTTCTCACCAGTTTTTGCCTTGAGTTAGTCATAGCTGCACCCTCTTCCCTTTCCCCTAGTCCAAGGCAGGGACTGGTCCTAGTCTGCCACCATATAGTCCAGTCACATTCTGGAGTGAAGACAGAAAGGAATGTGTTATTAATGACCTACTCCAGGAGAATTTTCCTTGGGAATATGTGTGTGTGTGTGTGCGTGTTAGAATATATTGACACGAATAGTCAATGTCTTGACATCTCACGGTTCAAACCCAGACTAGGGTTACGTGAGTATGAACTTGAGAATGTTGGAGGCTCCTGTGACCAGAATGTTACAAGAGTAGAGAAGCCTAGGGGACACCATGTTAGAATCACCTGCTGCAGCTGAGCACACACGCAGTGCTTTATTCATTTAAAGCCATTTTCAAGGACTTTACACAGAGAAATGCCCCACCTACTTTTTCTTCTCTAATCACCACAAATATCTTTTATTCATGGTCCCTAACAAAGTGGAAATGTCCCTGAGGGTGGAAATTGCATCGTCTATATACCCGTCAGGGTCTGGCAGCATTTACCATGCAGCAAATGCTCAAACATGGTTGATAGATTTTAGTGATATCTTCCTAGGTTAACGCTCTCTCTGTGTAGGGTAGTAACCTCTCTGAACAAGAATCTAGAGGTAGAGTAAACAGTCCCTGAGATCTGGCATTGTAAGTAATTGTGTTATTTTCGAGCATGATCTTTCTCAGAATGTCTCTAGCATTTAGTATCTGCATTTTATAATCTGACAGCGAATTGTATGTTAATGAGTTTTTGAAGACTGTGAATGTTTAAATTTTTTGTCCCCAAGGGGTAAAACATGATTTCTGATTCTTTTGTGTCTTTCTCAACACCTCTTTCGTGCTGGTCAGAGAGCAGGTGCTTGATAAACCTGTTGACTCGGCTCTTACATAGACACTGGATAGGCAATTTCATAGTTTCAAGCATTATAGTATTTGAATAAGAAGATCTGGGTATGAAATAAGACTCTCAAAATTACTTGCGGTGACTATTGACAAGTTACATTGATTTATTTGCTTACTGTGTGAACATTGTAAAACAGAGATAGGAATTTTTTTCCTTGATCATGGAAGATCAATGACAATTATTTGATAAAATGTTTTGTGAACTGGAAAACACTGAAAAATGCAAGCACTGATCATCCTTTGTGACTTGGGCATTCATTACGGCATTTGTTTCCATCATCCTTTCTTCTCTTGCCTAAAGGGGAAAAGTATGTAGACAGTGCAGCCAAGAGCCTAGAGGAGGAGCTAGGAAAAGTTAAGACGGAAGGAGACAGATCCAGGCATAAGCGGTGCTGTTTGTACAGAGACAGGGCTGAGGACTGGCCCCTTAGAGCTCCTCCAGTGAGACGCAGAGGCAACAGTGTCAGCCCCATAGAAAGACAGATGGGATAGGTTCTTTACTGTGCCTCATTATTATTATTTTTTACTTTCCTGAAAACAGTGGTACAAAAGAGATCACACACACACACACACACACAAATGTAGATGTGGAAGAAATCAAAGATAGCTTAAGGATGGCATGGAGCAGTCACTTACATTTTTCATCTGATACAGAGTCTGCCTATTGCAGAGAGAAAAATGAAAAAACAAACTTCTGCTGCTGCTACTGCTTCTGTGACTACTCTGCTACACCTTGTCCAAGAGTCAGGCCAGTGACAAATCACATTCTGCAGCCCTTATTCAGACTTCTCTCTTTTCAGTGTAAGAAGGCTGTCCTAAGCGAGAAGCACGATGCTACAGTCTGCTGCAGGGGCCTGTGTTCATACTCTGAATGAGGATGAGGAGAAGGGAGCTGTCTGTGGTCCCTCCACGTGAAGACCAGAGGAAGATGTGGAGGCCACGTGCAGAGTGCCTTCAGAAACGCGGGTGAGTAAGTCTCTGGGAAGCTGTGAACACTAACGCTGAAAGAAAAAAGAAAACAGCAAAACAAAAAAGCAGCTTAAGGGACACTGTCGTTCTCTATTGGCGAGTCTTCCTGATCTTGGGGGGGCTCTGGAAAGTTCATTTCTGCTTCTTCTTCTTCTTCTTGGACTGGAATAATCTCAATGTCTTCTTCATTCTTTGGTAGGGAAGATATTTCAATCTGCTCAGCCACTTCTTCTTTTATTTCGATCGCCTGCTCCTTCTTTTCTTCAGCTGACAGGAGAACAACGTTCTGGAACACAAAATTGAGCAAACTTTTCTCGACTTTGATCATTGGCACATTTCTCAACAATCTGCACAAATATTGATATCTCCTGGTTTTTATGCTGTTTTCTAAATGCTTCTGCATACCAGGATTGGTTTCCCAGGTGTTCAGATCCTCACCAAACCACTAATCAAGGCTTATCCTCAAGGCCAGCAAATACTTGCCACCTTACCTGGAATGAACTCACAGTGTTTAGGAAAGAACACTGCGATAACAGAGGAATTTATATTTCAGTTTTGATTGGGCTTTATTGGAGATAACCTCAGGAAAGTATTAACTTGCTGTCTCTAATCCTGTTTTCCTCACTTGCAAAATGAAGGCATTAACGGTGATTTCTAAATTCTGTTGCAAAGCTGACATCCTATGGTTCTGAAGCAGTCGACAGTTGATCTATCACTGGGATATTCATATCTCTCAACCGTAGGGCCTCTTTGAACCTGCTGTTTTGGAAGAGAGATTAGGTAGAAAGAAGAGGGGAGAAGGGAGTACTGCGAAATTGGGTTTGGAAGAACTAGTGGCTGTAATCAGCCTTCAGCCATCTAGGTATGGAAACCTGAAATCAGGAGGCACGACTGAAGTCCAGCAGAGTCCAAGGTTAGTAAGAGGATGCACGGAGCACAGGACCCTTGTACTTCTTTTAACTGCCATGCCCCCGCCCCCCTCCCCGCCCTGGGAATCCTAGTAGATGTTCAGTGCACAGCTGTTGAGCAAATGAAGTAAGTAGTATTCAGGGCGTGTCACAGTGAAGCAGGACGCTTTGTGGGTACAGGCAGGGGGAGAGCAGGTTGGCCCCTGTAAGTCTGCACCATCGAGTGGAGACACACAGGTAGTAATGCACCTCCTCCTTCCCTGTGGACGCAGGCTGCAGTCAGCCCCAGTCAGCCATTTCTCAAATACCCTGAACATTACTGGTATTTTCTGCTTCCCAGAAATATGCAAGAATCATTTTTCATGATGCTCCAGACTCATCAGATTACGCTCTCCATAAATGATTTTTTGCAGGTGAGACTTTGCTAAGGGAGGTTGTGAATAGCACAGCTTCTACTTACAGCTTTGGGTCTGGAGCATATTTTTTTCCATTCATTCTCAACAGTGCCAGCTGTCACAAGTTTCTGGAGGAAGGCAAAGATCATCATCACTGCGAAATTGCTCTGAAGAACAGAAAAATGAGGGTAAAAATGTACTAATGAAGATACGAGAATATGGTTAATGCACAGCAAATGGCTGTGGACTAAAAGTAAATGATTAGAAGGTCAGCTCTGGAGGGAAATGTGACTACCTGTGAGAAGTGCTGGCATCTGCATAACCCTAACCCTTAGTGCAACTCCTGGCACATAACAGAGAGTGTGTGTTGTTGACCGAAAGTAAGGCAGTATAATTAGTTGAAGAATCAATTCCGTGGAGGTAAGAATAGTTTAATGTGAGTTCCACATGAAACTGTATCCAGCTTTAGGTGGTATAGTATCACACCAAGGAAATTTCTCCACACCTGGGAGATGTATTTTTTTTCCCTTCAAGTGAAGTGAAGTTTTAGTTGCTAAAGTCGTGTCTGACTCTTTTATGACCTCATGGATAGTAATCCGCCAGGCTCCTCTGTCCATGGGATTTTCCAGGCAAGAATATTGGAGTGGGTTGCCATTTCCTTCTGCAGGGGATCTTCCAGACCCAGGGATCAAACCCACCTCTCCTGCATTGGCAGGTGGATTCTTTACTATTGAGCCACGTGGGAAGCCCTTGAGGCAAATGGCATTTATTACAACTTAGGTTCTTCAATGTTCATCTTAATAATAAAGATTAGTTCCATTAATAGTACTAATAAATGTTAAAGCAAAGGCTTAAATAGCACTTGCTGTGTACCAGACACTGTTCGAAGTGCTTTTCACGTGTTAACTCATCCCTCAGAACAGTTCTACAAATACTGTCACCGTCTCCCATTTTACAGAGGAAGAAAATGAGACAGAGTGCGGTGTGGCCAGAATTCTGCTCAAAACCACGCAGGCCCTAAGCAGCAGACACAGACAGTCTGGACCCAGAGTTGATGATCGTAAGAAAAATGCCGTGCTTCCTTACTGAAAGTAAATCCCATTTCGTACTCACCAAGAACACAAACCGTATCCTGGCACAAAATTCCATGGACTGAGAGTTATTCTCATCAGGGTTAGCTCGTTCACAGTTGTTTATGTTAATATACGGCACCTGAGTCTTAATAAGGTTCAGATTCTCCATTTTAAAAAAGTGGGAAATTGTCATATTAAATATGTCCATGATCAAAAAAATTATTCCAGAAATAGCAGCAAAGAGGCTCAAAGAGTTCATTATTAGTCTTCCTGTGAGCTGAAATAAGAGACACAGATACTTATTAATTAAGTCTAATTTCCAATTGGACAATATAAGCTAGGACAGAGTTCCAGATCTTATTTTCCTGACTCATAAAGGTACTACATCTAAATCCTGCTAAGTCCTGTTTCTCTTGGCTGTTTTAGCATCTTTGTCACTGTAAAATAAACACCTTCCTGTCTGCACCTTGTCGCTCTCTCGGTCCTCCCCACCTTGTTTATGCCACCCATCCAATCAGTTCATCAAGAAAATGTTCTAGAAGCGATCCTTGTACTTCCTTTAGCTGCCAGGGCCCACCCCTTCCCCCCTCCCTCCCGCCCCCTGGAATCCTAGTAGACGTTCAGTGCACAGCTGTTGAGCAAATGAAGTAAGTAGTATTCAGGGTGTGTCACAGTGAAGCAGGACGCCTTGTGGGTACAGGCAGGGAGAGAGCAGGTTGGCCCCTCCAGGTCTGCACCATCGAGGGGAGACACACAAGTAGTAACGCACGTCCTCCTTCCCTGTGGACACAGGCTGCAGTCAGCCAGCCACCTCCCAAAACAAACACACTTAGGGCTGGCGTCCTGGGTAGCACCAGGGTGTCCGTGTGGCTCACCACCTTGCAGGGATGACGAAGGGTCAAAACCAGGACGATTCACGCAATAAGCACCACAGTGATGTGTGGTTACTGATGATTATCTTACAACACAGACATTTCATCCCTGGTCGTGTGACCTACAGATCAAGTCAGTACGACGGGCTGTACTTTAAATACAGCTTCATCTTCATAAACAGTTGTTTTCCCCACAAAGTGAGTCTGTCAGACCACCTCTAGAGGGGAGCCATCTCAATCTCTCATAGACTTCGGAAGCGACTTAAATTAGTAAGACCTTAGTAAGTGTAGAAAAGTTGAAGAAGGAAGCCTGCTGGTAAACCCTGGACCTGTAGAGAGTCGGGGGGTCTACCTGGGTGTGAATGTGTCCTGTGGAGTTCCATGAGCAAGACCCCTCTAGCTCCTTATAGCCCCTGAAGCACCTTCATATACTTTATCCTGCATATACGTTACTCTGTTTTATCCTCAGGACAATTTCATATGGTAGCAAGGACTGTTATCTCCATCTCATAGGTGAAAATTTAGAGGTACATAGAGGGAAGCTGGCTTGCCCAAGGCTACAGCTCAAGGTTAACTAAGACTTGAGTCAACCACGGTCTTGATTAGACCATTTTCCTCAATGCTGATCTGAGAGAACAGACATGACTTTCAAAGAGATCTCAGTCTCTTGCAGCATCTCTCACTCCTGAGACCATAAGCCTGCTCTTCATTGATCTGCCTCTGTTTCCATGGACATCCCGTTTTCACGTTTGTTATGAACCGATCACAGTAGCATCATAGAGGATCTTTCACTTCTGGGGGTTGAGGGGTAACAGTGCTACTCTGACTCCAGGGTCTTCCAGGGTCCTTGTTTCCAGCTGAGAAAGCAGACGCTGCTCTGCTGTGCGAGAAAGGAGGGCATGTGTTACTTGCCATGCTCTGTGTGGAGTTCTTCTCCGCTGCTGCCAGCAGTGATCCAGAAATGATGAACTGTAAAAAAGAGGAGGTGGGTGGAGAGGGGTGGGGAGAGATGGGAGAAGCAGCGGGGAGAGGGGCAGAGAGGAAGATCACCTTTTAATGTGGAGAAGCGATTGTGAAAAAGCTGTCCACCCTTTCAACCACTTTCCCTGCCCTTTTTAATGGACTCATTCATTTTTCAGCACATATTTCTCCACTATTCAGGCTCAACCACATTAAATCCATGCCTTTCATTCAACCAGCTGGGGATCTGTGACTACGCACTTAGTAAAACCAGAGGCAGAACTCCCATTTCCATGTCAATTAGTACTCACACTGAGAATTTAAAAGTTTTATTTTTAGCTTTCCATTTTTAAAAACAATTTGGGGACCTGTTCTTTGGAGTTCACGGTGTTTTCAATGACTGATGGCAATGATGAGTGAACTGACGTACAAGAGGCACTTGGCCTCATGTAGCAGGCGCGTCATTAAAATTTGGGCTGCTACCGGAAGTGATCACTGTTTCTCGTGTTCCTGTTCTACTCTTCAAGCTGTAAAATGGAGGAAACTCTGGCTCTAGTCGATCTCTCCTTGCCCTGAAAATTTCAGTCCTGAACCTGTCTTCAGAGCTCATCTCTGAAAGTGTAATGGGGATAAAGACATCACTGCCTCACACCTCATGCACACAGGGTTGCAGACTTGGAAAGCTGCACGTGGAGCAGCCATGAGGCGTACTGCTCCGCTGACAGGCGAGGGGGGTTTACTTGGCATGAGACTGTTTGACCACACGAGACAGGAACTAAAGAGAATGGTCCGGAAGAAGGGCCAGGTGGGAGGAGCTGCAATGCCCCCGCCCACTCTTGCTTTCTGAAACACCAACCCGTACAGTCTAGGACCCACCCAGCTCCACCCCAGCCGTTGAGTTCGGAGAGTCGTGCTTGCAGCGTCTTCCCTCTCTGTGGACATCCACGTGGGGCCGCTTTCTCTGAATTCCCAAGAAGCATGACCACTGACTCAACCACGAGACTCGGGCTCAACTCAGCCTCTTTTTCCTCTAAAGCACTTCAACCAGACAACCTGTTCCCCACTCCTATGCTTTCCTCAACACATAGGTGATCTGGTATATTCCTGTGGAGCTGCTTTGAACATTTTTGTCTGCATCCCTCCCCAATAAGGTTACTAGGTTTTACTCACCATGATGCCTCCCCAGAGAGGATACCACAAGGTTACACAGATGGGCATGTAGACGTCCATGTGGATCAGCATGAGGCTGCCCAGGGCAATGTGGAATAGCCCGTTCATGATCTGGACAGCCTGTGGGGAGGAGAGGGGCGCTGACGGCGGAACTTCCGCAGGAGGGCGGAAGGGCGGTGTGAGATGTCCAGAGCAAGCGTTCAAGGGCCCAAGACCTTTGTCATCTTCAGATTCATTTCCCCCACTACCCGGGCATTTCCATGGCAGGTATACTGGGATACTGGTGATGAATTGGGATGGAGGCCCCTAACTGTGCAAGTCTCAGGATCAGGGCATGGGAGTATAAACTGCAGTAATCTCTGCATCCCTGGTTTGACCACCGCCCCCCCCCCCAACCCCCACAGCCCGTGTCAGACATAAAGAACACCTCATGTTGGATCAGATACCTTCAAGTCAGGTTGAATCCTGTACCTGGCCTGTAGCAGCTGCTTCTAGAGGCCAGAGAGTCCCTAGGATGTGGAATGCAGGGTGACTGACTTACCCCCAGAGCCTTCGCTTCCCTCATGAAGAAGCTCTGTGTGGGGCCCACCACCACAGGCACCCTCCTGGGAACCCCTTTCTGAGCAGCATGCATGGCAATGGGACCTTTCAGAGGCTCTGCTGGGAAAGCTCCAACCATTGAATTCCTGGGTGTCGTCATTTCACCCTCAGACTCCTGAAGATAAATAATAAAATGAGAGGAAACGGGATTGTTAGCCAACTTGTACCTTGTCGTGAATCTGAATGGTTTGCTCTGTGTTCTCTGCATGGTGTCACTGAAGGCAGTCAGGGCCTCCTCCTACTGGCTTTGGATCTGAGGTAAGGCCTCCTTCCACGTTCTGAGACAGGGTGTGGGGGAGCATCTCAGACAAGGTATGACAAGTGGAGTATTTCCTGCCTGATCAGTAATCGAGGATGTCAAAGTCATCAGTGATTCTGGCCCTGCAGTGTGAATTTCTGAGCCCCAAGGGCACCCATTAAAAGAAGCTTGCTCCTTGGAAGAAAAGTTATAGCCAACCTAGACAGCATATTAAAAAGCAGAGACATTACTTTGCCAACAAAAGTCCATCTAGTCAAGGCTATGGTTTTTCCAGTGGTCATGTATGGATGTCAGAGTTGGTCCATAAAGAAAGCTGAGTGCCGAAGAACCGATGCTTTTGAACTGTGGTGTCAGGGAAGATGCTTATGAGTCCCTTGGACAGCAAGGAGATTCAACCAGTCCATCCTAAAGGAAATCAGTCCTGAATATTCATTGGAAGGACTGATGCTGAAGCTGAAACTCCAATACTTTGGCCACCTGATTTGAAGAACTGACTCATTGGAAAGACCCTGACGCTGGGAAAGATTGAAGGCAGGAGGAGAAGGGGACGGCAGAGGATGAGATGGTTGGATGGCATCACTGACTCGACGGACATGAGTTTGAGCAAGCTCCAGGATATGGTGAAGGACAGGGAGGCCTGGTGTGCTGCAGTCCATGGGATCAGACACGACTGAACGCCTGAACGACAATATGAAAGGAATGATTTCCGTGAGGCCAGACTCTTACATCTTCCCATACATGGAAAAGCACTGAATTCCCTAATTTGGAAGGTCTGATTTCCTTTAATTAACAATAACATCTTGATGTTCAGGCTACCTGCCTTTTGTTTCAAAACTTCTGAATGACCTGACGCCTTCCCTCAGCTCTTCAGGGCAGTTCTCTCAGGATTCCTTGAGATGCTGCCTCCTGGGCTTAAGTCCTAAAAATTTCTGCCAAATAAAAGAACATTCTCAACTTTTAGGTTGTGCCTATTTTTTAGATGTACAGGTATCTGGCTCAGGGATCCCTGCCAGTACTCTCGACACCCACACGAGGGTCATGGTTTTTCTTTGTGGAGAACGTCACGCTCATTAACTTGTGGGTTCTGTGTGTCTGTCACCCGTGGGTGCTTTTCTTGTGCTTTAATATAAGAAAATGTATTTTTCACGGGCTTGTCCTTGTCCCTTTGCTTATCTGCTTCTGTCCGTGGAGATGGGCCAGAGTCACCGTGGTGGAAGATGCTGAAGACTGGGCCTGCAGTCAGGAGGGCCAGGACAGCCTGCCCTGCTCCCACTGACCCTGCAATCTTGAGTACATCACCTCAGGGAGGTTCTCGAAGGTTCCTAGGTTCAGATCATGATTTCCCTGTTTGCTGTGAAACTTTGGGCAAGTTCTTCAAACTCTGGGCCTCAAGTTCTTCAGCCATAAAACGGGGGCAGTGATAATTCCTGTCTCGTACGGTTGCTTTAAGACTTAAATGGCCCTGTGGCGTGTGTGCCTCAGCCGGGGGCAGCTCAGACCTCAGCATCTCGAAGAAGCCTTCCCTGAGCCCTCAGTCCACAGTGCGGCCTCCTGATGACTGTCCTGCAGCTCCTCCCTTTCTCTGCTTCGTGGTCACTTACTGTGAGTAGTTGCTGTGTTTGCCTGCTGCTTTATCGTTTGTCTTTCCCTACTACAGCATACATCCCTTGCGTTTCTTCTTTACTATTTACAGCACGCCTGGGGCTTCTCCAGAGGTCCCGTGGCCAAGACTCCACTCTCCCACTGTAGGGGGCCCGGGTCCCATCCGGGATGAGCCATCTGCCGCAACTAAGAGTTTGCATGATGCCACCAGAGACCCCGCACGCTGCGGTGAAGAGGGAGGGGCCTCGTGCCGCCCCGAGACCCAGGGACAGCCGGCCAAGTAAGTGAGTAGGTTTTAAAGTAATGAAAGCGTGCCTGGGTTTAGAAGTTTCCTCGTGAAGGTAGGTGAAGAAGTGGATGCAGGTGAAGCACCCATGTCTGAAGCGTTCACTTCTTTTGTTCTTGCTCCTGTTCTTACCATGATTTCCTTTAGGAGCATTTGTTTCTATTTTTTTTCCCATCTGAAAAATGAGACCGATACACCTTTCACAGACAGGTTGTGATAAATAAGTATGTTAACATAAGTGAAAATGCCCCGTACACAGGAGAAAGTAAATGTGGTCTGATCTCTGGGTTCTGAACAGAAATGTCCCTTTCCGGTTCTGACACTTTAAGACTGTTCTACCTTCTTCATCGTGTGACCCCCTTCGTAATTCATTTCTGTGGGTCAGTTACTGGCATAAATTCCGCGGAGCCTTTCCTGGGCCCTGGAAGTCTTCCTTTAGGGACACAGAGTTCGTGTTGTCCTCATTGACTGAGTCACATGAGTGGCCTTGGAGGCCGAGGCTGTGCATCCCACGTGCTTACCTCTGGGTGCCTTCCGGGGTGCTGAGGACAGGTGTTGGGAGCCTCCCAGGCCCCGTCCTGTGCCCACTTCCCAGTAACAAACATTCTGGGCCTGGCACCTCATCTGAGCCTCACGGGGGAGACGGGAGGAAGCATTGCCTCACTTGTGCAGAAACGGCAGTAAGGACACAGAGGCGTGAGTAACTTGTTCAAAGTCACAGCCACCAGGGATTGAAAATGAGGGCTTCGCAGAAATAGAGGCATCATTACAGAAAACAAACATACGAATCACCAAGGTGGGGAAGGGCGCAGGGATGAGCTGGGAGATTGGGGCTGACGTCTGCACACGCCCAGGCATGCAGGAGCTGACTAATGACAGCCTGCTGTGGTGCAGGGAGCCCCGCTCAGTGTTCCCCGATGTAAACGGGAAGGAAATCCGAAAACAAGGGGGACGTGTGTTTATGTAATAGCTGACCGACTTGGATGGACGGCACAAACTAACAACAACACTTTAAAGCAACTACACGCCAATAAAAATTTTAGAAAATGAGGGCTAAGACCTACACAACACAGTATCTATGATACCAGGCTGCTTTGTCTCCCGTGGGGAACAGGACTTTAGCCTTTCCTTTGTGAAGCTTTTCCTTCTATTCATATAAATGTATGATTTGGGAGGTTATAAATCAGCTGAAAGCAGAATATCTGTCTGAGCCGTGGTTGAAGGAACGAGGAGAGGCTGTGGGTTTGTCACACCTGATGTTTGCCCCGTCTCTAGACTGCCAGATGCCAGGTGGTCTCAGGGACCTGCTTTGCACCACAAACCTCCCCACAAGACCGCCAACAAAAGGCACTATATTAACATAGACCGCTAAGGGAGTTTACAAAGTCATTTCTGGTGAGCAGGCGGAGTTTTCAGCGCCAGTCTGAACCTCAGAAACCACTCTGTTCGTTTGACAAATGAGGAAACTGTGGCGCAGGGATGGGACATGCCTTGTTGGAGACCTTGCCCTTGGGATTCCCCTGGTGGTCCAGCGGTTAAGACTTTGTGCTTCCAATTCAGGGGGTGCAGGTTCGATCTCCTGGGGAACTAAGATCCCCCAAGCTGTGTGCAGTGCAGCCAAAAAAAATGTTGATGTACTCCCATAATTATATTTTTAGGACTTTATTCCCATGAGTCATAAATGATGGACATGTTTTTTAAAAAAAGACCTTGCACTTAGTGACAGAGCCAAACCCAGGGCTCTGAGGCTGGTGCTTTTCTCTGCACTGCAGGCTGGACCACATAGAGTTGTTCACGGAGCACCTGCTCCGTGCCAGGGATATTGGGTACCTGGTTCCAGCTCTCCCACACCTTTCCTACTAACTGGGCATTTTGTCTTTCTGTGGGCATGGAAATGGGAGTTCTGAGAACTTAGTTAATTTTCCCACGGTTAAGCATGGAAGGGCTTCCCTGGTGGCCCAGTGGTAAAGAACCTGCCTTCCAATACAGGAAGTGTGAGTTGGATCCCTGGGTCGGGACGATCCCCTGGAGTAGGAAATGGCAACCCACTCCAGGGTTCTTGCCTGGGGAATCGCATGGACAGAGGAGCCTGGCGGGTCCATGGGGTCACAAAGAGTCGGACATGACTTAGCAACTAAACAAGAATAACAAGTATGGAATGAACCGGGGTCACCTTGCTTCTCTCCAGAGCCAAGGTCATCAGTTATCTGGACAGAAGGCGATGACTGGGCTACTGTTGTTTTAAAGTCTCCTTATTTCTCAGCTGCTTAAGCTTATGCCTATGTTACTGGTGACATAACCTTTTATGTGAACACGTCCTGCTAGGGCTGTGTCAGCAAAGGCTAATGGCAGTAATGACTTTGGAGGGGAATATTTTATTTCTCTTAAAATGATGTCTCACTCCAGCAAGTGTATTTCTACAAAACCTCCAACACATATATTACTGTAAATGGTAATTTATAAACACAGACATACTTGTTTCTCTATGCTACTTCATTTTTTCATGGAAATAACTATATATATACCAGAGAAGCCCATATATATATATATTTATAGCAGGTTATTGCGGACTGACTACTGAAAAGATTTTATTCATTTTATTCTATGCGGATATATGAAACTGGACCACGCACTCATCAGAATACTGTAGATTCCTGCAGCCTTACCCTGTGTACTTTTTTCTTTAATTGTTCACCGTGACTTTTTGTCCCCACCCGTGCTTTCCAGCACACGGTTAGGCTCAGAGACCAGTGGGTACACTTGGTAGCGATTACTGATCACACTGGTCAAATGTGGTCATAAGAGGGTTTTATTCTCACTGAACTATACTAAAAGCAGGACTGCGTTGATCAGACCCTGCCCTGTGTTATTAGAGCAACTTCTGCAAATCGTTTGGGGTTTGTGAACAGCGCCCACACGGTTCCCCTGTCCATCTATACTGAAGACCATCCACAGCCTTTATGGGTTTTGGTTTGAATAATGACTTTGAGGTCCAATAAGCCCATCCTTTACTCAGAAGCTCAAAGCTGCACAGCCCTTGTTACCTCAGCTTCCTCCTTTGCCACTCAAAATAG
Organism: Bubalus bubalis; assembly: GCF_019923935.1. Lineage (NCBI taxonomy): Eukaryota > Metazoa > Chordata > Mammalia > Artiodactyla > Bovidae > Bubalus > Bubalus bubalis. The sequence goes on from NC_059172.1 coordinate 690,457, forward strand.
TTCTCCTTTTCCCCTCGTGGCCCCCGAGTGCCTGGCTCTGAGGAGGCGTGGCCTCACTTCCTCCGCGCTGCCGGCGCCCCTCGCCCGGCTCCTTTCACTGCGGTCTTACTTCTTCAGAGATCTGCCCTCGCGTCTCTGGCTCTTGTTCTGTTCATGGAGTACAAGGCGGAAAGAGCGCTGCTGTTTCTAGGCCCCAGCTCTGTTGCTTGCTGCCTCGGTGATCTGACCTCTCCAGTCAGCGTTTTGTTTTGAGAACAAGGGATAATTTCAACCTAAGGCGCTCAGAGGATAACTGTCACTGGAACCTGCGTGGTTTTTTTAATTTTTAATTTTTTTAAATTGGAGTATAACTGTTTTACAGTGTTGTGCTGGTTTCTGCCATACAGCAGCAGGAATCAGCCGTGTATGGATGCATATGCCCTCCCTCGGAGCCTCCCTTCCCTGTGCTATGCAGCAGCGTTGCACTAGCTGTCTGCCCCGCTTGCACACGCTCGTGTGTACATGCCACTGCTACCGCCTCTATGCGTCCCGCCCTCTCCTTCCTCCGCGGTGTCCACAACATTCAGAACAGAACGAAGAACCTTCGTTAGGATTAGCAGGTACTGCAGGGTCCCCCAACCCCAGAGCCCCTTCCTCTACCCCGGGCCTGCCCCGGCCACTTCCCAGCCCTACCCCAGGCCTGTGCCCCCAGCGTCTCAAGCGCTTCCTGTCTCCCTCCACCGCCTCACCACCCACTTACTCCTCGACACTCCTCGGCTAGTTCCTGCCGGAGCCACTCGGCTGAAACCGCTCTTTTCAAGGACTGTGCTGCAGGAATTTCCCTAGAGGCCCAGTGGTTTAAGACCCTGCGCTTCCACCGCAAGGAGCACGGGTTCCATCCCTGGTCTGGGAACCGAGATCCTGCGTGTCACTGTGGTCCTGCACGCCACGAGCTGGGGGGAGACAGCTCCAAGAGATACAGACTGTGCTGTTGAGCTAGGCACCAGCCCTCAGACAGCTTCACGTCGGTATCCCTGCCTCCCTGGCTTGGAAAGCTGGAGCCATATTCCTCTCTAGCTCTTTCATCTCCACGTGGAGCCAGTGGCCAAGTCCTGCTGTTTCTACCTCTGCAAGGGATCTTGGTTTGCAGGTGGACCTTTTTCTTTTTTCTTTTTACTGCCAGGGTCACCCCATGAGTGAGATTCTCGTTTCCTTTCCTGGTCTAGCACAAAAATCTTACTTTTCTGACTTTCATCTCTTTTCCCTAATCCATCCTCTGTGCGGCTACTACAGCAGGCTGTCTAAATCCCTGCTGAAGTTATACCTTTTCCTGCACTCTAACTCATCTCTGATCCATCATCGCCTGCTGGAGAAACCCTCCCCCTGGCTGCTCACAGACTCTACATGACTTTTTTTTTTTTTTTTTTTACAGTTTCAGACTTTGCTTTATTCTAAGAGTTTAGGCTTAAGAAGCATTACCCATCTCTTGGTTTCCAGAAACACTGGTGGTCTCAACATGGTTTCTTAAACTCGCATCCGTCCACTGCCCACAAAGCCACTGGTCTGGAGACATCTCCTGCCTCCCAGGCAGCACTACTGGTAAACAACCCGTCTGCCAATGCAGGAGACGCAAGAGACGTGCGTCCAATCCCTGGGTCGGGGACATCCCCTGGAGGAGGGCGTGGCAACTCACTCCAGTGTTCTTGCCTGGAGAATCCCATGGACAGAGGAGCCTGGCGGGCTACAGCCCAGGGGGCCGCAAAAGACTCAGACAGACTGAGCACACACACATGGAAGGCTCTTCCTGGGCAGAAATTCTTCAAACCCCCAGCTCTTTGCATTCCTTCAGTTCAGTTCAGTTCAGTCACTCAGTCATGTCCGACTCGGTGCGACCCCATAGACGGCAGCCCACCAGGCTCCTCAGTCCCTGGGATTCCCCAGGCAAGAGTACTGGAGTGGAGTGCCATTGCCTTCTCCCTTTTCTACACACTATGAGCTAATAAATAGGAAACTGAATCGCTTTCCTGGGCAGCTTTACGCACACTCAGGTGTCGGACCAAAAGGCGACCATTTCCCCTCACCTGTTGATCAGTGAGCTGAGACCATTTTATGGGAGTGTTGCTGGTTTCAGGAAAGAACCATGACAGGGTTCGGTCATCTCTATCAGCCTTCACTACACCCTTCTCGCACCGCCACCCACCCCACCAGCAGCTGCTGTAATGGATTTGAGGCAGGGTTTTGTGCTCAGTTTGCTGTCCACCAAGCCCCTCCAGAAACTTTTAGCCCGAGAGGCTTACCAACACCCAAGGCTATTCACATTTAGTGCGATATCTCTGGAGACAAAAGCATTTAAAGCGAGAGGCGTGTTATTTTCATAATAGCCTTGCCTGATTATTTTCTCACTTGGTACAGGGCCATTCTAAGAGCGTCAGGATTTTAGCTCGTTATTCTTCATAATGCAGGGGGTATTACTACTGCCCCCATTTTACAGATAAGGAAACGGAGGAATATTGAGGTTCAGTAACTTGGTGGTGGTGGAGCTCAGGTTGGAGCCCAGCAGGTAGTAACCATGCTTTAATGTACATATTGCAGTCTCTGCTTTTGTAGAATGACCCAGAGTTGACCGGCCCAGGCCATTCTTGAGAGAGCGAGCAGTTACGATGGTAGGTGGACTGCACGTCTTGGTTTCACCCCTCCTCAGATGAAGACACTGCCAGAAAACCTGACCAGGGAAGCCCTAGAATCAAAGCTGAGACTGTTGTCTCGTGAACCATCCTGTGTCGTATCCACCACTGCCTCACAGTCACTTAAACAGAGCAAATGAATTCCTTACCTGAGTCTCCGAGGTCTCAAGGCTCAAGGGCTGATGTGTGGGTTCTGGCCGCCGAGTTCACCTCACCAGCTCGTTTCCCCAGGACACGGGGGCCAGAGTGAGCAGGGCCAGGCCTGGGAGCGCCGAGGGATACCAGGTGACAGGAAGTCAGGGGCTTCTGCTGCCTTGGGCTCTGCGCTGATGGCTTGGGTTTAATACACAGTTATGAGAGCCAGAGGATATACAAAGAAGTTCCGCCATACCAGGAGGTTTCACTTCTTGAAAAAGACCCCAGGGACTGCCAGGCGTACTTCACGCTGCCTTAATTAGGACTGTGTACCCCCGCCCTGCAAGCAGGTGTGGATGGTCCCCAAGGGCAAGAAGGGCTCTAGAAATTCTCCCAAGAAGGGCTGTTAGGACTCTTCCCTTTTTCCATTTGCTGTGGAAGGAGGCATCCGCGCAGAGCAATGCGGGATCACCTAGCCCTTACAGTGGAAGTGGTGTGTGCCCTCTGCACCCTTATTGGCCCATACGTAGAGTTCTAGTGGGACCATGCGTGTCTCATGTTGATTTTTTAGTAGAGATGGCCTAAAAATGTTGTTTGGTGCTATAGATCGAGTCCCCGGAAGCCTTAGGTGAGAGCTCCACATTTGGGGTGTCACTGAAATAGCACCTTTACCTCCATGCTCGCCATTTCCCTCCGCCTGTCTAGTCCCCTGTGTCCTCTCTGCAGCAGGGGCTGGAGCCGTGTGACTCCGGAGCCTAGAGCCAGATAAGAGGGGGTGGAGGAAGATGATGGCCGGGAGAGTGAGATGGAAGATGGATCAAATCAAATCAGTATGGAACAGGAAGCAAAGAGAGCTTTGTCCAAAGATACTGTACCCCTTGCCCTACAGTATACAACCTTTTTGTTCATAGTTTGGATTTTCCCTGACTTTTACATTTTCATATCTATTGATTTATCTCATCAGAGACCCAGGGCTATAGTTGGGCAGTCCTTTGCCAAGTCTAAAGGGCTGAAACACGGCAGCTCTGCGGCTGAACCTGACGTCAGTTCACACCCTCTCTCTTGCTCTCTCTCTCTTTTCTATTTCTCCCTCTTTTCTTTAAGGTGATCTGGAATCAGATGATAAACACGAAGTAAAAGTCGTTCTGGAGAGGCTGATTTGGGGGCAACGTAGAAAAAGTGCCATCTCCCACCGCTGGGGCAGCTCCTCAGTGGGACAGGCTGGCGTTTGAACAGGGAACTTGCTGCGGTGGAGCACACACAGGTAGAAGCCACGCGGCCGCCTCTCACTGACGTCGCAGAGTGGAGAGGTGGACACGTGAGACCCCCGTCTGTTTAAGGTTCCGGCTGCGGGTCTGCGCATATCTGCTGAGGCGCTTCGACAGCCGGCAACGCCCCAGGGTCTGAGTCGTGGAGGACTGTGAGGCCTGAGGCCTTCCAGGCCTTCCCTGGTGGCTCCGCGATGAAAGAATCCGCCTGCAGTGTGGGATATGCAGGAGACAGGATTCCCTCTCTGGGTCAGCGAGATCAATCCCCAGGAGAAGGAAAGGGCAACCCACTCCAATACGCTTGCCTGGGAAATCCCACGGACAGAGGAGCCTGGTGGGCTACAGTCCACAGGGTCGCAAAGAGTCAGACACGACTAAGTGACTAACACTTTGGCTTTTTTTCGCTCTTGCATCGGCAGGTGGATTCTTTACCACTGAGCTACCAGGAAAGCCCCTTCCTTCTGCTTTGAGGGACTACTTTATATTAAAAAAAATAACATTAGTTGCATATCTGCTTATATGCCAAACACTGGCCATGTAACACCTATGGTATTGATTCCGTTTTATAACTGTGGGAACCAAAGTTCAGAGGAAACGGGGGAAATGGACTCTAAGGCACAGAGTAAGTGATAGTGATGTTTGGGAAGCAAGATAACTGCAATTATAAATTTCAAAGAAAGCCCACCATTTTCTGAGTGATTTTTACATTCCAAGCAGTCGTAGAATCCATTCACATTTCATTTAAGGCTCGCAGTAAACACGTTAGGTAGGGAGTATCATTACATTTCAGTGTAGGAATTTAAAGCTCAAAAGGTTAAATGATGTGTTCAAGTCACTTTGCTTTAAAGGTCAAAACCAATGCCTGGCTTAAAAGCCCGTATTATTAGATGACAGGCCCTTCCTCCTCAAATATACCTTAAACCCTACCCATCAGAACCCTACCCATTGGCTACCATCTACTTTTCATCGGAACCCCACTCCCCCGCCCTCTGCCCTCAATTATGCCTTTTCCTTCCAGCTTAGAGCAGAAATGAAAACCTGCTTGTTTGTTCTTGAGGCATGCTGTTTTCCCCATGCCTAAAGAAGCAGAGGGTAACAGGATTTAGTGTTAGGGATTTTGATTCAAATCCTGAACTAAATCATGCTCCCTTCTGTAGTCTGAGAGTTAGCCACTTGGAGCCTCAGTCTGCGATGCGGGCTAGTTACACCTCTTTTAGGGTGTCAGTGACAAGCGAGGGATGACAGAGGTGAGCCCCAACTCTTCCCAGGCAGCTGCCATCAAAGGGCGGCCTGCGAATCTCCGGGAGTTTCTTGAGACCCTCGTAGGAGGCCTGTGACCTCAGAACAATTTTCATCATAATACTAAGGCCTTATTTCCCCTCTTTGTGGACGTACAACAGCATTCTCCACAGGCTGCAGGACATGAGACACTGCAGCAGGTTGAATACAGGAGCAACCAAGAGGATCTGTCTCCATCAAGAGCGAAGCAGTGGTTTCCAAGTTTTGCTCTGCATTGCAACTACCTGGGAACCTTCAAAAAATATTGATGTCCGACTCTTACCACATTCTGATTTAATTGGTACGAGGTGGTATGTGGTGCATTGGGGTTTCTGAAAGTTCCCCTTGAATGTGCAGTCAAATTAAATGGGGTTTTGTTTTTCAATGGATATAAAGTTACACAAGACTAGTAAGTTTTAGAGATCTGCTGTCCAGCAGAGTATTTATAGTTAATAATATGGTATTGTGCACTGGAAAATAGGCTAAAAGGATAGACCTAATATTAAGCATTGGCACTAAAATCTAAAACTAAAACCAAAACCCACAAAGGACAGAAGGACCACTTTGGAAGTGATGGGTAGGCTGAGCGGCTTGGTGATGGTACCGGGCATATGTGCACATAAATGTGTGCAGTTTTTTGGTGAATAAACTATAACTCAATAAAGCTAAAAATAAAAGAATCTCACGTAACCCTAAAAAAAAGATTTACAAAACTGTATATCAATGTTACTCTCCACACTAATTCTTATTTTTTAAAATAGAGTTATTTTAGTAAAAATATTACCTGTATTAATGTATAATGATGAGTTAAATATTTTTTCAGAGTGTCAAGAGGCTCTGAGACCAAGGATCTAAACGATGTCAGTGTGTTGGGCTAGAGAGTAAGACTGGGCTCTGGATCTGGGTTATCTGTTGCGACATGACTTTGCCATTGCAAACTCTGTGCCCTTGGGTACTTGACTTACCCTCTGTATGCTTCAGCTTCACTGGGTCTGCAAAATGAGTATAATAATAAGGCCTGCCTTTTAGATTTGTGTGTGTGTGAGGTTGAATAAGCAATGCCCCTGAAGCACGTGGCGTGGTGCCTGAACGCTGCAGTGCCTTCTGCAGTCACCTGCCAGTGGTTACAAGTGGCTAACGTCAGTCAGTGTGGCCTGTGGGCCTAGCCGTCCTTGCAGCCAGCCCATCTTCCCACACGAGTGAAGCAGGAGCCCCGAGGCTCAGTCTCTCGAAGTCAGTGGGAGGCACCTCAGGCCCAGCTCAGCCTGGCTCTGGCTCGTTTCTCAACCAGCCCCGCACTGCCATCCTTTAGTTGAGTGAACGGACCACTAACAAAGGAGGTGACACCATGGCAACTGTGTGATTTGGGGAGAGGAGGAGAGGGTCTTGCAAAGAGGCAGGATGTGTTTTATCAGCCAAAAGTTCCCAGACCGCCCCCCTGCCCGCCACCCCCCCAGCCCCCCACCAAGCAACTCTGTGAGTCACTCCCCTTTGCTTCAAGCAATTACCGGCCTTAAGAGTCTGTGTTCCTGCTGGCTTTTCCTCACCAGCATAATTCGCCTCTCGGTCACATTGCATATCAAGCCTTTATTCTCACAGTTCTGCTCCATCCCATTCCTCACAGTCACCACACTCAGTGGGTCCCCTCATAACCGAGAAAGACAGGGAAATGAGAAATTCAGTGATGCTGAAGGCCATCAACGTAACCAAAATTCCCTACAACAGAAGAGAAACATATGAAGGGTTAGGGTATTAGCACAGTAATGCTCATATAATAGTAATTTCCGACGCTGATGGGGCAGCAGTGGTAGGGCGAGAAATGAGACCTCCATGTCTCAAGTGTGTCTAACGCTTAGGAAGCGAGCTGCTGGAGGGCTGTGAGGAAATGTGGGTGTTTTCACACAGCAGGCACAGCAGAGCCCCGTACAGAACAGCGTCATTGTTTTTCTAGAGGAAGTTATGCAAGAGGTAGTTATGCATCTACTTTCTAAATTATATGCTAAATTATGTGACTACACTTGATAAACATGCAATACAGAGAGATACTGTGAAAGCGGCCTCTTGAAAGAGAAAGAAGGTTAAGAAACGAAAAAGGAGCAAAAATAGAAAAGGAAAGAAAAAGAGGGGGGAAAAACCTACAGGCTAAGAAAAAGAGGAACATGCAGAAAAAGACACTTTTAATGTAACGCTAATAGTAACTTCTTGTGTTCTTTTTGTTACCACTGAAGACCTTTAAAATATTTTGTTTTATGGCCACTAAGAGTGCGTGTGGGGACACACACCTGTGAGTAGCTGGCCACAACTTGTGTTTCGTTGGTGAAGGTCTGTAAAGATTAGCATGGTTGACACTCTGTCATACAATTCTCTGTGTCTGCATGCTTTGACTAGAGGTTGAAAAATTGTTCTCAAGTCACACATAGCAAGCCACTCTGGTATTCTCGCCTGGAAAATCCCATGGACAGTGGAGCCTGGCGGGTTACAATCCATGGGGCTGCCAAGAGTCTGACGTGACTAAGCACAGTATCTCTTGGTGTAGTTATGATTCTTTTATTCTTTAGTGACTGGAAATAGTTTATTTCTTCTTTCTCCTCTTCTGTTCTTTTCTGCTTTTTTTTTGTTTGTTTTTTTGTCTTTTTCCTTGTGTTTACCATTCTGAAAAATGCTGCAATAAACATCCTTGCCCACACATCCTTATGTGCAGGGGACTCAGTGCTGTGGGGACTGCTTTCTGGGTTAAGGTGTGTGCATCTTTCATGTAGGTGAATGTCTCCTTGCTTTCCAGAATCTTAGGAACATTTCATATTTCTGCTGCTTAAGTACACAAAAACATCCATTTCACCATTTCCTTGCTAGTCATAACTTTTATAACTCTGATTTTTGCCAGTCGAGTGTATATAAATGCTGCTGCTGCTGCTAAGTCGCTTCAGTCGTGTCCGACGCCGTATGCGGCCTCCCACCAGGCTCCTCTGTCCCTGGGATTCTGTTAATTTGCTTGGCATTTCCCCGCTAGTGGATGTGAGCGTCCCTCTGAGTGTCTTTGGCTGCTACATTCGCATGTTTGGTCCTTCCTCATAAACTTTTGTCTATTTTTTCCATTGTGTTCTTGACTTTTTGCTCACTTTTATTTTCTATTTGTGTATAAAAACCTTAAAACTTCTCTGTCATCTGCTTTAAAAATATTCTTCCAGTTCTTTTACCGTTGCAGAGTTTTGACATAAATGTGTTTTCTTTGCCCTTCTGTGATTTCTAGATCAGAACCATACACTTCATCACGCAGTAAGTTCTCTAGTGTCCTTTGCTAGTCAATTCCCCTACGCCCTCCAGAGGAAACCACTCTCCTGATTTCTAGCACAGCTGGGTAAATTCACCTGTTAATTTTGTATGTGAGTGTTCAGCAGATGGACTGCATCTCAGCCGTGTTGCTGCGGGCATCAGTGTCCCGTTGTGCGAATAGTCACTGTTGGTTGGGCCTCTCTGTTGCTGATAGACATTTGAATTGCTTCAAGTTTTTAATTGCTATGAATAGATTTCCCAAGAACATTGTTGGGTATATTGCTGATATATAAACAGGTCTATGCTTAATTTTGTTAAAAGCTGCCAAGTGGTTTTCCAAGGTGGTTGAATTCTAGTTTCTTCATATTCTGGCCAGCACTCACTTTTGCCAGTTCTTTTAATTCAAGCCATTCTGGTGTATGTGCAGTGGTATCTTACTTGTGATTTTAATTTGCACTTTTTTGGTAATTAATAATGTTGAACAGATACATGCTCACTAGTTATCGGTATGCTTTTCTTTGTGAGCTGCTTGTGCAGGCCTTACTTTTATGTTTTGGTCTTTTTATTGTTGACTTTCGGGAATGCTTATATATTCTGGATGTGAGTCCTCTATCAGTTACATGTATTGAGGAGATTATCTCCCATTCTGTGCCTGGCATTTTCACTTACTTTTTTAAAAAATTGAGATATGTGACATATAACACTGTATAACTTGAAGGTGTACAGCATGTTGATATAACACATTATATATTATGATGGAATTACCACCATAGTGTTCATCAGTCAACACTGCTATCACGTCATGTAATCATCTTTTCTTCTTTATGATGAGAACATTTACAACCTAATCTCCTAGTGGCACTGAAGTACGTGATCCAGTGGTGTTAACAGTAACACTACGCCACGTGTTAGGTCTTCAAAACGTATTCGTCTTGTAAATGGAAGTTTAAACCCTTTGACTAACGTCTCCTCAAATCACCCACTGCCCAGCCCCTGGTAACCACCATTCTACTCTGTTCCTATAAATTTGGATTTTTTAGATTCCATGTATAAGTGATATCATACAACATTTATCTTTCAATATCTGACTTATGTCCCTTAGCATAATTTCTTCAAGGTCTATCCATGTTGTTGCAAATGGTAAGATTTCTTTTTTATAACTGAATAATGTTCCTGTGTATGTATGTATGTATGTGTGTGTGTGTGTGTGTGTGTGTATCTCATATTTTCTTTATCATTCATCCATCAGTGGACAGTTGTTCCCATGTCTTGGCAATTGTAAATCTTACTGCAGTGAACATGGAGGGTACACATATTTCGAGTTAGCGTTGCAGTTTGCTTTGTATTAAATACCAACGTGGATTTGCTAGATCATATTATAGTTCTATTTTTAGATTTTTTAGCAGCCTCCATACTGTTTCCCATAGTGCTGGCACTACGTTTCTATTATGAGTACACAAGGCCCCTTTCCCTCACATTCTAGCCAACATTTGTTATTTCTTGCCTTTTGGATAATAACCGTTCTGACAGGTGTGAGATGATATTTCATTGTGGTTTTGACTGCATTTTCCTGATGGTTCATGATGTTGAGCATCTTTTCTTGTATCTATTGGCCTTTTGTATCCTTCATAAAAATTTCTATTCAGACCCTCTGCCCATTTTTTAATTGGCTTTATTTTGCTGTTGATTTGTATGGTTTTTAAACTTTATTTTGGATATTAGACTCATATTAGATATATTATTTGCGAATATGTTCTCCTGTTCTATAGGTTGACTTTTTATCTTCTTGATGGTTTATTTTGCCATACAGAAGTTTCTAGGTTGATATTAGTAGTTCCACTTGTTTATTTTTGCTTTTTTCACCTTTGCTTTTGGTGTCAAATTCAAAAAATCATTGCCAAGACCAATGTCAATGAGCTTACTTCCTATGTCTTCCTCTAGGAGTTTCAGGTCTGACATTCATGTCTTTAATTCATTTGAGTTTATTTTTGTGTATGGTGTAAAAGATAGTGGCCCAGTTTTATTCTTTTGCATGTGACTATCTGGTTTTTCCCAACACCATTTATTGGAGAGATTGTCCTTTCCTCCTTTTATATTCTTGGCCCCTTTGTCATAAATGGACTGACCGTGTATGTGTGGGTTTATTTCTGGGCTCTCTATTGACCTGTGGGTTTATTTCTAGGCTCTCTATTCTGTCCCACTGATGCATCTTTCTGTTTTTAGGCCCATACTGTACTTTTTTGATGACTGTAGCTTTGTAATGTGCTTTGAAATCAGGAAGTGCAATATCTTCTGCTTTTTATTTCTCAAGATTACTTTAGCTATTTGTGGTGTATCGTGGTTCCATACAAATTTTAGTGTTGTTTTTTTTTTTTCCTTCTATATTTGTGAAAAATGCCATGGAGTTTTGGTAGGGATTGATTGGCTGTTGATTGCTTTGGGTAGTATGGATATTTTAACAATATTAATTCCTTTAATCCATGAGCAGAGGGTATCTTTCCATTTCTTTGTGTCTTCTTTATTTTCTTTATTCAATATCATATTTTTCAGTATGCCAATCTTTTACTTCCTTGGTTAAATTTATTCCTGTATAATTCATCTTTTTTGATATAATTTCAAATGGGATTGTTTCATTAACTTTTCTTTCTGATAGTTTGTTATTAGTGTTTAGAATGCACTTAACTTTTGTTTATTGATAAATAATCCACCAAAAATTATTAAAACTAATAAACAAATTCTGTGAAGTTGCAAGACACAAAATTGATAAACAGGCACAAGCTTGCTCTGCAATCTCTGTGGAATGGCGCAGGGTATAGGATAGTTGAGACAGGCCTGGAAAGGAATAAAGCTTGCTCTGCAATCTCTGGAACGGCGCAGGACATAGGACAGCTGAGACAGGCCTAGAAAGGAATAAGTAGAAGGAACACCTCTGCAATATTAAGGGCCACTGTGTAGCTGCAGGGCCCCCTGGTGGCTCAGAAGGGAAAGAACCCGCCTGCAATGCAGGGGACCTGGTTTGATCCCTGGATGGGGAAGATCCCTTTGGAGAAGAGAGTGGATGCCCACTCCAGTGTTCTTGCCTGGAGAATTCCACGGACAGAGAAGCCTGGCAGGCTACAGTCTGTGGGGTGATAGAGACGGACAGTCGAACTGAGTGACTAACACTTTCACTTTCAAGCATTAAAACAGACCGAAGTCTCAAGTTCTTCAAACCTTTACCCTCCTCTCTGATAAAGCTAAAGTGTTAGTTGCTCAGTCGTGTCTGACTGCGACCCGATGAAATGTAGCCCACCAGACTCCTCTGTCCATGGAATTCTCCAGGCAAGAATACTGGAGTGGGTTGCCATTCCCTTTTCCAGGGGATCTTCCCCACCCAGGGACTGAACCCCGGTCTCCTGCATTGCAGGCAGATTCTTTACTGTCTGAGCCACCAGGGAAACCTGTAAAACTAAGGCCTGCAGCAGACACAGCAGCAGAAGTGCCACTGCTCCCCATTTCTGCTTATATGTTAATGCTGTCTGATATTCTAAATGCTTCATTTTAGTCCTAGTGTATATTATTATTATTACTGCATTATACAAGCAGTATTCACCTATTCTGTCCTTTGACCTTTTTTTCTTGTACCTCATTTGCTATCATTTTCCTTCTATTTGGAATTCATCCTTCATTATTCTTTTAGTGGGGGTGTACAGGAGGCAAAATCAATTTTTGTATCTCTAAAAATTCTTTATTTCACCTTCATGTAAGATATTTTAATGGATAATGATAGAGTATAGGTTGGCAGTTATTTTATTCAGCATGTTGAAGATATTGTTCTGTTATCTTATTGATGCTTTTGGAAAGTTAGCTGTCTATTCAGTTGCTTCTACTTTTTCCTTTCTTGTAATTATCAGAAACTTTATTTATTTTTATTTTTTAGTTTTAGTTATGATTGCTGAGAATTGAGAAGTGAAAAGAAAACTTAATTTGGAAAAATAACTCAGCAAATAGTTAGGGTGTGCCACAGTCTGATGAGAAAGACTACCGCCTAAATTCAAGCTTTTAACATAAGGCTTTTCAGAGCTTCGTTATTTTATTCAAGATAAACCCACGGAGAACTGTTTTAATGGTAACTTTATGTTAATTCATGTTTTCCGAAAATAAGATTGTCATCTGTCCCTGCAACTCTTCTGCTTTGCAAGTCTAACTGCTTCCTGTCCTGTCCCTGAAACCACCCCACGACTGACTCCAACTGATGAAACCCTGGTGCTGCTGCTGCTGCTGAGTCGCTTCAGTTGTGTCCGACTCTGCGCAACCCCATAGACAGCAGCGCACCAGGCTCCCCCGTCCCTGGGATTCTCCAGGCAAGAACACTGGAGTGGGTTGCCATTTCCTTCTCCAATGCATGAAAGTGAAAAGTGAAAGTGAAGTTAAGTTGCTCTTGGTGCCCTTTTCTGTTCTCGTCTGTTGGGCCTGAGAAGCTGTGCTCTCCTCTGCTTAACAAATGTAACAAATTAAGCTTTTAACTGTCGTAGATTTTGCTAGTAATCTTGGAAGGTGCCCGGCCAGACCCCTCACTGTAACGGTCCTGTGACTCATCTGGTGGCTGGTCCCTGGCCCGTGAGCCTCCCTGCCCAGGGTTTGACTGTCCTTGCTGGTGAGGTGAGTGTAGCCCTTTTCATCGAGCAGGGTTTATGTATTTGTCCAGGACGCTGGTCTCCCAGAGTCCTTTTGCATTATCTCTCCAGATTTGTTCTTGTGTTCTTTTTTCTCGGTGAAGGCCTGCCCAAGCTTTGCCACTAGCCATCCTGTCTGCCCATCTGCCTCCTATCTGTGTTTCTCTGCGTGTGTAAGGATAGGTCACAGGGCAGGAGTCATTTCTGGTTTTATCATCCTTACCCAGCCACAGAGACTAGTGAGTAAAAGGTCTCTTTGAGCAATATCCCTTCTAGAAACAACTATCTTGGATTCCTCCTTAAAATATTAGAAGTTTTTTTTTTTTTTTAGTTTTATTTATGTGTAAGAAATTTGCTGTGGCATAGATTCTTTTTGGCAAATTCCGCCTGTCAGAGGCGGCTGATTCCTTTTGTCAGCAGGGGGGCTGGACTTTCCAGGCTGTCACTATCCCCCAAACTGCTTACTTCCCAGTTAATCATTGTGAGTCCTTAGACATCAATTCTGTGTTATATTTCAACCAGTATTTCAATGGATTTGACAACCATCCTGAGAACATGGATGATATAATAAATTTGTCAGTTTTCCCCTCTGATATAGACTACTTTCCTTTGACAGCTATTTATCATTCTTTGCCAACTTAGGCAGGAGCTTGGTTATTTCAGAAACTTCATCAGAGAAAGAATACACTTGAGCCTTGTTCAGTAAGACCTTGTTAACCACTACCACCCCACACACCTTTCCTGACCTTAAGCTCTACTCTTCTAGCATTTCTCCAGAAGTAAATGGTCCAAAAGACAGAACAGCTCGCAGACGGGGTGCAAGTGCCTCAGAATTACCAAGTAAACTGCTTCCACTCAAGATGATTGAAACAAAACTACCCCCGCCCCCCCGCCTGGCTCAGAGTGACAGACACTGTTGATGGCGATGTGCTCGTCATCTTGGCCCTTTCCTCCCCTCTCTGCTAGTTCAGAGTTCTCGATTGTTGGTAGACAGTCCTACACACATGGCACCACCAAGGTCATCTTCTTTGAAAATTATTATTGGCATATTTCTTCATTCACTGATGCCAACAGTGAGAGACAAACTCCTAAAAAGACACAAACTACTGAAATTAACCCAAGAAGAGATAGAACATTTGAGTATATCTATAACAAGTAATTATATAACTTCTACAGAGAAAAGCCCAAGGCCAGGAGACTTTGTTGGTGAATTCTTCCAAATGTTTACTGACAATACCATTGCTTCACAAATCCCCCCCAAAATATAAGAGCAGAGAAAACTTCCCAGCTCATTCTGTAAGGCCAGTTTTAACCAGACACAGAATCAAAGGCATCACACAAAAAGGACAACTATAGACCAAAATCTTTTATAAATACAGATGCAGAAATCTTTTAACAAGATACTAGGAAGCTGAATCCAACAACACTTAAAAAGGATTCTGCACGATGACCACGTGGGATTTATCTCAAGAACCTAAGGTTTATTTAGGGTAAAAAAATCAATGCAATATACCATATCAATAGAATAAAGGACAAAACCACATGATCGTCTCAATAGGTAAGCTGAGAAAAAGCATGTAACTAATTTATCACCATTACAAAAATATTCAACACAGTAGGAAGAGGAGAGAATGTCCTCAACCAGAAAAAAGTTCTCAGACAACGTTCTACTTAAGGGTGAAAGGCTAGATCTTTTCTCCCAAAGTACAGGAGAAAAATAAGGATGTCTGTCTGCTCTTGCAACTTCAGTTCAACATTGTGCTGGATGTTCTAGCCAGGGCAGTTGAACAGAAAAAGAAAGGAAAGCATCCATTTTGGAAGAGAAGGAAAACTATCTGAATTTGCATACGATGACACCAACCTTATGGCAGAAAGTGAAAAAGAACTAAAGAGCCTCTTGATGAAAGTGAAAGAGGAAAGTGAAAAAGTTGGCTTAAAGCTCAATGTTCAGAAAACTAAGATCATGGCATCCGGTCCCATCACTTCATGGGAAATAGATGGGGAAACAGTGAAAATAGTGTCAGACTTTATTTTGGGGGGCTCCAAAATCACTGCAGATGGTGATTGCAGCCATGAAATTAAAAGACGCTTATTCCTTGGAAGGAAAGTTATGACCAACCTAGATAGCATATTGAAAAAGAGAGACATTACTTTGCCAACAAAGGTCTGTCTAGTCAAGGCTATGGTTTTTCCACTGGTCATGTATGGATGTGACAGTTGAACTATAAAGAAAGCTGAGCACTGAAGAATTGATGCTTTTGAACTGTGGTGTTGGAGAAGACTCTTGAGAGTCCCTTGGACTGCAAGGAGATCCAACCAGTCCATCCTAAAGGAAATCAGTCCTGGGTGTTCATTGGAAGGACTGATGTTGAAGCTGAAACTCCAATACTTTAGCCACCTGATGCGAAGAGCTGACTCATTGGAAAAGACCCTGATGCCGGGAAAGATTGAATGTAGGAGGAGAAGGGGATGACAGAGGATGAGATGGGTGGATGGTATCACCCGACTCAATGGACATGGGTTTGGGTGAACTCCGGGAGTTGGTGATGGACAGGGAGGCCTGGTGTGCTGCGGTTCATGTGTTTGCAAAGAGTTGGACACGACTCAGCGACTGCACTGAACTCATGTTCTTGTATATATAATAGCCTAAGGAATCCTCTAATAAGTATTACAAATAGTAAGTTAGAGTGAGAGTATATAGTCTATTAAAGATCAACTGTATTTCCACACAGTAGCAATGAATATTGCAAAAATAGAATTTAGAAAGCAATTCCATTTGTGCATGTATGTGTGCTAAATCACTTCAGTTGTGTCCAACTCTTTGTGACCCCATGGGCTATAACCTTCCAGGCTCCTCTGCCCATGGAATTCTCCAGGCAAGAATATGAGAGTGGGTTGCCATGCCCTCCTCCAGGGGACCTTCCTGACCCAGAGGTTGAACTCATGTCTCTTAAGTCTCCTGCATTGGCAGGTGGGTTGTGCCACCTGGGAAACCTTAATTTTGTAATAGCATAAAAAAAGAATAAGGAATAAATTTAACAAAAGAAGTACAGGCTTGTATACTGAAAGTCATTGACAAAGAAATTAAAGAACTAATCAAATGAAGAGGTTCATGGATCAAACAACTTTGTATATTACGGCATCAATAATGGTCTACAGATTCAATGTAATACCTATAAAAATTCCAGTTGGCTTTTCTTTTCCCCAAATTGACTGGATGAGCCTAAATTCATGTGGAAGAGGGCCCATAGCAGCTAGAGGCCCATAGCAGCTAGAACAATTCAGAAAAAGAAAAACAAGCTTGAGAACTTGCACTTCCCCTTTTCAGAACTTATTACAAAACTGCCATAATCAAGACGCAGTGGTTTTCTGTTGGTGAGAATGTAAATTGTTGCATCCACTACGGAAAACAGTATGAAGGTTCCTTAAGAAACTGAAACCAGCGTTACCATGTGATTCAGGGATCCCAGTCCCGGGCACATTAGCAGACAAAACTGAAGTTCAAAAAGATGCATGCACCCCAGTGTTCACTGCAGCACTGTTTCCAACGGGCAAGACATGGAAGCACCTTAACGTCCACAAACAGATGAACGGATAAAGACGTTTTGTATATATATAAGTGCGTGCGTGCTCAGTTGTGCCTGACTCTTCGGGATCCCATGGACTGTAACCCTCCAGGCTCCTCTGTTCATGAGACTTTTCAGGCAAGAATACTGGAGTGGGTTGCTATTTCCTCCTCCAGAGGTCAAACCCACATCTCCTGCATTGGCAGGCACCTGCCAATGCAGGGGATGTAGGAGATGTGGGTCTGACTCCTGGGTCAGGAAGATCCCTGGAGAAGGAAATAATGACCCACTCCAGTATTCTTGCCTGGGAAGTCACATGGACAGAGGAGCCTGGCAGGCTACAGCCCATGGGGTCACAAAAGAGTTGTACATGACTTGGTGATTAAACAACAAATAATTATATATATATGTGTGTGTGTGTGTATATATTGGAGAAGGCAATGGCACCCCACTCCAGTACTCTTGCCTGGAAAACCCCATGGACAGAGGAGACTGGTGGGCTGCAGTCCATGGGGTCGCTAAGAGTCGGATACAACTGAGTGACTTCACTTTCACTTTTCACTTTGATGCATTGGAGAAGGAAATGGCAACCCACTCCAGTGTTCTTGCTTGGAGAATCCCAGGGATGGGGGAGCCTGGTGGGCTGCCATCTATGGGGTTGCACAGAGTCGGACAACGACTGAAGTGACTTAGCATATGTGTGTGTGTGTGTGTGTGTGTGTGTGTGTGTGTATATATATATATATATATACACACATATTCAAAATCCTAAAAGATGATGCTCTTTAAGTGCTGCATTTAATATGCCAGCAAATTTGGAAAACTCAGCAGTTGTCACAAGACTGGAAAAGGTCAGTTTTCATTCCAATCCCAAAGAATGTTCAAACTCCCACACAATTGCTCTCATTTCACATACTAGCAAGATAGAGTTCAAAATCCTTCATGCTCGGCTTCAACAGTATGTGAACTGAGAACTTCCATATGTACATCAGAAAAGAAAGAGAACCAGAGGTCAAAGTGCCAGCATCTGTTGAATCATAGAAAAAGCAAGGGAATTACAGCAAAACATCTACTTCTGGTTCTCTGACGAGTGAGGGGAGAAAGCAAATTAGCCAAGAAGACTGTCTCACCCCACGTTTTGTAAATAATAGTTATGTAACAGCTGAGATCACCGACAGCCTTGCCCACACGAGCCATGAGGGACTTGCTTGGCCGCGAGCTAGTTTGTGCTGTAGGGATGCACGGGCTCCACTGCAAGGCGGCAGCATCATGGCTGCGTCCGGCTGCGTCCATCGGTCAGCCACGAGAGGAGAGCTACAGAGTATGTCGTTACGGCTGCTGTGTCAGCCAGGAGAGAATAAAGGTGTCTGCAATTCCTAAGGCCCCTGGAGTCTTCTTCCAGCCTCTTAGCTCATGCTTTGCCTCCCCTGGTTCAGCAACCAGTGCAGACAGCGTGAACAGCAAGGCTATTGGTGTCACGAACAGGATCGGCCGTACAACTGTACTGAAGCCTTTGGCTGTGTGGATCACAGCAAACTGGAAAATTCTTAAAGATACGGGACTATCAGACCACCTTACCTGCCTCCTGAGAAACCTGTGTGCAGGTCAAGAAACAATAGTTAGAACTGGACATAGAACAATGGACGTGTTCAAAATGAGGAGAGGAGTTCATCAAGGCTGTATATTGTCACCCTGCTTATTTAACGTACTTGCATGAGAAATGCTGGGCTGGGTGAATACCAAGCTGGAATCAAGATTGCTGGGAGAAATATCAACAACCTCAGACATGCAGATAATATCACCTTAATGGCAGAAAGCAAAGAGGAACTAACGAGCCTCTTGATGAAGGTGAAAAACGAAAGTGAAAAAAGTGGCTTAAAACTCAACATCATAAAATGAAGATCATGACATCTGGCCCCAGCGCTTCATGGCAAATAAATGAGGGAAAAATGGAAACAGTGGCAGATTTTATTTTTCCTGGGCTCCAAAATCACTCTGGGCAGTGACTGTAGCCATGAAATTAGAAGATGTTTGCTTCTTGGAAGAAGAGCTATGACCAACCTAGACAGCATATTAAAAAGCAGAGACATCACTTTGCAGACAAGGTCCATATAGTCAAAACTCTGGTTTTCCTAGTAGTCATGTACGAATGTGAGAGTTGGACCATAAAGAAAACTGAGCACTGAAGAATTGATGCTTTTGAACTGTGGTGTTGGAGAAGACTCTTGAGAGTCCCTTGGACAGCAGGGCGATCAAACCAGTCCATCCTAAAGCAAATCAACCCTGAATATTCATTGGAAGGACTGATGCTGAAGGTGAAGTTCCAATACTTTGGCCCCCTGATGTGAGGAGCCGGCTGCTTGGGAAAGCAAGGTGCCTTGAGAATAGTGAACAGTGCTGCTATGAACATGTGGAGCAGGTATGTTTCTGAGCCATAGTTCTTCCCAGGTACAAGCCTAGAGTGGGAGTGCTGCTTTGTATGGAAACTCTACTTTCAGATTTTCAGGAGCCTCCACACTGTTTTCCATAGTTGTTGGTGTTTAGTCACCAAGTCGTGTCTCTTGTAGCCCCTCAGGCTCCTCCGTCCATGGGACTCTCCAGGCAAGAACACTGGAGTGGGTTGCCATTTCCTTCTCCAGGGGATCTTCCCGACCCAGGGATGGAACCTGCGTCTCTGTGCCTCCTGCACCGGAGGCGGGTTCTTTACCCTGGAGCTGCCAGGCTCCCTGTGGTGGCCACACCAGTTTGCATTCCCAGCAACAGTGCAGGAGTCACCCAGTTTATTTTAACCAAAGGTTCACGTCCTGGTCGGGGTGCAGGGTGGGAGGCGGTTGTCAGGGGATCTGGTATAGGGCCACAGTTTCTCAAGGAGATTTCTTTCTTTCTTTACTCTGTTCAGTAAGTTCTCTCTGCTGTTATGGGGCAGAGGATTTTGTATGTCTTTTTGCCCTTACCTGAAGGGTACAGTAATCTATCAAGGACCCAGATCCTTTTTCTCAATGTGGAGATTTTTTCTAAGTCTTCATACTTGGAGTGGACTCTGGGCTGTGGCCTCTTTCTCCTGCCCTACGCTTAGGCTGGGAATCAGATTCCAGCTAGACAACATTGGAAAAGGCCTTGAGGAGAAGCAGCTGTGTTGGTCTTTGGCATCTCATTGATAGATTTTTAGATTAGGCTTTTGTGTAAAAATTGATCTAGGAGCTTCAGTTGACTCTTCAGCTCTTCTGTGTTTTTGAAGTGGTTTTTTTAATGTAGCATTTTTCTTTGTTTTCAGAGAAGGTTTGATTCAAATAGTTCCGTTAACAATTACCAGAACCAGTCTCTATTTTCTTCTCTTCTGCCTTGCTTTCTGTAGTCCTCATACATATAGACACTCAGTGTTTCTTAGAATGTGCCATATGAAGTATTTTACTTTTATTAGGATCTCCCTTTTCTAGCTTTCTCAGCAATTTTGGAGTCTCACTATTTTTTTCTCCATGTAGATTCATATTTTTTTCCATTTCCTCACACTAACTTCAGTGGTATTTTGGAAAGAGCAGAAATAAATGCCTGTTTTCTATCTACCATGTTTTATCAGAAGTCCAGTCTAAGTATTAAAACCAGTACCATAAAAATATTCCGTATGTGACTATACGTACATCTAGCAGTGAACTATTACCATATTGCTATATGCACACTTTTCTTTTAATATATCACTTTATCTTTTGGAATATATTTACTGGTATGCTTGTTTTATCTCTTTATCCATGAATTCCTAAAAGTGGGGGTTATAATGCCTTCATTTCTCTATTTTACAGTGCCTGACATAACAGTCTATCAGATACTGTGATTTCGGTAAGATGTTTGTGAATAAAAGACAATACCCATGTCTGCAGTGTTTTTTAGCTGATGCTAATTGGGTGCTAATAAACCTTCCTGAGTAGACCCATTTCTCCTCGCCCTACAAGTGCATCACACTTACAATGAATAGAGTGGTAACCGCGTGGCACTCACTAGCTTCTCCAGAATAGCCACACAAGAAGTCTCGATCTATAAGGAAGCCAACAATGAGGAGGATGGTTCCAGCTGCCGCTGCCACGGCGCTCAGCGAGTTCATTATTCGGCTCAGCGTCACCTGAAAGAGAGTGAGACAGGGATGCGGTGACAGCCCAGCGCCGCGCTCGGACAGAGCCGCGGACACGGCAGAGCAGGCTGTTCTCACGGCCCTGAGATGCCCCAGAGCCGCCTGTGACCTCAGGTGCCTTCACATGACCTCTGTGGGCTTCAGGTCCTCGTCCACAGAAAGGAGGGGACCCAGTGAACTGGGCATGACCCTTCCATCCCCCCAAAGCCGTACCTAAGTTGCCCCCCATTTAATTGCCGGAAGCAGCACACAGCAGACAAAAGAGGAGTTAACAATTAGGGGGCAGCCACATCACCTTGCCTTTGATGCTCTAGTAAAAGTCATGGCCTATCGACATTTTCATTTTATGATTGTTTAGTGAAACCTTGTATGTCTTTGCAATTTTTATTTTATTCTAGAACTACAAGCCCACAGGTGATGTCCTTTGCTGAAAATAATTGATTGGCCTATGAATTAATATCTCATGCCTTTGCTTCTTTGGGAAAAGTAAAAATACTCTATAACTTACTTGTAAATTAAAAGTTCGCATTCATTAACACGGTTATTTATTTTGAGATTCTGCTTACAAGGTTGAATTACAGAAAATGGATGAGGAAGTTACCAGAACATTGAAACCTGTCCTCCCCATATGACTGAGTAACGTGGGCCAGTCATTTATTAACCCTCAGTGTCTAAGAATTTAACTAGATGCCCTGGAAATGGCACTAGCGTTCTATGATTCTGTGAAAAAGGAAGTAGACACCATTGACTGGTGTCAGTACTTGGCAGTTTGTGGAATTATAGTGGCTTAATGATTTTCCAAATTCGTTTTCAAGGCTGGAATGATTTATTTAACGTTAAAATTCTTTAGAAAAGGGGATATATAACTCACCAGAGTTTCTGTGGTTTTTCTTTCCAGTGCAACTAGAAAGGCTCCAGAATTAACAAACTGTTAAAAAGAACACGTATCTTAGTGATGCACACGTTGAACTGATTTAAAGAATTCTCGTGGTTAACGGGCCACTGTCCCTTTCCTTTGCATCTCTCCTTCCTAGTTCACACAGTCCCCAAGGCAGTGAGAGGCGCCGATGCAATGATTGTCCTAAGTGTATAGTGGGGAAATCCGGGACTAGCAAATTGCTTTGGTCCTACTTATTTGAACATGAGAAGTTTTTTAACCTTACTGGGCTCTTTTGTTTTCTCATCTGTCTTCCTTTCATAGCTATTGTGGATTCAGCTCTGATGCCACAAGAGACTGGTGTAATCAGTTTACAGCCAGTGAGACTGGATTCCACCATTCTTACAAGAAACCTCCTTCATAACCGTTTGCAGTCCAGTGTGTTCTCTTGGATGAGAACATAGATGGAGTTGCAGCTAATACGCTGGAAATTCTGGAAAAATCCTGGCAGTTTCCATGGAGGTGAGTCATGCTGTGTATTGTTATTGTCTGGTGGAAACTTCCAATCTGATTTCAATGTATCTGTTTTAAATTTCTAATCATGTGGACTGGAGCCTCTTCAGCTCCATCCTGCCACTCTCACTGTCTGAGCTGGACTCTGTTCTCAGAAGAGAAGATGTCCTCCCATACCTTAAGCCTTTGCCTGTGATTCTCCCTTGGTATGCAGCAAGGCAGCACTGCCCCTAATGCCCAACCACCCCCCACTCCTTTCCTTCCCACCAGGTGAACCAGTCATCCTTTAACAGTCAGTCAAGCTGCAGATGTCTCTGGAGAACCTGCCCTGTTCTGCAGAGTCAGCTTGTGTGTGGAGAAGGCAATGGCAGACCACTCTGGTATTCTTGCCTGGAAAATCCCATGGACGGAGGAGCCTGGTAGGCTGCAGTCCATGGGGTCGCACAGAGTTGAACACAACTGAGCAACTTCACTTTCACTTTTCACTTTCATGCATTGGAGAAGGACATGGCAACCCACTCCAGTGTTCTTGTCTGGAGAGTCCCAGGGACGGGGGAGCCTGGTGGGCTGCCGTCTATGGGGTCGGACAGAGTCAGACACGACTGAAGTGACTTAGCAGCAGCAGCAGCAGCAGCTGGTGTGTCCTTTATCATCACCCATCACACCAGACGATAATTCTCCGACACTTGACTCAGCTGCCTGCCAAGGCAGGAGACACAGGAGACCCAGTTTTGATTCCTGGGCAGGGACGATTCCCTGGAGAAGGAAATGGCAGCCCCACTCCAGTGTTCTTGCCTGGAGACTTCCATGGACAGAGGATCCTGGCGGGCTAGAGTCCATGGGGTCGCAAAGAGTTGGACACGTGTGAGCGACTGACACTCACTACTCAGCCGAGACCTTGAGACCAGGGACTGCCGTTTCTCAGAATCCCCAGACACTGCCAGTTTTCTGGTACTAGAATACGTGCTAAAACAATGCTTATTGAATGTGATTAAATGCTTCTGTGCAGCTCAAAGGTACATCTGAGAAGTCCTAGCTGCTTCTCCACTTCTCTAAAGAGGAAATTGATCTTTCATCTCTGCTTATATAAGCACTTTCTATGCCTCTGTGATATCTACCGACCAGTTTGAAATGACCTGTTTGCATGTTTTCTCTCTTGCTGGATGTGAGAGCCCTCTGAAGGAAGGGCTCATGCATTATTCTTTTTCTTTGCCCCTCTCCCCCACTCAGATTTATTGAGATATAATGGAATTATACCACTGCATCAGTTTAGGGTATACAACTTAATGATTTGACTTACATGTATCATGAAAAGATTACCCCAATATGTTTAGTTACCATCCATTCATAATCTCGTATAAGTATCAAATAAAGGAAAAGAGAAAGCAAAAAAGAAAGAAAAGGTTCCTTGTGATGAGAGCTCTTAGGATCCACCCTCTTAAAATTTTTCCCATGTATCACATGGCAGTGTTAACTGTGGTCATAATGGTGTGCATTGCATTTCTGGCATTTATAGATCTCATACTGGAAGTGTGTGCCTTTAGAGCAGATTCATTCCGCTCCCTGCTCACCTCTGCCCATCCCCCTGACCTCTTTCCTGGAGTCCACATGTACGCAAGATCATCTGGTACTTGTCTTTCTCTGTCTGACATTTCAATTGGCATAATGCCCTCAAAGCTCATTCGTGTTGTCACGGGTGGCAAAATATTCTCATTTTCTTATGAACAAGACTGAGGGGCTTTTCATTGTGTGTGGTGTGCCACGGCGTCTTCATTTGTCTGTTGCTGGACATCTAGGTTGCACCATGCCTGCCTATTGTAATCATAGCTGCTATGAACACAGAAGTGCAGAGATGCTGTTGACCAAGTGCTTTTATTTCCTTTGGGTATATTCCTAGAGGTGGAATTTCAGGGTCATAAATCTATTTTTAATAATTTTTTGTGAAACCTCTATGCTGTTTTCCATAGTGAAAGTGAAGTCGCTTAGTTGTGTCCAACTTTTTGTGACCCTATGGACTGTAGTCCCCCAGGCTCCTCCGTCCATGGGATTTTCCAGGCAAGAATACTGAAATGGGTTGCCATTTCCTATACCAGGGGTCTTCCATATCTGACTTATAATAGTAATTCATTTTGAATGGATGAGTGGATGAATAGTCTCAAGACCCAAGCAAATATTCCTAAAGGAACCTCAAGACCCAATGATGGAATACAAGTAACTGATGAATTAATGGGGAAATCATTTCAACAGAGTTAAATTTTATTTTGATTTTTCAAACCATATCATACAACTCAGCGTAGCTCATTTCATTACTAAGAACTCCTTAAAATCCCTGTTGACATGACTTCAAATTGAATCTGACTGACTTATACTCACCAAAACGGAGCTCCAGAATGGATATCCTGAAATAAATATAAAGGGAAACCTTGGGTATGGATCTTCCAAGGTGAAAAGGAGAACAGTTCCAAAAGAAAAGTTCATCACTCCAAACAGGATCTGGACAGCCTGCAAATAGAGGAGAACATCCTGGTGAGAAGAGACCAGAGTGGCGGGCTTCCTGTGAGAATTTAGGAGATCTTCTGCTTAAAAGGAAATTACCCCCATTTATAAATAAAGGAAGTATGGTAGGCGCTTCTTTATGATGACGGTAAGAAGCTTCTACAGATATTTTCTTGATCCCTCTGTCCAGTGATTGATGAGAGGTAAAATGATCGAATTCCCTGCTCCTGAAAATGTAGTCCATGGATTGGGAACATTAGGATCACCTGGGAATAAGAAATGTAGATTCTCAGGTCATATCCTGTACTTACTAGAAAGACTCTCCAGGTGAGGCTGAGACGTCTGTGTCTTAAACTCTCCAAGCATCAGGGAAATGCAAATAAAGACCACAAATAGGTATCACCTATTAGGATGGCGGTCGTAAAAGAGACAAGGGAGCAAACGCTAGAGTGGATGTTGAGAAGAGGGAGCCCTTGTGCACTCCTGGCGGGGATGTATCACTGCGCAGACAGTATGGGGATTCCTCAAACAGTGAGAAGTAGTACTGCCACGTGATCCGGCAACTCCACTTCTGGGTGTATGTCCAGAGGAAATGCAGTCACTATCTCGAAGAGCTATCTATACTCTCAAGTTAAGGGCAACATTATTCACAACAGGCAAGACAGAGAAACACCCTAAAGGTTCATTGGCAGATGCGTGGATAAAGACACACACACACACACACAGGAATATTATTCAATCACAAAAAGAAATCCTGCTTTACAACAACATTGATGGATCTTGTGGGCATTATGCTAAGTGAAGTCAAAAGAAAAGGCAAATACCACATTATGTCCTTTATACGCTGAATCTAAAACCTTCAGACTCGGGGTTTCCCTGGTGGCTCAGTGGTAAAGAATTCGCCTGCCAACGAAGGAGACATGGGTCCGATCCCAGGTCCAGGAAGATCCTACATGCCGAGGACGAAGTAGGCCCGTGCGCCACAGCTTGATCCTGTGCTCTAGAGCCGGGAAACCACAGCTGCTGAACCCTGCTCACCACGGCTGCAGAGCGGCCCGCTCACCGCAGCTGGAGAAAAGCCCACACAGCAATGAAGACCCAGCATAGCCAAAAATAAATGAAATTATTAAAAAAAAAATCAAACTCACAGGAACAGAGAGTAGTATGGTGATTGCTAGGGACTGGGGGGCAGGGAAATGCGGAGATGTTTGTCAAAGGGAACAAATGTTTGGTTTTAAGTTCTGGGGATCGAGAGTCCAGCGTAGTGACGGTAGTTAGCAAGTCAGCATTGTGGACTCAAAAGTTGCTGTGAGAGCCAAGCTTTAATGTTCTCGCCACCACTCCCACAATAAAAACAGCAATTGTATGAGGCGAAGGAGTGATAACTAACCTTACTGTATAAACATTTTGCAATACGTATGTGTATCAAATCATCACATTGTACACCCTAAATTTACACAATGTCGTATGTCAGTTATGTCTCAGTAAAGCTGGGGGAGAAACCTCAAAGGCTTTGTCGTATAGGTGATAGAGTCTGAAAAAAGCCTAATTCTAAATCACCGTAGCACAGGGAGCTTAGCTGCTTGGTGATGACCTAGGTGAGTGGAAAAGGAGGAAGACTCAAGAGGGAGGGGATAAATGGATAATGTGGCTGGTTCACGACGTCACGTTGTACAGCAGGAATGAACACATCCTTGTAAAGCAGTTGTGCGTGCCTGCTTAGTCGCCGAGTTCTGTCCCACTATTTGTGACGTCTGCCTACAATGTAGGAGACCCGGGTTCAATCCCTGGATAGGGACGATCCCCTGGAGAAGGCAATGGCACCCCACTCCAGTACTCTTGCCTAGAAAATCCCATGGACTGAGGAGCCTGGCAGGCTACAGTCCATGGGTCACAAAGAGTCGGACACGACTGAGCGACTGCACTTCCATTTCATTTGTGACCCATGGACTGCAGCCTGCCAGGTTCCTCTGTCCATGGGATTTTCCAGGCAAGAACACGAGTAAAATGCCATTTCCTGCTCCAGGAGGTCAACCCCGCCCCCCATGTCTCCTGCATTGGCAGGCGGATTCTTTACCACTGAGTCACCTGGGAAGCTAATTATACTCCAATAAAAAAATAATAAATCACCATACCAGCCTGGCCTCAGGTAGTGGACAGTCAGAAAACCCTTCTGCTGATGACCAGTCCTCTGAGCCTGTGGAGGTACCGTCATCGCCCAGGGCCCAGAGCACCCCCATCTTTTCTACATTTTTCTATTTTTTTTCTCTCTCTGCCACATTTGTGATGCCCTACAACACCAAGTAGTGTTTTGGTTGGTGAGAATGATGCAGTGATTAGAAGGTGTAAAATATATGAGTCTGCGTCTTCTGTCTTCATGTATTCCCAGTCCACCTTCTCAGACACTAAGCTCCCCTACTTCCATCAGTTCAGTTCAGTTCAGTCGCTCAGTCATGTCCAACTCTTTGCGACCCCATGAATTGCAGCACACCAGGCCTCCCTGTCCATCACCAACTCCCAGAGTTCACTCAGACTCAGGTCCATCGAGTCAGTGATGCCATCCAACCATCTCATCCTCTGTCGTCCCCTTCTCCTCCTGCCCCCAATCCCTCCCAGCATCAGAGTCTTCTCCAATGAATCAACTCTTTACATGAGGTGGCCAAAGTACTGGAGTTTCAGTTTTAGCATCATTCCTTCCAAAGAAATCCCAGGGCTGATCTCCTTCAGAATGGACTGGTTGGATCTCCTTGCAGTCCAAGGGACTCTCAA
This sequence comes from Bubalus bubalis, assembly GCF_019923935.1. Classification (NCBI taxonomy): domain Eukaryota; kingdom Metazoa; phylum Chordata; class Mammalia; order Artiodactyla; family Bovidae; genus Bubalus; species Bubalus bubalis. Next base: position 718,073 of record NC_059172.1, read on the forward strand.
GAGTCTTCTCCAACACCACAGTTCAAAAGCATCAATTCTTCAGCGCTCAGCCTTCTTCACAGTCCAACTCTCACATCCATACATGACCACAGGAAAAACCATAGCCTTGACTAGACAGACCTTTGTTGGCAAAGTAATGTCTCTGCTTTTGAATATGCTATCTAGGTTGGTCACAACTTTCCTTCCAAGGAGTAACTGTCTTTTAATTTCATGGCTGCAGTCACCATCTGAAGTGATTTTGGAGCCCAGAAAAATAAAGTCTGACACTGTTTCCACTGTTTCCCCATTTATTTCCCATGAAGTGATGGGACCAGATGCCATGATCTTCATTTTCTGAATGTTGACCTGTAAGCCAACTTTTTCACTCTCCTCTTTCACTTTCATCAAGAGGCTTTTTAGTTCTTCTTCACTTTCTGCCATAAGGGTGGTGTCATCTGCATATCTGAGGTTATTGATATTTCTCCTGGCAATCTTGATTCCAGCTTGTGTTTCTTCCAGTCCAGTGTTTCTCATGATGTACTCTGCATAGAAGTTAAATAAGCAGGGTGACAATATACAGCCTTGACGAACTCCTTTTCCTGTTTGGAACCAGTCTGTTGTTCCATGTCCAGTTCTAACTGTTGCTTCCTGACCTGCATACAGATTTCTCAAGAGGCAGGTCAGGTGGTCTGGTATTCCCATCTCTTTCAGAATTTTCCACAGTTTATTGTGATCCACACAGTCAAAGGCTTTGGCATAGTCAGTAAAGCAGAAATAGCTGTTTTTCTGGAACTCTTTTGCTTTTTCGATGATCCAGTGGATGTTGGCAATTTGATCTCTGGTTCCTCTGCCTTTTCTAAAACCAGCTTGAACATCTGGAAATTCACAGTTCACGTATTGCTGAAGCCTGGCTTGGAGAATTTTGAGCATTACTTTACTAGCGTGTGAGATGAGTGCAACTGTTTGGTAGTTTGAGCATTCTTTGGCATTGCCTTTCTTTGGGATTGGAATGAAAACTGACCTTTTCCAGTCCTGTGGCCACTGCTGAGTTTTCCAAATTTGCTGGCATATTGAGTGCAGCACTTTCACAGCATCATCTTTCAGGATATGGAATAGCTCAACTGGATTTCTATCACCTCCACTATCTTTGTTCCTAGTGATGCTTTCTAAGGCCCACTTGACTTCACATTCCAGGATGTCTGGCTCTAGGTCAGTGATCACACCATCGTGATTATCTGGGTCGTGAAGATCTTTTTTTGTACAGTTCTTCTGTGTATTCTTGCCACCTCTTCTTAATATCTTCTGCTTCTGTTAGGTCCATACCATTTCTGTCCTTTACCGAGCCCATCTTTGCATGAAATGTTCCCTTGGTATCTCTAATTTTCTTGAAGAGATCTCTAGTCTTTCCCATTCTGTTGTTTTCCTCTATTTCTTTGCATTGATTGCTGAAGAAGGCTTTCTTATCTCTTCTTGCTACTCTTTGGAACTCTGCATTCAGGTGTTTATATCTTTCCTTTTCTCCTTTGCTTTTTGCTTCTCTTCTTTTCACAGCCATTTTGCTTTTTTGCATTTGTTTTCCTTGGGGATGGTCTTGATCCCTGTCTCCTGTACAGTGCCACTACTTCCATAGCAAGTACTGTTTATAAAGGCCCATTGTAAACGGTGCCGTCTTCCTCACCTCCACACTCGCGTGTTCAGCTCTCGTCAAACACCAACACTTGAGTCTCCCACTGCCGCCTTGCATTCTATGTGCCAGAACCAAGTTCCCTTTTCTCCCTTTAAACCTTGTCTTCTTTCTGCCCTCTCTTTCTTTGTTTTTAGCGCCATCTTTTTCTGAGGCTTAAAGTCATCTTCTGCTCTTCGAATGTCCCTTGACCTCCTGCGATCAGAAAGTAACCAAGCTTTCCTCTTCCCTCTGTTTTCAAAATCATAAATATTTGGCTTTGCTCTTTCCTGTTTTTCTGTCATCAGCAATGTTGGGCACCTGTTTCACGCACCCCAAGCCCCTCCCCTGTGTCAGTGCGTATGTGTGAATATTCTCCGCTCTTCTCCATCTGCGGTTGGGAAGTTGATCCCCTTCTCTCGTCCTTCCTTGCCGAGAGGTCTTCCAGCAGGCACACATCGTCTTCTGCTTCTCAAGGCCTAAGTGTTCTCGGGCAGTCACTGCTCCTGCAGTGGGAAAGCTTGATATCTGGGGAGTAAGTTCAGCTCAGTGGCTGCTACCATTCGTCTAAACCATTTAAATTGTTTTCTCACTGGCCTTTCTGTACGAGCATCCATTTTCCCTGTTTGACAGTGTAAAAGAGAAGCCCAATCCCGTTACTTTTCTCAGTATTGTTTGAAACACAGCGCTCATCAAATTCATTCAGAAAAGTGTTGAAAATGGTCTCCGGCCCCCACCCCCTCAAAATTGTAATTAGGTAGTTCTAGAACAAGGTCTCGGAGAAGGCGATGGCACCCTACTCCAGTACTCTTGCCTGGAAAATCCCATGGACGGAGGAGCCTGGTAGGCTGCAGTCCATGGGGTTGCTAAGAGTCCGACACGACTGAGCGACTTCACTTTCACTTTTCATTTTCATGCATTGGAGAAGGAAATGGCAACCCACTCCAGTCTTATTGCCTGGAGAATCCCAGGGATGGGGGAGCCTGGTGGGCTGCTGTCTATGGGGTCGCACAGAGTTGGACACGACTGAAGCTACTTAGCAGCAGCAGCAGCAGAACAAGGTCTGGAGACTTGGTATGTATTTTATAAAGCTCCTTAGGTTATTTTATTGATTTTACAGACTGGAAAATATTAATACTTATCTATGTTATAAAATCTGAGTAAGGATGGTTTACAGGGTTCCTGGAAATTAGGTCTCCAAATTACTTTCCTGGTTACTTCTCCTCACCACTTAGTATTCATTTTTTTGTACTTTTTTAACACCATGGTAAAATGTACATATAAAATTTACCATATTTACCATTTTATTTAAAATAGTAAGCTTTATTTTTAAAAATAGTTTTAGAATCACAGAAAAATTGAGTGGAAAATGGAGAGAGTTTCCATATATCACCCTATCCCCTTCCTTCACCTCCTACCCAAATATCAACATCTCCCACCAGATGGTGCTTTTGTTAACACTGATGAGCCAACATTGACACACGACTGTCAACCAGAGATCACAGTTTACACTTTCAGTCTCTGTGTTGTGTTCCAGGGCTTTGGGGAAATGTATAATGTCACATACCCACCCTTTACTATTGTACACAATAGTTTTCCCTGCCCTAAAAGTCCCCCACCCTCCACCTCTCCTCCTGCCCTTCCCTCCTTGTCTCCTGGCAGCCACTGATGGTTTCGTCTCTGTAGTTTTGCTTTTCCGGGGTGTCGTATAGTGGGCATCACGTGATAGTTGGTGGCCTGTGCAAGCCGGCTTCCTTCGCTCAGCAGTGTGTGCTTTAGGGCCTCCTTGTCCCTTCGTGGCTTGATGGCTCGTTGCTTTTTACTGCTGAGCAATATTCCATTGTGTGGATGTACCACACTTTACTTATCCATCCTGGTTGTTTCTATTTTGTCCTTTTTCAATCCTCTCACATCTTTTGAGCCTAGCTTTTTTCTCCCAGCTCTCCTTTGCCATTCATGATAGCTGTTCCACCGTGAACTTTTGTCCATTATGCTTTCTTCATCTAGAATATTCTGCCTCCCTCCTCTCTGCTTTCTAAAATTGCATCACTTCTTCGGTGTTCAGATTTGCCATGATGTTGCCTCATCCCCTTAGCTGGAAGTAACTGTTTCCCCTCTGGGTTCTCCTGCCCCACCACCAACACCATTTATGAGTTTTAGTAAATACTACATTGAAATGCAGTTATTAACATTTTCATTCTATTAGTTTTAAATTATTTATTTTCTCTCCTCAGTGAGAGAAACTAGACTGTTTGTTTTATAGGCCCCATGATGTTAAACATAGTTTCCTGCATGTAGTTTAATAACGTGTATTTCAAAACTAATTTTCACTCTTCAGCAGAAGTTTGGATGTCATTATATTTGAATAGGTGCTAATGCAGCTTAGACTGATGGCCCCATTCCTCATGTCAGTGGACCATATTTATGTACTAATCTCTTTATTTTTCCTGAAAAAAATATTGATGTATTTCTATTTTCTATTCTTAGAGGTCTGGGTATTGAAAGGATATTTTCTAAGATTTGGGCAATATTATAGCTTCAAACAGCTTCCCTAGTGGTTCAGACAGTAAAGAATCTGCCTGCAGTGCAGGAGACCTGGGTTAAATCCCTAGATAGGGAAGATCTCCTGAAGAAGGGAATGGCCACTCCAGTACTCTTTCCCAGAGAATTCCATGGACAGAGGAGCCTGGTGGGCCATAGTCTATGGAGTCGTAAAGAGCCAGACACAACTGAGCTACTAACACTTTCATAGCCTCAAACATATCTGAATCCCCACACTGTCTGAAAAGAAGATTGCTAAATAATTGATAATTAATGTTGATGAAGTGGATAGATGGATGAATAGATGAAGACTTACAGTATTAGGGAGATTTTCTGCAAAAGTTTCCACATACACGAATACCATATCATTGTTGTCAGACTGAATTTTGATTTTTCATTGGGAAAATATGAAACTGTAGAACTAAACAACCTGAGATATAGAATTTAGTGTGTTGACTTCTATTCAATTTTCTCCTTCCTTTCTTTTTTCTGAACTTGACTGGAAAAAAATCGTACAGGTAGTCAGTTTGGGGATTTTTACTATGTGACTTTTAAGAGTCCAGGGATCTTGGCTTATTCATTTAATGTTTTCCTTTCTATAGAATCTTATACAGGATTGATATAGAAGTGATACACATCTCCTGAATTTACGAACATAAACTTTGGAACTGGCTCCTACCTTGAAACATGGTGTCACCAACCATAAAGAAAACAAAAAGACAACCTAAAGAACGGGAGAAAATATTTGCAAATGATGCCGCTAACAAAGGCTTAATTTTCAAAACATACAAATAGCCCACACAACTCAACAACAAAAAAACAAACAGCCCAATCAAAAAATATATAGAATATAAATAGGTATTTCTCCAAAGAAGACATACAGATGGTCAACAGGCACATGAAAAGATGCTCAACATTACTAATTATTAAGAAATGAAAAGCTGCAAGGAGGTGCCACCTCACACTGGCCACAATGAGCATCATTAAAAATATATACAAAAATAAATGCTGGAGAGGCTGTGGATACAAGGAAACCTTCCTACACTGTTGATGGGAATGGAAAACTGGAGGTTCCTTAAAAAGCTAAAAATGGTATTGTCATATGATCCAGAAATCCAATTCATGAGCATCTATCCATACAAAACTATAATTCAAAAAGATACATGCACTGCAATGTTCATGAAAAGTGAAAGGCGCTCAGTCGTGTCTGACTCTTTTCGACCCCATGGACTATACACTCCATGGGATTCTCCAGGCCAGAAGACTGGAGTGGGTAGCCATTCCCTTCTCCAGGGGCTCTTCCCAACCCAGGGATTGAACCCAGGTCTCCCACATTGCAGGCGGATTCTTTACCAGCTGAGCCATAAGGGAAGCCCAAGCACACTGGAATGAGTAGCCTATCCCTTTTCTAGTAGAGCTTCCCAACTCAGAAATCGGACTGGGATCTCCTGCATCGCTGGCAGATTCTTTACCAGCTGAGACACGAGGGAAGCCCTTGCAATGTTCATAGCAGCACTGTTTTCAGTAGGCAAGACATAGAAGCAACCTAAATGTTTTATCAACAGAGAAATAGAGAAGATATAGGTCTTCCCTTGTAACTCAGTTGGTAAAGAATTTGCCTGCAATGCAGGAGACCGGGGTTCGATCCCTGGGTCAGGAAGATCCCCTGGAGAAGGAAATGGGAACCCACTCCAGTATTCTTGCCTGGAGAATCCCATGGACAGAGGAGCCTGGCGGGCTACAGTCCTTGGGATCTCAAGAGTCGAACATGACTGAGCGACTAAACCATCACCACCATGGTTTATATACACAGTGGAATATTACTTAGCTATAAATGGAATGAAATAATCTCATTTGCAGCAACATTGATGGACCTAGAGATTATCACTAAGAGAAGTAAGTCAGAAAGAGAAAGACAAATACTATATGATACCATTTAGATCTAAATGGAATCTAAAACATGCCATAAATGAACTTATCGATGAAACAGAAACAGCCTCAGAGACCTAGGGACAGACTTGTGGTTTCCAGGGGGAGGGGAGGTGGGAGCAGGGTTGGATTGGGAGTTTAGGGTTTGCAGGTGCAAACTATTATGAATAGACAACAAGGTCCTACTCTATAGCATAGGAAACTATATTTAGTACCCTGTGATAAATCATAATAGAAAAGAATATGGAAAAGAATGTATATATAATTGAATCACTTTGCTGCACAACAGAAATTAGCACAACTTTGTAAATAAACTACACTTCAATAAAATAAATTTAATAAACATCATTCTACTATATATATATATATATATATATATATTTTCCCCCCTTCTCTTCTTACCCCCTGTCTTAGTTCAGGCTTCTTTAACAAAGTACCATGGACTGAGTGGCTTACAGCAGAAATTTATTTCTCATAGTTCTGAAGACCCAAAGTCTGAGGTCAGATTCCCGGCATGGTTGGGTTCTGAAGGAGGTCCTCTGCCAGGTTGCAGAGTGCTGTTGAAATAAAGCTAGCTAGCCTTCTGGCCTCTCCTTACAAGGGCTCTAATCCCCCATTCATGCAGGCTCCACCATCGGAAACATATGACCTCCCGAAAACCCCATCTCCAAATACCATCACATTAGGCTTAGGATTTCAGATACAAATTGGGGGCTAACAAACATTAAGCCTCTAACATACCCTCTGTAGGATTTACATGGGGGAAAATCTTACTCACCCCTAAGATTTTCATTCTTGTAGCAAGTGATTTTGGAAAGGGCATGCTAGAGTCATAGGTTGTGCCTGTAATATCCCCTGACTGAAATTCAGGCATAGTGATGTCTGGAGGAAATACTAGAAACACAGGACTGTGTGCAGCTCTTGAATCCATGATGGTGTAGTTGAGATTTTGAAGTGAAACAAAAAAAATGATTCAGTTGATGCTTCAGCCTAGATCATGTTCTTCTGTACCAAGGCTGTCTGGAGCACTGCCATTGTGCTTTGTCTTGGAATTATAGAACCGCTGAGTCATAGTCATGGAATCTCAGGACTGGTCACCATCTCAAGAAGGTTAGTGAGTAAAAGGCCCAGATCTGGGTTCAGAGGATCTGACCAGTAGACCCGATTCAGTCAGGAACTCGCTGTGATCTTGGGCAAGTCACAGCCCCCTCCTGGTTTCAGCCTCCTTGTCTGCGCACCTATTAGGTTGGACTAAATGGTCTATAAAGACATTTCAATTCTCAAATAAATGAGTTTTAAGGACATTGATTCTAGTTCTCTATCTTCAGACAGGTAGAAAACAAAACCTCTCAGGCCACAGAATTAATTAGCTGCATCCTGAAGCAGACGTTGTGTCTGTTTGGCCTGTCACTCTTGTTTTTTGCCAGCTTACTTTATTAGCTTCAGTTCAGTTCAGTTCAGTTGCTCAGTTGCGTCTGACTCTTTGGGACCCCATAGACTGCAACACACCAGGCTTCCTTGTCTATCACTAACTCCCAGAGCTTGCTCAAACTCCTGTCCATCAAGTCGGTGATGCCATCCAACCATCTCATCCTCTGTTGTCCCCTTCTCCTCCTGCCCTCAATCTTTCCCAGCATCAGGGTCTTTTCCAATGAGTCAGTTCTTCCCATCAGGTGGCCAAAGTATTGGAGTTTCAGCTTCATCATCAGTCCTTCCAATGAATAGTCAGGATTGATTTCCTTTAGGATTGACTGCTTTGATCTCTCTGCAATCCAAGAGACTCTCGAGTCTTCTCCAACACCACAGTTCAAAAGCATCAATTCTTCGGCACTCAGCTCTCTTTATGGTCCAACTCTTGCATCTGTATATGACTACTGGGAAAACCATAGCTTTGACTAGACAGACCTTTATTACCTTCGCTCTGAACAACCCGCTTTAAGACTCAGTGGCTTCAAACAGCTACCATTTGATATTGCTCACAGTTCTTTGGGTTCTGTTGGGTGAGTCTACTGGTCTGGTCCAGCTCAGCTCTTCTCTATCAGGCTTTCTCATGCATCTGTGGTTAGCTAGTGGAGGGACCATAGCTAGATGATTTAGTATGACTTCCGTCACATATCTGGGCTTCCCAGGTGGCTCTTGTGGTAAGGAACCCGCCTGCCAATTCAGGAAACAAAAGAGATGCTGGTTCAATTCCTGGGTTGGCAAGGTCCCCTGGAGGAGGGCATGACAATCCACTCCAGTATTCTTGCCTGGAGAATCCCTTGGACAGAGAAGCCTGGCAGACTACAGTCCATGGGGTCACGAAGAGTCGGACACAACTGAAGCGACTTAGCACACATGCACGCAGTCACATATCTGGCAGTTGGTGGACTCTTGCGTCTCAAATGGTTTTCGAAAGTCTCCTGAATCATATGTGCTAATGTCCCATTGATCACTGGCATGGACAACCCAGATTCAAGGGATAGAAAAACGGACTCCCGCATCTTCAGAGAAGGAGCTGCTCTCTTAGTGCATGGATGAAGGGGAGGGAAGAACTGTGTTCTTTATACATTCTGTGTTGGCATCCTCTGTTTATATCAGGTCTGCCTACTTTGAAAATGCTGCTATGGCAGTGTCTAGCCATTTGCCAGTTAGAACTCATTAAAATTCCTTTCTCTGAATTTACCTTTTTTCATTCAATTTTCTGTGGACATAGAATCCTAATGAAGATCGTCCTCTATGAAAATCCTTTGATGCTGAGTTAGTGTTCTCGAAAGTAAGCAAACTCTATTCCAGATACTTTATAATGTACCATTTCATCCTCATCACTCAAGTTTTAACTTTCCTCTGGACCTTTCCCCGTTTCTCTTTCTCCCCTACCCGCTTCTCTAAGCATGATGATTGGAGCGTTGTAGTAATAGCTATCTAACGTGCGGAAGCTGAGTTTTATTATGCTTTAATTCATGCAAGCTAATTCTGGAGATATATTGAGTAGAAAACTCAATCCTTAGAGCATAGAAATTTAGAATTAATTCCAGGCCCTTTTATTTACTAGTTATGGAGACTTGGCCAAGTGATATATTTACTTACATATTCATATTACCTCGCATGTTCATTAAAATATTTCATTCCTTGTTAAAAATGGGAATACTAACTGTTGCCTTGATAGCTCAGCTGGTAAAGAATCTGCCTGCAATGCAGGAGACCCTGATTCGATACTAAGTGGCTGGTGGCTCAGACAGTAAAGAATCTGCCCGCAGTGCGGGAGACCTGGGTTTGATCCCTGGGTTGGGAAGATCCCCTGGGGAAGGGAAAGGCTCCCCACTCCAGTATTCTGGCCTGGAGAATTCCATCGACTGTATAATCCATGGGGTCGCAAAAAGTCAGACACAGCTGAGCGACTTTCACTTTCAGGACAATAGAGAATGAACTATAAAGTATCTGGCATGCAGTGGGTGTTATATAAATTGTAATAAAAACAATAGCAGTAAATGTTGTTTCTGTTATTATTACCACTTTACTCATGGTGGCCAGATGCTTGGTTTTATGTTATGTTTGCTTTCTTTCCAAAGTTAAGTCTGCTTTATTCATCAACTAAATGTCCTATGTGTTTTTATAAGAACATTGGATTCGTCACACGGAATTAGTCCAGAAGTGGCTTTTTTTCCCCCCATTTCTAGTTTAGAAGTTACTTTTCTGAATGTTTAAAGCTTGATTATCTTCTCACTTCCAGTATTGCTACTGTAAAGTGCTTTAAAACAACTCTTCTGTTGGTTTCAACATCTGGGTTGTTTGTAGATTGGCTTGTAGATTGGCTTCTGTGAGGCAGGGCCAGGTTAGGCAGGGGCTGGACAGAGAGCAAGAGAGCAGCTATCTTATGAGATCTGACCATTCAGGAATTAACATAGACAAAAATTATTGATGAGTTTGCAGAGAGTTCCAGACTCTAATCCATCCTACTTGATAATAGCTTGGATAGCCTCTTCTTGTGGAGAAGGCACTGGCACCCCACTCCAGTACTCTTGCCTGGAAAATCCCATGGACAGAGGAGCCTGGTAGGCTGCAGTCCATGGGGTCGCTAAGAGTCAGACACGACTGAGCGACTTCACTTTCACTTTTCACTTTCATGCATTGGAGAAGGAAATGGCAACCCACTCCAGTGTTCTTGCCTGGAGAATCCCAGGGACGGGGGAGCCTGGTGGGCTGCTGTCTATGGGGTCGCACGGAGTCGGACACGACTGAAGTGACTTAGCAGCAGCAGCAGCCTCTTCTTGACCAGGTAATTTATTTCCCTTGAGCTGGCCTGTTCTTTTTGCCCCTGCACCTAGTCTTAGGATTTGCCTCCAAGAATTGCTGTTACTGGCTGTTCAAAGAGGAAGTAGAGAATAAATATTGATAGATCTCTTGAAAATAGAAATGAAAGTCAGAAAGAAAACCTCAGTAGACAGTTTTGATAAGAAGTAGAGAAAATTAACCATAATGCAGAAAAGAAGAGCAAGAAAACAGAAAATAGAAGAAAGAATAAGATAATGAAAAAGTAGGATAATAATAAGTCTAATTCAGGAGTTTCAATAGCAGTTACAGAAAGAGAAAAAGAGAAAAACCAGGGGTATAAAATAATTTAAAAATTTACATTTGAATACCCAGAAAAATTGATGAAAACAGACCCACATGACTAAATTTCAGAACAGTTGCTACAAGTGAAACATCCTTGAAGATTCCAAGAGGAAAGAAAAGTCAAGTCACATATAAAAGACTAGAAATATTAGTATTTGGATTTTTCAGTAGCAATACTGGAAATGAGAAGACAATCAGCCTTTAAAAATTCAGAAGAGCAATTGTTCTAAACGAGACTTTTACATGCCAACCAAACCATCCAACTATTGAGAGCATATAAATTACAACATTTCAGACAGGCACAGTCCCAAATTTTATCAGCTGTGTGCTGTTTCTGAAAAGGCACTGGGCGAAATGAAAGCATGTTCATTAGTTATTAAGGAAAAGGTAAATTAAACCTACAATGAGATATAACTGCAAATTTAGCAGAATGGTTAAAATAGAAAAGTGATAATACCAAATGCTTGTGACGATGCAGAGAAACAGGATCTCTCCTACACTGCTGGGGGGAATGTAAAAATGTAAAGCCACTCTCGAAAAGAGTTTGGAAGGGTCTTACAAAACTTTACACATACTTACCATACAACCCAGAAACTGTACTCCTGTACATTTACCCCAGAGAAATGAAACTGTTTTCACGCAGAAATCAGCACGTGAATGTTTCTCACAGCTTTATGCATAAGAGAAAACTATTAAACAACCAAATGTCCTTCAGTAGATGAATGGTTAAACGAAATCTGGTACAGCCATACATACAATGCAACCCCGCAATGAAAGAGAATGAACTATGAACAAAGCTAGAGGAGGTGAAGGAATTCAAGCTGAGCTGTTTCAAATCCTGAAAGATGATGCTGTGAGAGTGCTGCACTCAATATGCTAGCAAATTTGGAAAACTCAGCAGTGGCCACAGGACTGGAAACGGTCAGTTTTCATTCCAATCCCAAGGAAGGCCAACGCCAAAGAATGCTCAAACTGCCACAAGGTTGTACTCATTTCACACGCTAGCAAGGTAATGCTCAAAATCCTGCAAGCGAGGCTTCAACAGTACATGAATTGAAAATTTCCAGATGCACAAGCTGGATTTAGAAGGGGCAAAGGAACCAAAGATCAATTTGCCAACAAATGTTGGATCACAGAAAAATCAAGAGAATTCCAGAAAAACATCTACCTCATCTTCATTGACTATGCTATAAAGACTTTGACTGTGTGGATCACAACAAACTGTGGAAATTTCTTCAAGAGATGGGAATACCAGACCACCTGACCTGCCTCCTGAGAACACTGTATCCAGGTCAAGAAGCAACAGTTAGAACCAGGCATAGAACAACAGACTGGCTGAAAATTGGGAAAGGAGTACTTCAAGGCTGTGTATTGTCACCCTGCTTATTTAACCTATGTGCAGAGTACATCGGGGAAATGCCAGGCTGGATGAAGCACAAGCTGGAATCAAGATTGCTGGGAGAAATACAATAACCTCAGATACGCAGATGACACCATCCTAACGGCAGAAAGCAAAGAGAAACTAAAGAGCCTCTTGATCAAGATGAAAGAAAAGAAATGGCTTAAAATTCAGCATTCAAAAAACTAAGGTCATGGCATCCAGTCCCATAACTTCATGGCAAATAGATGAGAAATAATGGAAACAGTGAGAGACTTTATTTTCTTGGGCTCCAAAATCACTGCAGATGGTGACTGCAGCCATGAAATTAAGACACTTGCTCCTTGGAAGAAAAGCTATGACCAACCTAGACAGCATATTAAAAAGCAGAGACATTACTTTGCCAAAAAGGTCCATCTAGTCAAAGGTAGATGGTTTTTCCAGTAGTCGTGTATGGATGTGAGAGTTGGACTATAAAGAAAGCTGAGCGCAGAATTGATGCTTTTGAACTGTGGTGTTGGAGAAGACTCTTGAGAGTCCCTTGGACTACAAGGAGATCCAACCAGTCCATCCTAATGGAAATCAGTCCTGGGTGTTCATTGGAAGGACTGATGCTGAAGCTGAAGCTCCTGTACTTTGGCCACCTGATGTGAAGAACTGACTTGTTGCAAAAGCCCCTGATGCTGGTGAAGATTGAAGGTGGGAGGAGAAGGGGAGGACAGAGGATGAGATGGTTGGATGGCATCACCTACATGATGGACATGAGTTTGAGTAAGCTCTGGGAGTTGGTGATGGACAGGGAGGCCTGGCGTGCTGCAGTCCATGGGGTCGCAAAGAGTCAGACATGACTGAGTGACTGAACTGAACTACAAGCCAACACTCTCACACACATAAAGGAGTGAGGGATAAAAGACGACAAGAACTGAGCAGTTCAAGGAACTGCAGTGAGCCAGTGTCGGCTTCCTGGGTTTGATCTCGCGTCTCATCCACCTAAGATGCAGCCACATGGATGATACAAGTGAACGGCACGTCACACTCTTATCTTTGCAGCTTCAAAGAATTTTGAATGAGTCTATAATTACTTTAAAATGTAAACAAAAGAAAAACTTTACAGAGCTTGAATTGTAAAAAATGCATACTGAAATATGAAATGTAGTAAAGTATGTGTGTGTATTCATTTTTGTTTCTGTGTTACAAAGTCACCCACAAAAAAAGTTCGTCATAACAGGAAAATCAATAAATATGTTGTGTATGGAGAAAGGGGGGGGAAGTTACTGGAATATGTGATTTTGTTTCTTGTTTTTGCTTTCTTAATAACGGAGGACAGCAAGAGAGAGAAATAAATGAGATATGAAGTGAAAGAGGGTCGTGGAAACAATCCCACGCTGATGGCGCAGCAGTCCTGGGGTGGCCGCTGGCGCCAGTGATGGGGAGTGAGCGCCCGCACATCTCCAGTGGAAACTTCTTCAACATGATGAAACGGATACAATTTGTAATATGAATCATTGTGTTAAGAGGACTTAGAAAAACTAGTGGAGAGTTTTGGGTTGAAAAGAAAGAAGAAAAATAAAAACCATAATTCCAGGGGAAAAAAAAATCACTGCTCAAATTTTTAAAATAGTAAATAGTTCAGCTCTGACGGCATATATTGTCATAAAGATGTAAACGGTATGTCTCTCTGAGCAAAACTGCCAGCTTTTTAGAGAGCCCGGGGGGTGGAGATGTTCATGTACATATTGGTTGGGGTTTGGAAAAAAGTTAAATCTTGATCTTCCATTGTGAGAAGACCAGTGTTTCTCCACTTTTTCACATCAAGGTATTCATAGAACATGACATTTTTCTGGTTCAGGCTGAATTAGAAGTATTTTGAGTTAAAAATGGGCCTATTTGTGACTCAAGATAATTTTGTGTGGCTAGCTGCTTTTTAAACCATGTAAATAAATAACTGTGATTATTGAAATCATAAAAAAAGGGCTACTTCTACTGTGACAAGGCAAGTTAATGTATTAGAGGACGAAATCTTACATCAAAATATACTGAATCATTTTCCTTCTCCCCTTATCACCCATCAAGGGTATGATAGAATTCTGGCCCCCAAGAAAATCCCATGGCCTAATTTCCAGGACTATGAATACAATAACGGAGAAGGCAGTGGCACCCCACCCCAGTACTCTTGCCTGGAAAATCCCACGGACGGAGGAGCCTGGAAGCCTGCAGTCCACAGGGTCGCTGAGGGTCGGACACGACTGAGCGACTTCACTTTCACTTTTCACTTTCATGCACTGGAGAAGGAAATGGCAACCCACTCCAGTGTTCTTGCCTGGAGAATCCCAGGGACGAGGGAGCCTGGTGGGCTGCCGTCTATGGGGTCGCACAGAGTCGGACACGACTGAAGTGACTTAGCAGCAGTAGCAGCAGCATGAATACAATAAAATATCACATCCATGAATATGTTACCTTAAGTGACAGAAGGAACTTCACTTCTGAGAAGTGACAGTTACTGAGCTTACTTTACAACAGGGAGATTGTCCTGGATTATTTGAATGGGTTCAGTGTGATCACAGGACATCTTAAAAACAGAAGTAGAAATTTGAGAAGGACTTGACAAGGTGGGGTGCCATTGCCTTCTCCGTTATTGTATTCATAGTCCTGGAAATTAGGCCGTGGGATTTTCTTGGGGGCCATAATTCTATCATACCCTTGATGGGTGATAAGGGGAGAAGGACTTTGACTTCAAACCGCTGCTGGCTTGGAGGTGGAAGGAAGCACATGGGAAGAAATGCAGGTGGCTTTTAGGAGCAGAGAGTGGCCCCTGGCGGACAGACAGCAAGGACACAGGGACTCAAACCCACAGCTGCGAGTCACTGGGTTCTTCTAGTGATGAACGAGCTTGGAAGAAAATCCCACGCCTCAGAACCACGGATCTGGCCAGTGCCCTGATTGTAGCTGCTGGAGACCCTGAGCAAGTAATCTGTGTTGTTCTTCAGTCCCTAGGTCGTGCCCGACTCTTTGCCACCCGTGGACAGCAGCACGCCAGGCTCCTCTGTCCTTCTCTATCTCCCAGAATTTGCTCCGATTCATATTGATAAGAGTCGATGATGCTATCTAATCTGATCCTCTGCTGCCGCCTTCTCCTCCCGCCTTCAATCTTTCCCATTATCAGAGTCTTTTCGGCTCTTTGCACCAGGTGGCCCAAGTATTGGAGTAAGTAACATAACCTGACTTCTGACCAATGGAAACTGAGAGAGAATAAATTTGTATTGTTTCAAACAGCTGTGTTTGTGGTAATTTGTTACATGTGCTGTGCTTTGCTTAGTCCCTCAGTTGTGTCTGACTCTTTGTGACCCCATGGACCGTAGCCCGCCAAGCATCTCTGTCCTTGGGGATTCTCCAGGTAGCAACACTGGAGTGGGTTGCCATGCCCTCCTCCAGTGAGTCTTCCCAACCCAGGGATGGAACCCAGGTCTCCTGCATTGCAGGCGGATTCTTTACCATCTGAGCTACCAAGGAAGCCCAAGAATACTGGACTGGGTAGCCTCTCCCTTCTCCAGGGGATAGGTAATACAAGGGGATAGCAGTTAGAGTTTTTTCCATTTTGAGCAAGATTTGAAGTATGTTGTTTTTTGTTGTTGTTGTTGCCTGAGTAACTCTTATTCAGAATAACTTCTGTGACCAATAATTCCATCTTTCCTCAGCCTAGTACCATAAAAGGTTTCCCTCTTAGGTCACAGTCTAGCTGAATGTTTAGCAATGGGTTTAATCTGTGCAGCTATTTATGGACAATGCTCAGTTCTCTGCAGAGCTCAGCCTCTTCTGGGCCCTGGGTTCTCTCCATCTGACCAGGACAAGAGAGAAAGAAGAGAGTGTGAGAATAATGCAGGCCATTTGGAGTCAAGCCTGGAAGTGGGAGCGTCACCTCATCAGCACTCCACCGGTTATGGCCACCTTCCCACCTCCTAGCTCTGGGATGTTCAGTCGAGCAAATTAAAGTTCACTTCTGAACAACCAGCTCGTTTTTCCCAAGGTTTCTTGGCAACTGTGGGTATAAGGTAGTAGCATCAGAAAATCGGGTCTTCCCAATATTACCGCCCCCCCCAAAAAAAACCCAATAACAATTCTAGGAGAAATATATTATGTTTAAAATAAGGTAGTAAGAAAACCCTTGGATTGCCTTTAAGTAAATCATAAATGCTCTGGTTCCCTTCCTCCTTTCGCACCTTGTCTTTATAAACAGCTGCTTCGCACAGCGACTCTCCTTTATTGGCTCCTATACACATCGGTTCTGTCAACACTACACCCAGATTCACTGCTGGGCTGGTGTCAGTATCTCAGAAAGGGGAAGCAAGGGGAGCACTTGGCCTCTCCAGCAGCTGGCAGAGGGGGAGCACGCCCTTTCCCAAGTGGATTTTAATCTTGCTTTTACCCTGAGATTCTTCAGCAGCAGCCCAGCTTGCCCAGCCCCCGGTGGGTCAGCGGGGAGAGGAAGAGCTGGCATTTCTGAGTGACCAGTGGCAACTCTCCACCCTCCACCTGCCCAAGGACTGGGTTGAATTAGAAAAATGCCAGGTTTTTTTTTTTTTTTTTGTATCGATGTAGAAACTCTGTTTTCTCCCTAAGACACTATTTTTGCAGCTGTTTGAAGTTCGTATATTTTTCTCTACTGCAGAGCTTACACAAAATTGAAGAAGAATGTTAATGTTCAATTTTTATTATCCTGTATTTAAAGGTTTTTTTTTTGTTTGTTTGTTTTTGCAGATCTATTTGCTAGTGGACCAAAAAAAATTAGTATTCCCAGCCAAAAAAAAGCACACAGCCAGTCTCTCCAGCTCTGTGTATCACTACCCTCCTGCATGTAATTTCACTCGCCTCTCGGTGAAGGCTCCAAGCTCATGTTTATGTTTTTATACATAATTTACTGAATCCCTACTAGAAGGATCCTTTATGCAGAATCCTGTGGAAGACATAGATACAGCACAATCTTGGGGTATTCATAAGAATACGAAAGAACTATGAGAGTGTCTGTGATTTCAAAAAAGAAGGACGTTGAAGAGATATTCCTGAAATACTATTTAAACTTCTTGAAATAGAAAAAGGAAAAAAAATGCAGACATCATCAAGGGTGATGTCTTAATTTTTCCCGCTAATAAATATTAGCGGGAAAAATGCTGGTGAATAACCCCAAATGTATCAAACACAGTTCAAGGAGAAAGAAGATTGCAAATGTAATCAGGCTTGGAGGATGGAGGGCAACTGATGGCTTGTGATCACAGTTTCCTTTGACCACTGAGGGTGACAGTGTATGTCGTGAGTTTGTGAAATTAGAAGGGCGAGCAGAGCCGCATGACGGGCAGTAGAGCTTCACGCAATTCACGAGTCTGTCATAATTTCTACTGTGACTTCTGCATCTCTTCCCTTCCCTGCCTCCTACTTCCCTGTCTCTAGGTATGTTTTATTCTCTCTCTCACTCGCCACCACGTTCTGTACTCACTGCCACATCCTACCTCATTAATTGAACAAAGTCCGTATCCTCAGCATAGATTTAGATTTGGAGCGGGGAGTAAGTTGGGTGATTGGAAAGAGCAAAACAGGGTCATGGTGGGATTGATTTTTATTCCTTGCCAACTCTTTTGGTCCTTGAGCCCTTAGCTGCATAGACTTCTTCCTGGTTGACTTACTGAGCTTCTGTAATACACAAAGGTGAAGGCAAAACATGTTAGCACCATGGAAGAGTAAGTCCATTAAATATTAAGCTGTAAAAAGAATTAGTGATCATAAACTGAGACACTAACCTTGATAACAGAGTTTAAATGTGAATTATTTCTTCACGCCAGAAAGTTCTGATATAGGATTAATATTTGTTCTCATTTTATTATAATTAAGGACACGTATTTGAGTGTTTTGCTTGCCCTTTGTTTTCTGGTGAGTAAATAAGGTAGTAACCACACCTGCACACAGAGGTTGGAGATTGCTTTTCCCTAATTCGGTTCCAAAATCAGGAGTCGTGCAGCGTGTGGGAGAGTCTGCACGTTAGCCCAAGTCTTCAGATTGCTGTCTTTCTTTTGAGCCACAGGAGGCGGAAGCTAAAGACTGGCCTTCTTTGCATACAGCGGAGCAAGTTGACGTGTCTTGTTTCACATCTTGTTCTGAATTTTTATTGGACATATAGGCGTGATATGTGTCTTGTACTGAGCTTTGGTAGGAAGAACAGTTAGAATCTGGTTTTATGTCTTCTAATTGCAGGTCAGTTGGGCTTTGACTTTTTCCACAACTCGTGTCCTCTGATTTGATGCCCCTTGTTTGCACAGCATCTGTTTCCATATCTTGTTTTTGACTTCCTGTGGAGTGAAGTTCTTGTACTGAGCTTTGGTAGGAGAAACAGTTAAAATCTGACTTCGCGTCTTCTGACTGCAAGTCACTTGGAGTCTGGCTTTTTCCGCAACTCGTGTCCTCTGATTTGATGCCCCTTGTTTGCACAGCATCTGTTTCTATAACTTCTTTTTGGATTCTTGCAGATTGAAGGTCTTGTTGGTCTTTATTTTGGTGCTGACTGTCTTGTAGAACATCTTGGGATTGTTCATCTAGGTCAGATGGAATAGTGGCATGCAGAGTCTGGGTTTCTTGGAATAGAGATCTCTGCTTTCGGGATTCTTTCACTTGTAAATCTTGGGTTTGCCAGGTCTGGAAGTCCCAATTTTGGGAATGCTGCATTTCAAGTTGCCATTCTTGTTTTTCCCATTCTTTGCTTTTCCAGTCTTGAGTTCTCCTTTCTTGGGATTTTTGGCCTAAAGATTGCCAGGTTTGGACTTTCCTGTCTGGAGACTGCCAGTCATGGTACTCCTGGATTTGCATATCCTGGTAGAGCTGCCTTGGGGGTTTCTCCTCTTGGATTCGCAGGTTTTCAGCTTGCTGGTCTGGGAGTTGCAGTATGGTTTGACTAACTTGGATTTCCTTATCTATGTATTGCTTTTTTGGAGAGAGCCAGCTTTTGATGTGCTTGTCTAGGGATTTCCTCCTTGGGTGTGGTTGGTCTTGAATGTACATGTCAAAGGCTTTCTGTTTTGCGCACGGACAGCCTTTGCTTTGCTGCAGTTGGGAATGCTGCTTTGATGGTCTCCTGCTCTGAAGTTCCTCCTCAGGTTTCCATTCTTCGGTCATTAACATGACTTCCGATTTAATGTTTTGATACGATAAATGCACAGCTCTCTGTTCTTGAGATTGGGTGTTGTGTAGCTGAAAATCCAGAGACCGTCGATCTAGGTGTTGCATATTAGAGGACTGCACAGAAAGTAACGATATGGCTCCAAACGGTATGGCTTGTAACGGCAGGGCTTGTCTTTGGAAAGGGAGGTCTTGGGCAGGCATGTCTGGGGACGGTAGGTAGTCAGATAGCATGTCATGGGATTGTGTATTTTGCAGTGGTATGCCCTGGGATTCCTTGTCTTGGGATGTAATTCCATGAGACTCTGTGACAGATGTTGACGCTTCAGATAGCAAGTCTTGTTCTGGCAAAGTTTTGGCTCTCGGAGCTTGGTATGGCAAGTCTTGGGGTGGTAAATTGTGGACACTTTTTACAGAATAAGATGGAAAAAGTTGGAGTTTTGAGGCTTGGTCCTGCAACAGTGGAGGTTTCTCTTCTGGGGATTGTGTGATAGCAGCCTGTAGGTCTTCGTCTTTAAGTGGTTCAGTATTCATCATGATTTCTGAGGACTTCTGCTCTACAATGGGAGGTGAATGTTTCACCTCCACTTCTTCCCCATAAAGGCTTAAAGTTTGAGGGACATATTTCTGTCGTTCATCTTCCATAAACAGAGAAGATGTGTTGAAACTATTACTGCCTCTCCTGCCTGCATGTCGGAAGGTAAACTGATTTTTTGTGACTCTTAACTTGAAGAATGAATAGCCTCCAAAGAAAACAGGCTTTATGTTCGTCGTTGAATCAGCACTAGTAGACTCTTCTTGTAGCTCAAATTGTATGACAGCATTTTCGTCAGGAACAGATAGTTCACTCTCTTGAGTAACATCCGAAGGCAAGAAAAACACCATCTATAAAACCAAAGGGTGAGGGAAACAATAGAACAGAATCATCTTTGACATTATTTTCTTCTTGTGGTCCCAAATTATTTTTCCTCTCTGCCTTAAGATAGTACACAGGAAGTAAAATCTACAGGAGGAATCAGAAAACAAACCCAGGACTGCGTTTACCATCAACTCATTAGTTTTGCTTATTTATATTTACTCTTTGTAATTTGTTTTTTGGCCATGCCACATGGCATATATGTGGTCTTAGCTCCCCGACCAGGGATAGAACTCATGCCTCCTGAAGTGGAGCTTAACCACTGGCCCACCAGGGAAGGCCCAGCTCACTCGTGGACAAGTCTTCAGCCTCTATTGTCTCATCTATTGAAGAGGGGAGTTTATTGCGATTGTCCGGATTCGTCTTCCCATACTTAGGACTTGGCTCAGACGGTAAAGAATCTGCCTGTGGTGCAGGAGACCAGGGTTCCATCCCCGGGTCAGGAAGATCCCCTGGAGACGGGAATGGCTAGCCACTCCAGTATTCTTGCCTGGAGAATCCCATGGGCAGAGGAGCCTGGTGGGCTACAGTCCATGGGGCCGCAAAGAAGTGGGACCCGACTGAGGGACCAACTCTTTCACTTTCTAAGATATTTTAAGTTATCTACTCAATATTCATATATTCAGGTTTATAATGATTTACTTGTCACCTACGAGATGAACTGGACGCTCAAGATCAAACATAGTCAAATGTGGGTTTTCCCCTATAATTGTGCTCAGAATTACAGATAGGTCAAGATATAAATGGATAACAATGCAGTCTATCAAATGCTGTTATGTGCTAGGTACTATGTGCTTCACGAGAATGTACAAGGTGAGCTAATTCTGAGACCCGGCAAAGGCTTCACTGAAGAAGAGACATGGGTCTGTGTCCTGATGATGAACGGAAATTCCTTGGGTATAAAGTAAGACGAAGGAAGAAAGGAACCAAAGTCCAGGGAGCGGGAAGAGTGGGTACAAGAACATAAGGCGGGGGTGTGGCGAGTGTGACGGCTGGTGGCGAGCAGTTAGATACCGTCAGATGGTGTGTAGGTCCTGGGAGCCAAATGTGTCCTTTCAGAGCCGCACGTTGAAACCTCACTGCCAGCGTGTGGGGTTGAGAGTTAGAATCTGTGGCAGGTGATTAGGTCATGACTATGAAGCCCTCGTCAGTGAGATCTGTGCCCTTGTAAAAGAGCCCTGTGATTTGTCCTTTCTTCCGTGAGAAGACTGCCATCTGTGGACCAAGAAGTGGGTCCTCACTAGACCCAGAACCTGCTAGCACCCTGATCTTGGCCTTCCCAGCTCCCAGAACCATGAGAAATACATTTTTATCCTTTAAATTACCCAGTATTTAGTACAGGGATTCACAAGTGCTCAGTGGGAAAGAATCCACCTGCCAAAGCAGGAGCCACCCAAGATGCAGGTTTGATCCCTGGGATGGGAAGATCCCCTGGAGGAGGAAATGGCAACTTGGTCCAGAATTCTTGCCTGGAAGGTTCCATGGACAGAGGAGCCTGGTGGGCTGCAGTCCATAGAATCACAGAGTCAGACATGGAACGAGTGTGGAGCGCACGTGAGTTCACGCATACCTTTACCACAGCATCGCAGATGGGCCAGGACGGAATCTGTTACCAAGAAGTGGGATTGCTGCTATCACCAGTACCCAAAGATGCAGAAGCAGATCTGGAACTGGGTAATGAGTAGAAGTGGGGAATGCTTTGAGGGGCATGCTAGACAAGGCTTATATTATTGTGAATGAACTGTTAGGGGCAATTCTGGTGAGAGCCCAGGAAGAAAAAAGGAGAGCTGTGGAGAAAACTTCCGTCTTAGAGAACACCTTAGTGATCCTGAATGAAGTGCTGGTGGAAATATGGATGATAAAGGTCATTCTGATGAGGTCTCAGACAGAAATGAGGAAAATGTCATTGGAAACCAGAAGGCGGTGATCTTGGTATAAAGTGGCTAAGAACATGGCTGAACTGTGTTTATGTTCTAGTATGCTGTGGAAGATAGAACTTGTAAGCAATGAAGTTTAACTGAAGCTATGTCTAGGTGAAGTTTTGAAGGTGAGGCTTGACTTCTACAGACAGCTTATAGTAAAATGTGAGAAGAAAAAAATGATTTAAGGATGGAATTATTAAGCCAAAAGGAAGTGGGACTCTATGGTGTGGAAAATTCTCAGTCCATTTGTATTACAAAAAAAATGAGAACATTTAAGAGTAGATCGAGTGGGGACTTCCCCTGTGGTCCAGTGGTTAGGAACCCACCTTCCAATGCCAAGGACACAGGTTTGATCCCCGGTCAGGGAACTAAGGTCCCGTGTGCCACAGAGCAGCTGGGCCTGTGTGTTCTGAAGCCCACATGGCACATCTAGAGAGCCCACGCCCCGTAGCTGAAGAAGCCCATAAGCTACAACAAAGACCCAGCCAGCCACCAAAAACAGGAGAGTAGGCCAAGTGACTGGTTTGATAAGAAAAGTATTGCGGATCTGCAATCTCACCAGTAGCCAGAAGCGATTCTCCAAGACAATGGAAGAATGACCCCCAGAGGCGTCCGAGATCACCAGGGCTGCACTCCCACTACAGACCCTGGGCGCAAGGGCCCCTGAAGAATGGTTTCAAAGGATGGGATCAACTCCCAGGCTCAGGCAGTCAAGCTGCCCTCACCCCGTGCCTTGAGGTGGGGCCGAGGCCAAGGGCTGCTGCAGGCACTGTGCCCAGCAGACCCGCAGGGACAACATGAGAGCTTCTGCAGGCACTGTGCCCAGCAGACCCGCGGGGACATGAGAGCTTCTTCAGGCACTGTGCCCAGCAGACCCACGGGGACATGAGAGCTTCTGCAGGCACTGTGCCCAGCAGACCCGCGGGGACATGAGAGCTTCTTCAGGCACTGTGCCCAGCAGACCCACGGGGACATGAGAGCTTCTGCAGGCACTGTGCCCAGCAGACCCGCGGGGACATGAGAGCTTCTGCAGGCACTGTGCCCAGCAGACCCACGGGGACATGGCCACGGCGCCCTCGGTTTCAAAACACAGAGCCTCTGGCGCAGGATGCCAGGCTGGCAGCCACAGCGCCCGGGCGGGGAGTGGCCACGGGGCCTTCCTGCTCAGCGGGGCTGAGGTCCTCCCAGTGTGCTTGGAAGACGGAGCATCAGGCCCAAGAGGACTGTTCTTTCACCTTAGGCTTTAACTGGTTTGCACTGTCAGGTTTGAGGTTTACTTGAGACCTATCTGTCCTTCCTTCCCATTTCTCCCTTTAGGAGTGGGAATGTGTATCCCATGCCCATTCCTTTGCTGTAGTTTGGAAGTTTGGTTTCATAACATGTTTGGTTTCACGGGTTCACAGCTGGAGGGAATTTGCCTCAGGTTAAGCCATATCTTAACTCTCACCTGTATTTAATTTAGATGATGTTTTAGCTGAGACTTTGGACTTAGACTTTGAAGTTGATGCCGTAACAATAAGGAACTTTTGGGGGCTACTAGGATAGAAAGGATGTATTTTTCATATGAAAAGGACATGAATTTGGGAGGGATCAAGGATGGAAATTACGGACAAATAGATGGGGAAACAGTGGAAACAGTGAGAGACTTTATTTTCTTGGGCTCCGAAATAACTGCAGATGGTAACTGCAGTGATGAAATTAAAAGACGCTTGCTCTTTGGAAGAAAAGTTATGACCAACCTAGACATCATATTAAAAAATAGACACAGTAGTACTTTGCCAACAGAGGTCCATCTGATCAAAGCTACGGCTTTTCCAGTAGTCATGTATGGATAGTTGGACTATCAAGAAACCTGAACACCGAAGAATTGATGCTTTTGAACTGTGGTGTTGGAGAAGACTCTTGAGAGTGCCTTGGACTGTAAGGAGATCCAGCCAGTCCATCCTAAAGGAAATCAGCCCTGGGTGTTCATTGGAAGGACTGATGTTGAAGCTGAAACTCCAATACTTTGGCCACCTGATATGAAGAACTGACTCATTTGAAAAGACCCTGATACTGGGGAAGATTGAAGGCAGGAAGAGAAGGGGACAACAGAGGATGAGATGGCTGGATGGCATCACTGACTATGAATTTGAGTAAGTTCCAGGAGTTGGTGATGGACAGGGAAGCCTGGAGTGCTGCAGTCCATGGGGTCACAAAGAGTCAGACACGGCTGAGCGACTGAACTGAAGGATGGAAATTAATTAATTTTCATATATTGAAAATTAATCTACAATGTGATTATATGTGGAGGTGTGGCCTTCAGGTGATAAATTATATCATGAGAATCATGCCATCATGAATGGGGTTAACGATCTTATAAAAGAGACTTCAGAGGCCTCCCTGGCTCCTTTTGCCATATAAAGACACAGCGAGATATAAACCAGGAAGTGGGCTCTTACTGGACTCTGAACCTCCTGGAACCTTGATCTTGGACTTACCAGCCTGCAGAGCTCCAAGAAATAAAATTCTGCTGTTTAAGTCACCCAGTCTGTTTTTTTTTTTTTTTTTTTTTTTTTTTTTTTTTAATAGAAGCCTAAATGGGTTAAGACACTAGGCTAGGAAATCTGGACTTTCCATATAGGCTTCCCCAGTGACTCAGATGGTAAAGAACCTGCCTGTAATGAAGGGGACTCAGGTCTGATACCTGGGTTGGGAAGATCCCCTGGAGAAGGGAATGGTAACCCACTCCTGTTCCTGCCTGGAGAATTCCATGGACAGAGGAACCTGGCGGGCTACAGTGCATGTGATCGCAAAGAGTCAGACACGACTGAGCGACTAACCCTTTCAGTTTCATTACAGACAAGTAAGATCTACTGAAGTTCTTTAAACAGCTAAGTGACAGCATTTGATACAAGCTGTAGCCAGTGCTTCCCTTTCCTTCCAACTTATTTTTATTTGAGAGGAGTTGTCATTACAGACCAGTCTTCTGGGTTTTGTCAGCCTGTGCCCTTGTCTGAGGTCATCTATAGAGTCAGAAGAGACTACTGCTTCTATCTGATGAAGCATGGACCTCTAGGTGATTAAATGACCTAGTTGTGGTCACCCAGTGGATGGATGACAGGCTGAAAATGTGGCTCTCCACATTCTCACATTATCATTCCCCACTCTTCCAATTTGTTTCCACACCTACATGTCATCCTTGTTGGAGCGCATTTATGTGAAGATAAATGGTACTTTAAGGGAGATGTCTGAATTTTTACTTATTCCCAAACTTCCATTTCATTTGAATTATAATTCATTCATTTGTTAAAAGAGCAGTTTAGAGCCATGAATTATAGTTTATCTAGCTTTATTTAAGTGCTATGATTTTAATAAGTTTACTCATCCCTAATGTGGAGAAAGCAACGGCAACCCACTCCAGTACTCTTGCCTGGAAAATCCCATGGACGGAGGAGGCTGGTGGGCTTCAGTCCTTGGGGTCGCTGAGGGTCAGACACGACTGAGCGACTTCCCTTTCACTTTTCACTTTCATGCATTGGAGAAGGAAATGGCAACCCACTCCAGTGTTCTTGCCTGGAGAATCCCAGGGACGGGGGAGCCTGGTGGGCTGCCGTCTATGGGGTCGGACAGAGTCGGACACGACTGAAGCGACTGAGCAGCAGCAGCGTCCCTAATGATAACTGAGATTACCAGGTGCTAAGCAAGGCTCCAAAGTCATATCAGCTAGTTGTTATGACATCTGTATGAGGTTGTTATCCTTGTTTTATGACTTAAAGAGCTAGGCTCAGAGAGAGATTTTAAGTGATCCAACCAGCATCAAGAGCTGTTAACTTGTGCTCTTGGATTCATATGCTGTAGTAGAATTACAGGTCCTGTGCTTTCCTATCTAAGCACTCTAACCTATGCTTCCTCATAAGAGCTACTTCAGTTATGCCTTACTTCAGAGTGGGTGCGACTGGAGACTATAAGAAATACTGCTTTTAGGTACCGCGGTGGGCACAGTGGTGGGCACAGGAAACATTAAGAGTTCACTTCCTTTTCCTCTTGAGATCAGGGTGCATATTACATAATATCTTTAAATCTTCTATTGTAGCTTGCATATTGCAGAGCAATTACAAAGCTCTGTTCATAGAATTAAATTGGATAGTTATTCAGTGTGTCCTAGAGTGTCCTGCAGAGCTTTATAACCTTCTGTACTCAAATCAGGAAAAGAGCGATGAATCAGGCATTTGGGCTCAGATAATAAAAGTGTTACATATGAGTTGAAACTTTACATTTATACTCATTTATAATAAAAGATTCTCTGCAAACTAGGGTAAATTTAGTCCATGAAAACCCTATAGGGTAACATCATATTTAAGGGTAAACTGTAACATTTTTTTACCCTAAGATTTGGAACAAGGAATGGTTGTGTATGCTCAGCATTCAAAAAAAGAAAAAATGTCCAGGAGGCTCTACACAGTTCAGTGAATCAAGAAAAATAAGGAATAAAATTTGTAAATAAAAGTGTCTTTACTGGGAAAATAGATGTCTATCTAGAAAATTCTAGGAAATCAATAATAAAGCTACTAGAGTTAGTAAGTTTTATAAGGTCATAGCATACCAATATATAAAAATAACTGCATTTCTCTTTCTAGGAATGGACATCTGGCAAGTAAAAATTTTAAATGCCATGTACAATAGCAAGAAAAAACATGAAATACTCAGGGGTGAATTTAACAAAATATGCATAATATTTATACACTGAAAACTACAAACTATTGCTCAGAGAAATGAAAGGAAATATAAGAAAATGTAAACATATCACAGACATTGATAAGAAGACTAAATATTATGAGTAAGCAATTTTCTCCAGATCATTTATAAGTTCAATAGAGCTCCAATCAAAATCCAAGGAAGATTTTTGTAGGAACTGATAGTTTCTAAAACAAATCTGGAAATCTTGAACACCTAAAACAGCCAAAAAGTATTTTGAAAAAGAACAAAAGAAGATGTAAGAACTACTCTTGAGAAATCACAGGGAAGAAGGCAGAATAGGAAACTCCTGGAACCTGTCTATTCACCTACGCAATAATCGTACTGGCAGAAACTGAAGTAACTATTTTGAAATTCTGGAGTCTTTTTGAACACTTGAAGCTTCCAAAGGACCTCTTGGCTTCTAAACTGGCAAGTTATCTCAGCCAGTTTCAGCCTTCAGAACAGCAGTGAGCACTCATCTCTCACTCCCAGCCCCTGGCAGGAAGCTGGGAGACGACAACCCATGTCCCTGGTGTGACCTGCTGGAGTCGGGATGGGCAATAAGGACCTTGTCTCCCAAATATCAGGTTTCCTGTTTTAATTGTAAGTCAGTGCTTCTCATCACTGAGGTGCAAGTGCAGAGGCGGGACGCCATTGTTTCAATCTGCATTGGCTGAGGCAGCTTTGAGGGAAGCTACCCCTATCTTCAACTATTTTTGTTTTGATTTGATGTTCAGAAACAATTATGTATATGTGAAAATGTAGAAGCCCACCATACAGGCCTGGAAAAGATGCATGCTGAGAAAAGTCCTGAGAAGCTCTTAAGCTTTCATCTCAGGCTGTTCTCTGGCACAGAGATGCTCAGCTGCTGCTGCTAAGTCACATCAGTCGTGTCCGACTCAGAGCAACCCCATAGACGGCAGCCCAACAGGCTCCTCTGTCCCTGTGATTCTCCAGGCAAGAATACTGGAGTGGGTTGCCATTGCTTTCTCCAATGCATGAAAGTGAAAAGTGAAAGGGAAGTCGCTCAGTTGTGTCCGACTCTTAGCGACCCCATGGACTGCAGCCCACCAGGCTCCTCCGTCCATGGGATTTTCCAGGCAACAGTACTGGAGTAGGTTGCCATTGCCTTCTCCGCAGAGATGCTCTATGGCAATAAAAACAAACAAGCCCTCTCCCTGAGAAAACCCAAAGGAAAAGGGAGAGTCTGATTTCAAGAGTTCATACATTAAAAGATTCACATGTCCGGTTTCCAACAAAATAAATCTCAAGGTCTACAAAGAAACAGAAAAATGCGGTTTGTTCAGGGGTGGTGGTTGTTTATTCACCACCGACTCTTGCCCGACTCTTGCAACCCTGTGGACTGTAACCCGCCATGCTCTCTGCCTGTGGAATTCTCCAGGCAAGAATACTGGAGTGGGTTGCCAGTTCCTTCTGCAGGGGATCTTCCCAACCCAGGGATCAAACCCCGGTATCCTGCACTGCAGGTGGATGGACTCCTTACTGACTGAGCCAACAAAATAAATGAGCAGAAATTGTACCTGAGGAACCCCAGAATTCAGATATACTAGACAAAGACTTTAAAACAACTCAAAGACCCTAGAAGAGCTGAAGAAAATCATGTGCAAACATAGCAAAATGATATATGAACAAAATGAAGATATAAATAAGATATAAATTATAAAACAGAACCAAAATAATTTCTAGAGCTGAGAAATTTCATAAAAATGCACACCAGAGGGGTTCAGAAGTTGATCTGAGCAGGCAGAAGAAATAATCAATGAACTTGAAGATATGACAATTGAAATTATTGGGTCTGAGGAACAGAAAGAAGAAATAGTTAAGAGAAGTGAACAGAGCCTACGGGACCTGTGAGCTATGAACGAGCAGACCAACACTCATATCACTGAGATCTCAGAAGAAAAAGAAAAATAGGAAAAAATAATATTCAGAGAAATAATGACTGAAAATTTACCAAATCTGGTGAAGAATATTCATCTACAAATCTAAGAAGCTCAATGAACTTCAGACAGGATAAATCCAAAGGGATGCACACCAAAGCACATTTTAATTAAACTGTTGAAGCCAAAGACAGAGAATTTTTAAACAGCAAAATTGCCTCATCACATATGAGGAATCCTCAATTAGATTATTAATTTCTTTCATATGTAAAATAAATATGCTTTAATAACTTAATTAAGATTAAGTTGTGTTAGGTGATTATAACAATAACTAACATAGTGGACATTTGATAAATGTGAACTATAGTGATTATTATAAATACTATTGGTATTACTAGGGCCTCCCTGGTGGCTTAGAGGGTAAAGCATCTGCTTGCAATGCAGGAGACCCAGGTTCGATCCCTGGGTCGGGAAGATCCCCTGGAGAAGGAAATGGCAACCCACTCCAGTACTCTTGCCTGGAAAATTCCATGGACGGAGGAGCCTGGTAGGCTACAGTCCATGGGGTCACCAAGAGTCGGACACGACTGAGTGAGGACACATTACATTGGTATCACTTGAATAGTTTTCTTCCTCTCTGTTGAGGGGGTTGTTTCAGAGCTTTATGGCCCAGGTATAAGCACCTCATGTTACAATAATATGAATCCCCATATGTTTTCCATATATTTTGACAGGGAGATAAGGAGTATGTCTGAACAGAGATGACTATGTATAGCAGAGGAATAAAAAGCAACATGGTTTGTCTCCGAGCGTGGAGTGAACCACCAGTTTTAAGTTTGTCCCTCCTTGACCTTCCTAAATTTAAAAATTGTAATTCAGCCCCTGAGAATACAGCTCTGCTGACTTAATAGGCTAGAGGTCCCCTTGACGTGTCCCAGTAGGAATCCATACTCACAAACATCACTGAACGCACCTCGTTGGAATTTGCCCAGCAGTTGCTTCTGAAGGAGGCGATGGTCACAGCGATGCTGAGCTCTGCTATGCTGATGATCAGTAAGACCGACAAAATTCCCTGGAAATAATGAAGATACGTCTATGGCATTTGGAATGAAAGCTGTACCATTTCAAAGATATAAACCAAGGACCAGCACACGGTGTGACCAAGCATGGGAAAGCCCACATTTTAGATGCCTCTGGAACCGCAGTGATTGAACTGTTTTCATCCCACGTACGTCTTTCCGATAGGCCGGGATAGTGAACTCCAGTGCCTGTGGAGGCCCCCGACAGCCATCTCAGACGGGTGAAACAGGAGGGGAGAAAGGCCAGAATGGGTATATCCCTTAGTGTCCATCACTCAGTCCTGGGCAATAGTGCCATGTGGGAACATGGGAACCTTGATGCCTCGTGTTCTCTCCTTTCCTAAGGCAGCTGTATATACACACTGCTAATGTGAAACTTTCCAGGTATTTGTTCACTTCTGTGAACAAAATGGAGCATCCTTTGGGTCGGCGTAGCCTATAGATTGGCATTTTGCACACTCTGCTTTAAGGTGGTGTTTAGTTGCCTTAAAGCACCGAAGAAGTGGCAGGGAATAGCATGGTGTCCAAAAAGTTTAGCCTTTGGGAACAGGAAGAGCTGACTGCAGTTGGGTCCAATGTTACGCTTAACCTTGGACAAGAGTCTGTCTAAATTTTGATTTCCCTGCAACACAGCCAAAAGTTTGAATATTCTCCTTTTGCCTTTTTTTTTTTTTTTTTTTTTTTTTTTTTTAGAAAACCACAATATATGCAGTGGAAAGGCTACCCACTCCAGTGTTCTGGCCTGGAGAATTCCACGGATTCAGTCCATGGGGTCACAAAGAGCTGGACACGACTGACTTTCACTTTCACTGTGAATTTACCAGCTTCAGCTGGTGAACAAGATGGTCTGACCTTGGTCTTTGTGGAACTTCCATCATTGTAAGGGAGGCAGACAGTGACAAATAATTAGGCAATTATTTACTTCACTAAATTATGATAAGTGCTATGAAAAAACATTGGGGGCTACTATTAATATAACGGGAGACCTGCCCTGGGATGGGTGGAGGTGTGATCAGGAAAGACCCCCTTAAAGACGTGATGTTTGAGATTACAGAATGAGGAGGAGTTCAGCGGGTGGGTGGGAAAAGATAGGTGCTGGGCTGGGGAACATTTGAAGAAAGAAAACGTGGTCTAGAAAACTTAAAGAATTCTAGAAGGTGGAGGGGGCGGCATGCAGTGAGGATAAAGGCCTGGAATAATGCTAGAAGGTTAGGTCAGATAGATGTGTTAGAGTCTTATAAACCTTTTAAAATTGGGTCTAAATTCTGTGTTTGACAGGAAGCCACTGCGTGATTCTGATCAGGTGTGTGTTTTTAAGTGACGACTAGCTGCAGTGTAGATGATGGATTGGTGTTTGGGGCAGAAGTCAGTCCAAGAGATGTGTAAAGCCCACTGCTCCTGGGTCTTTTCAGTTTGTTTTTGACCTTTGGGTTGTCTTCAGCAAGGAATTGTGGAGTGATATACGTAGGAGGCCTGGGAACAGAGTCTCCTGGATTCTGAATGCAGGAGCTACTAATCCTCCAATGCACATCTGTGCCAGGCAGGAGCAGAGTCCTCTCATCTGCACATTTAACCTCAGAAGACAATCTCTTCCTGATATTTGCTAATGTAATGCACAGTGGTGGCCTCCTAGGAAAAGGGATAAGGCTAATAGGGGAGCGTCATGTTCTTGGTCCAATTAGGACTTTGCCTCTTAGGTTGTTTTCTGACCTTCCTTAGTAACCTTTTATGAGTCTAATTCTGTAATTTATTTTGGAACATATCAGACGGTACTAGACTCACTTTAATGGGTAAACATAAGGATTAAACAAGGCCTCATATTCAGTCACTGATAGCTGTTTTCCTTCTTTATCGGAGGAGACAATTTTCCGTGTTCCACTTCACCTCTATCCACCCAAGTCAAATCTCATTAGCATTTAAGGACAAAAGCCTTCAATATTTGACTGATTGGAATTGAGTGAAAGCCCAGGATTTGCTTAGAGAATAGAAATAAAGGCCTTTCGGAATTGCTGATATGCATAAAAATAATGTCATTGAATACTTATTAGATTAATACTTAAAATAACCCTTATATTTTCTGGTAAAGATATGGTTCATCTCTTGTAATGAGTAAAACTCTCCATATAATTATTTATGCTCTAAAATTATTTAAAAAACACTTTATTAAGTGCCTTAGACACTTTCTCCAACTATATTTAGCATTAACAGGGCAAACTTTTTCATACACAGATGGGCTCGATAAAGGACAGAAATGGTATGGACCTAACATAAGCAGAAGATATTAAGAAGAGGTGGCAAGAATACACAGAAGAACTGTACAAAAAAGATCTTCACGACCCAGATAATCACGATGGTGTGATCTCTCACCTAGAGCCAGACATCCTGGAATGTGAAGTCAAGTGGGCCTTAGAAAGCATCACTACGAACAAAGCTAATGGAAGTGATGGAATTCCAGTTGAGCTATTTCAAATCCTGAAAGATGATGCTGTGAAAGTGCTGCACTCAATATGCCAGCACATTTGGAAAACTCAGCAATGGCCACAGGACTGGAAAAGTTCAGTTTTCATTCCAATCCCAAAGAAAGGCAATGCCAGAGAATGCTCAAACTACCGCACAATTGCACTCATCTCACACGCTAGTAAAGTAATTCTCAAAATTCTCCAAGCCAGGCTTCAGCAATACGTGAACCATGAACTTCTAGATGTTCAAGCTGGTTTTAGAAAAGGCAGAGGAACCAGAGATAAAATTGCCAACATCTGCTGGATCATCAAAAAAGCAAAAGAGTTCCAGAAAAACATCTATTTCTGCTTTATTGACTATGCCAAAGCCTTTGACTGTGTGGATCACAATAAACTGTGGACAATTCTGAAAGAGATGGGAATACCAGACCACCTGACCTGCCTCTTGAGAAATATGTATGCAGGTCAGGAGGCAACAGTTAGAACTGGACATGGAACAACAGACTGGTTCCAAATAGGAAAAGGAATACGTCAAGGCTGTATGTTGTCACCCTGCTTATTTAACTTCTATGCAGAGTACATCATGAGAAATGCTGGGCTGGAAGAAGCACAAACTGGAATCAAGATTGCCTGGAGAAATATCAATAACCTCAGATATGCAGATAACACCACCCTTATGGCAGAAGTGAAGAGGAACTAAAAAGCCTCTTAATGATAAAAGAGAAGAGTGAAAAAGTTGGCTTAAAGCTCAACATTCAGAAAACAAAGATCATGGCATCTGGTCCCATCATTTCATGGGAAATAGATGGGGAAACAGTGGAAACAGTGTCAGACTTTATTTTGGGGGGCTCCAAAATCACTGCAGATGGTGATTGCAGCCATGAAATTAAAAGACGCTTACTCCTTGGAAGGAAAATTATGACCAACCTAGATAGTATATTGAAAAGCAGAGACATTACTTTGCCAACAAAGGTCCATCTAGTCAAGGCTATGGTTTTTCCAGCAGTCATGTATGGATGTGAGAGTTGGACTGTGAAGAAAGCTAAGTGCTGAAGAATTGACAGTTTTGAACTGTGGTGTTGGAGAAGACTCTTGAGAGTCACTTGGACTGAAAGGAGATCTAACCAGTCCATTCTAAAGGAGATCAGTCCTGGGTGTTCTTTGGAAGGACTGATGCTGAAGCTGAAACTCCAATACTTTGGCCATGTCATGCAAAGAGTTGACTCATTGGAAAAGACTCTGATGCTGGGAGGTATTGGGGGCAGGAGGAGACGGGGACGACAGAGGATGAGATGGCTGGATGGCATCACTGACTCGATGGACGTGAGCCTGAGTGAACTCTGGGAGTTGGTGATGGACAGGGAGGCCTGGCGTGCTGCGATTCATGGGATGGCAAAGATTCAGACACAACTGAGTGACTGAACTGAACTGAACTGATTCCTTAATAAGACCAATAAGGTAAAATTGAATCCAATCCCCATCAACACTAATAGGAAGAGCTAAATCCTATTGGCCCCTTACACCGCACCGAGTCACGCTCTGGTGTAAGTGATCGTCACAACACACCAGTGGGCTATCTTATTGTCTTCATTTTTCAAATGAGGAAAATGGAGGCTCGGAGAAGACAAAATACTAGGCTAAGGTCGAATCTTATAAGTGACAAAACCAGGAGTCAAATCCAGACTCTATGGCTCTTGAGTCACACTGGCTCTTCTCAACAGTGAGCTCAAATGCAGAGGCAACCTCGATCATAGGAGTCTAAATGAATGAGTCGCTGCACCATGAACATTGTTCACACAAGATGATACAGAGTCATTGCCCAGAATGAGACCACTTACATTGTAAAGGACTCTACCTATCACACATATTCCTTCAAGGGAGGGCCCTTGGCAGTACTTGTGTTGGTATCTGTAGCTGATGATGGTGAAAATGATTCCAGCCACTGCGACCACAGAACTGATAACATTCAGGCCCGTGACACCTTGTCCCTGGAAAATAGTTTAAAAAATAACAACAAAATAAATAAACACTTTGAAAGAATTTCCTTGTGCTTTTATCTTTCCCCATAACCCTCAGGGAGGAGTTGCTCCATCAGTATCCTGAATTCATCAGTCATAGGCCAGGCCAAGTTTTAGAATGAGCCAGGGAGCTAGGGAAGCAATCCGGGAAAGCAGGGGCCCTCTGTGGTTGGGTGCATATTCATCTGGGTCCGACTCTTTGCAACCCCATGGACTGTAGCCCACCAGACTCCTCTGTCCATGGGATTTTTCCAGGCAAGGTTACCGGAATGGGTTGCTACTTCCTATTCCAGGGCATCTCCCTGACCCAGGGATCGAACCTGCATCTCTTGTGTCTCTTGCAGTGGCAGGCGGATTCTTCACCACTGCACCATCTAGGAAGCCCCTGGGGTGCTCTGTGGTTAATGCTAAAGAAAACGTTCTTTCTATCCTAATGTGTCATCTTTCATAATCTATAAGCAAAATTGTGTGTTAGAGAGTATCTTGGCCTTGTAATTAGAACCAATTTTTCAGTCCTAGCGAACTAGGACCCTATACACATCAACAGATCTCTTGGAATTTCCATTTCTGCTTTTACAAGTGAGAGTGGCATCACCTAACTTAAGGGCGTACCTGCTTATTTTAATAGATATTTCCTGTAGGTCAGCTATGTGTCAGGTGCCGCATTAAGCCCGTGATTCACAAAGGTGAACACGAAAGATGAAGTCCTGCCTCCATGTGCTTACCTCACCCCCTAGAGGATTCAAACCGTAAGCAACCAAATCAGTAACATCTTTACAGATGGCAATGAATTTGGACTGAGATTTAACGGTTTCCTTCCTTTCGCTCTCACTTTTCGAAACTCCAAGCTATTAAAAGTTCAGATAGCCCCACCAATTTCCTATTCCCTTTACTTCCTTTTTTTTTTATTTTTGTTTTGTTTTGTTATATAACTCTTGAGTTCCTCTGAAGGAAGAGAGGTGCCATTCATTACCTAATCCCAGCATGGATAGTCCTCTTTTAAAAGAGAAACGGAAAAGTCTCCTATCTCAGTTCCGTGGATGGTTACTATGCTCGACTTTGTTACGTCTGTTGGAAGTGCAGTGATACATTTATGCATTTACACAGCCTGTCCTATCCAGGAGGACGTGTGACTCTCTGTGGTGTAACCTGGAAGTACACCTATGATTTTAATGTTTGCCCCAAACGCAGATCTTTTTCTGCCCACAGGGATTTTGGCAGAAAATACCCAGGGGCACACGGATATACCGTCTCGCTCAGCCCTAAGTCTTTTTGTCCCTTCAAGGCTCTGTTTTGGCTCCCAGAGGACATTTCATGGACTAACATCTCTAGCTCAACAACCCCTCGGGTGTACTCTGCTTTACAGTTTACAAAGAGCATACACAGCTTAGTCTCCTCTCATCCTCATGACAGTTTTACGATGTCGGCAAACCCCCTTTTATCCCCACGTCACAGGTGAGTAGGATTCTGGGGTCACGTGATTGTGAATTCGGAGGAAGAGCTCTGATGGAGCCAGGTCTTACAGCGCCCAGGTTAGAGCTGCTGTCCCAGTGACGTAACGGTCTGCCTCCAGCTCAGTGAGTCGCGGGCAGGTCTGCCTTATGGTCTATCCCTCTGGTCCAAAAGGAAGTCAGTGCAAGAGAAGAATGAAAGCTGAGGCTTCGTCTGCATTGTCCGTATCTATCTCCACAGGTAGAGAGAGACGGAGGCCTTCGTCCCTGCTAGAAGGCCCTGTGGTTTGTAGCTATCTCTAGGGGATATTGGCAGAGGACCATAAAGAAAGAGGTAAAATGGCTTTGAGAGAAGATCTACTTCTCCAGGGCCTTAAAAACATCAGACTGGTTAGGCATGTAAACATTTAAGTATCATTTTGTCTTATATGTGGTATCTTATTAAATCCTCAAAATAATCCTTCAGATTTGACACAGCGATGAGTGGTGGCCTGGATTCAGCCCTAGAACAATCAGCATCAGTGCCAGACTCTTTCCTGCAGACTTTGGGCAGACCCCAAAGAGAAGACTCTGTCGTTGTTGGGGTGTGTGTGTGTGTGTGTGTGTGTGCATGCAGTCACTCAGTTATGTCTGACTCTTGTGACCGTATGGACTGCCCGCGAGGTTCCTCTGTCCATGGGATTCTCCAGGCGAGAACACTGGAGTGGGTTGCCATTCCTCCTCCAGAGGATCTTCCCGACCCAGGGCTCTAACCCACGTGCCCTGCAGTGGCAAGCGACTCTTTACCCCTGCGCCACCTGGGGAGCCCACTGTTGGGGTGGGGGTGTAACAACTGGGACCCTGGGATTGGTTTTGGTTACAGTAGGGTTTATACACCTTGACACAATAAATATTTGGAGCCAGATACAGTTTTTTTTTTTCTTTTACTGTCCTTTGTATTTTAAAATGTTTAGAACCATCCCAGCCTCTACCCACTAGATAACAGTCCTCCTCACCCTCCCACCCCCTGGCTGTGACAGCCAAAATGCCCTCAGCGGGGGGCTTCCCTGGCGGTCCAGCAGTTAAGCCTGCGTGTTTCCACTGCAGGGGGCGTGGGTTCCATCCCTGGTCAGGAACTAAAATCCTGCGCTCTGCGCTTGGCAGCCAGGAAAAAAAAAAGTGTCTTCAGGCTTTGTCTAATATTCCTGGGGGTGGAGCTGGGGGAGGCACAAAATTACTCCCAGTTAAGCACTGTTGAGTTAGAGGAGTGTAAAATGGTCTTTATTAAGCAGCTCCTTTGGTTGATTTGACCAAGGCAGTGGCACCCAGGTGAAGGGTGCAGGGCTCATGCTGGCCGCCAAATAGCAGGGACCCAAACTGCACACTTGATGCGCAAAGACTTCCCTGGAAGGTCCTTTATTACCCAAGGCTTTCTACCCAAAGATGGTCTAAAAGAAGTAGACAGTTTCAAACTGCCCAGAAGTCACAAAGCGACTTACCACACACTTGTCATTGCTGTTGGTTCCTGTGAGGTACCCTGTGACCGTAAACTGTGAAGAAGAAAAGAGAAAAGTTAACAGTGATGGTTGTTTGACTGCCCTACTGTGTAACTTCCTTTGGAGACTGTATCATAACCGACATGTCTGTGACCCTCCCAGACCCTTCCGTAACTGGTCTCTTCCATCAGGGAAGGACAGTGGGCCCTGACGTAAGAAAAAAATCCTGTGCTGCCCGTGCTTGTCAACTCAACAAGGGCTCTTTGCCAGCATAAGGTCCAAAAAGTACCACTCTGCTGGGCTCCAAAAGAAAGACAGTCCTGGGCTCTGGGCCTGGAATAGTGAAGGTGAGCTCTGTCTGCTCTGAGTAAGTGCGGGGCCTGGAATCTAGTCTTATCTTACCACTTATTTATATGAGACACAAAGAGCCTGGCTGTTGTTTAGTCACTCAGTTGTGTCCGACTGTTTGTGACTCCATGGACTGTAGCCCGCCAGGCTCCTCTCTCCATGGGATTCTCCAGGCCAGAATATTGGGTAGGTTGCCATTTCCTTCTCCAGGGGATCTTCCCAACCCAGGGATTGAACCCACATCTCCTGGAGAAGAAGGCATCAGAGGATGAGATGGCTGGATGGCATCACTGATGCAATGGATGTGAAGGAGATCATGAGGGACAGGAAGGCCTGGCGTGCTGCAGTCCATGGGGTCGCAGAGAGTCGGACACGACTGGGCGGCTGAACAACAGCAACTTCTGCATTGCAGGTGGATCCTTTACCACTGAGCTCCCAGGAAGCGCAGAGAGCTTAGAACCACACAGGAAAAATGAGACCGGTGTCCCCCAGTGTGGGGTCCATATTTTTTTTTAATGTTCCAATAATGAGAACTTCTGCGATGGGAATTGGTTTTCCACTTTGGGGATATTGGGCCTTGGAGTCAAGGACCTTGAGAAGACATGTAGGGATCAGAATGTTACCTCTGATACCTCCTTCAGCTTCACCTCCCAGCTTGGGTCACTGATCAGGCTAGCTCTACTTCCAGGTCATTCTCGAAGCGGTCCACCTTTATCTTTGCTGCTGCCCAGAGAGTTCAAGGTACCACCTCTCCATTTCTGGAATCCTGCAGCCTCCCTGCAGCTGATTCTCCCAGATCTGCTCTTATCATGCATCGGCTCATTACCCACTCAGGGGACATAATATCTTAGGGATAACAAGTCTTCCGATCTTACTAACCTTGCTCTCGTATTAAAGCACCACATTCTTTTTACGACCACAAGGATTGGCATGACCTGGTTCTACATTTTTGGCCTCCTTTTATGCCATAGCAATAGACTCACTGGTCTTCTTTCTGTTGCTCTTGCCCACATCAAGCCCTCAGCTCATGCTTCACTGTTGTCAAGAGCAAGCTTTCTCTCTACTTTACGTGCTGAACACCCATGTGCAGAGCACCTCCCTGGCCTCCCAGCACAGGTGAGTTTCCCATTAAATGTTCACCTGACACCTGGAAGTCCTCAGTGTGCACAGCACGAGTGTAAAAATGTGCCTGTGCAGCTACTTTCAGTCTTTCGTTTATAGCCTACCCATCGGATGCCTAACCCTGTCTGTTTCTAAGCGCAGCTCATCACTTCTCTCAGAGGGCCTTGTCCACCAGTGCCCTGAGCACCCAGGACCCTCCTGCAGATGTAGGATGGGTGCTCAGTAAATATGTCTTCAGTGAAGAGTGGAGTTTTAAAAAGTAATGTGCCAGAGCCTCGTTGTCGTTCACGCGTGCCGATCACACAGCATCACGCCGGGAGCGTCCTCTCGTGAC
This sequence comes from Bubalus bubalis, assembly GCF_019923935.1. Lineage (NCBI taxonomy): Eukaryota > Metazoa > Chordata > Mammalia > Artiodactyla > Bovidae > Bubalus > Bubalus bubalis. Next base: position 757,061 of record NC_059172.1, read on the forward strand.
GTGGGGAAGCGAGGAGCTGGTCTGCCTGCTTTCTGTATGTGCGCTTTGAACGTCACGCCATGGACGTTTGGGAAGTGAAAGCCAGCAGCACTGCTGGGTGTCTCAGAAACGGTGTGGAGTGTTTGTGCTCATCAAGAGAGGGCAGGGCGTTCATAGGGACGGTGTCGCATTTCTTCATTACTTCACCCACATGTTCACTGAGCGATTCATTCACTGTGCTCATCAACAGAGGACAGGGCGTTCGTAGGGACGGTGTCGCATTTCTTCACTACTTCACCCATGTGTTCACTGAGCGATTCATTCACTGTGCTCATCAAGAGAGGACAGGGCGTTCATAGAGACGGTGTCTCATTTCTTCATTACTTCACCCATGTGTTCACTGAGCGATTCATTCACGCCTGCTATGCAGCAAGCATGACTGAGGTCTGAGAATGTAAGACAACGCTAACAGACAACACTCTTGCCCTCTTGGGACTCTAGGTTTTAATAGCGGAAGCTCGAATGAGTCTAGCCTTACATATGATGGCATAAGATTAGGAACCAAGGCTGTGGGGATTGGACAGATATAGGTCTGTACTAGGAATTCTGTTTACGATTCTTTCATTGGCTGGATGAATGACATTCATAAACTGTCTCTGGGCATAATGAAGCAGTTGAGCCATAATAATGTGTTAAAATTCTCCTTAAGCTTTGAGAGGCTGTGATTGTGAGTGTTAGCCAGGCAGGTTTAAATTGCTACCTACTCCCAAATTCCAGTTTTTTTATTTGCAAAGGGAAAAGTAGGATATATGCCCATCTAATCTCCCAGATTGGTAGTAAGGAGCAAATGACTTACTATACACACGAGGGCTGGAAAACTTTTCAACACGGTAAGAGCAGTTATCACCATGAGGACGGTGGTACTGTCATGACCCAAATGGAGTCACTTCTTTTCCCGGGGAGGGGGTGGCTATCTGGTCTCCTTGGGGACCACCTGCATGGGATTCATTGTCTCAGGACTGGAGTCAATTCAGACCAGTCTTTATGGTAATTCCTCCGAAGTGCCTAACAGTACTCACAATGAATGCTCCCCAGAATGGGTATCCTGTCAAGAAAACCAGGGGGAATCTTTGGGCGAAGTTGAAGTGATTCAATGCAAATATAGCTCCGATGCCGGCAATGATCAGGGCAAGCAGGACCTGGCAAGCCTGTGAAGAGAAGAATGGGCCGGTGAGGCCACGCGTGCCCGGGCTCTCTGGAGCCTCCCAGGCGCGTGGGCATCGCCACTAGAATGTCGCCCCTCCGCCTGCGTGCTTTCCCCTCCTGTTTACCCACCACTCGGGTTTTCAGGAGGCCTGGCGGCCTTCCTGCCCTCACTCCCCTGTGTCCGTGTCCGAATCCTTCATGCTCACCCTTCCCTGCTGACGGTGTCTCTGGGGTTATCAGTCCATCTTGCATCTCACGGGTTTTAGCATGTGTCTGCCTCTCCCTCTAAATGTCCGGTCCCCAGCTTTTCGGCACCAGGGACCAGTTTCGCGGAAGACAGTTCTTCCACAGCCGGGGGTGGGGTGTGGGGGGCTGGGCAGTATGGTTTGGGGATGGTTCTGGAAAGAGGCGTGAAACCTCGGTCCCTCACAGCGCGGTTCACCGTTGCCTTCACTACTCGATGAGACTCTAGAGCTGCTGCTGATCTGACAGGTGATGCCGTGAGCAGCCGGGGCTGCTGGAAACACAGATGAAGCTTCGCCCGCCCACCCGCCCGCCCGGGGCTCACCGCCTGCTCTGCCGCCCGTTTCTCACAGACCACGGGCTGCCCCGGACCCCTGCCCTAGACGGCAAGCTTCTTGGGGACGCCCATTCCAAACTACTCACCTTGACATTTTTTCCCCTTCTGTAGAACCAGCCTCCTGTTACCATCCTCACCCCAACACACACACACATTTTCCACATTAAATATAGCCTTTGAGAATTATGGCACCCACTCCAGCACTCTTGCCTGGAAAATCCCATGGACGGAGGAGCCTGGTGGGCTGCAGTCCATGGGGTCGCAGTCAGACACGACTGAGCGACTTCACTTTCACTTTCTTTTCTTTCTTTCTTTTTTGAGAATTGTAGCCTCAGTCCAGTGCTCTGAAAGTGTATGAAGTTCCCTGAGCTGGAGCAGAGAAGCTGGGGGGAGGTTATGCCTCCCCTCTTGATGCGAAGCCCTGTCCAGAGCCAAGAGTGACCCCATGGGCCCCTCAGCCCGTTGGGGGTCACAGGGAGAGGGGAGCGTGGTGGTTCCTGGGGGTCCGCGGCTTTCCTCAGCGCAGAGCGTCTCTGCTTCCGCTCAGGCGTCTGGGTTCCCCCAGGCCACACGTCTATGGCCCTGGGTCACAACTGTCCCCGTAGTGTTCTGATTCTTGTACTAAGGATGGGAGGTGTGCACACAGCTTTGCTCTAGTCTATTTATGACAGAGTGTGTGTGTATCAACACTGCAGCTCACTATGAGTTTTGAGGGTGGTTTTCAAAGAGCTCCCAGTGCCTGTAACAACACAAAGGCGATGTTTAACTTCACCTCCAAAGGCTTTTAGCTCCGAGAGAGGTGCTCCCACAGCCCAGGGTCACTCCTTTAATAAAATATTTAGAAAAGTGGCCCCGGTTTCCTCCATCCCCCTTGCTAGGATTCAAAGATGATCAGTAGCTCCTCCTGAAACAGGCCAGGGATTTCCTCAGAGTTAGTGGTCTTATTCGTGACAGTTGAGCTTTCTATTTCTCAGAGTTAAATAAGCCCTCAGAAGCATTGCTGAGAAATGAGCAAACCCTGCATGTTTCTAAACAGAACTTTAATTCCCTTGTTGATCAAAACATAGGGACGTTTTGTGACAACCTAGAGGAGTGGGAGGGGTTTCAGGAGGGAGGGGACACGTGCACGAAAGGCTGATTCGTGTTGATGTACGGCAGTGAAAGTGGAAGCGGCGCAGTCGCGTCCGGCTCTTTCCACCCCCTAGACTGTACACTCCGTGGGATTCTCCAGGCCAGAACACTGGAGTGGGTAGCCTCTCCCTTCTCCAGGGGGACCTTCCCAACCCAGGGATCAAACTCAGGTCTTCTGCATGGCAGGATGTATGGCAGAGGCTGGCACAATATTGTGAGGCAATTATCCTTCAGTTAAAAATAAATAAATACTTTGTCAACAAAGGTCCATCTAGTCAAGGCTATGGTTTTTCCAGTAGTCATGTATGAATGTGAGAGTAGGACTATAAAGAAAGCTGAGTGCCAAAGAATTGATGCTTTTGAACTGTGGTGTTGGAGAAGACTCTTGAGAGTCCTTGGGATGCAAGGAGACCCAACCAGTCCATCCTAAAGGAAATCAGTCCTGAATATTCATTGGAAGGACTGATGCTGAAGCTGAAGCTCCAATACTTTGGCCACCTGATGCGAAGAGCTGACTCATTTGAAAAGACCCTGATGCTGGGAAAGATTGAAGGTGGGAGGAGAAGGGGACAACAGAGGATGAGATGGTTGGATGGCATCACCAACTCAATGGACATGGGTTTGGGTGGACTCCGGGAGTTGGTGATGGACAGGGAGGCCTGGTGTGCTGCAGTACATGGGGTCACAAAGAGTCGGACACGACTGGGTGACTGAACGGAATTGAAGTAATTTGTAAAATGTAGGGAAGTGGTCTTGTAGGCTACATGTTAGCTCTTCTACTGAATATCCAATTATGTGTACGTGCTCATGACTTAGAAGGCTGCAGGGACTTCCCTGGCCCTTCAGTGGTTAAGAATCTGCCTTGCAGTGCAGGGGTGCAGGTCCGGCCCCTGGTCAGGGAGTTAAGATCCCACATGCCGAGGAGCAATGGAGCCCACATGCCACAGCTACTGAGCCCACGAGGCACAACTAAGAGTACGTGCACCACAAAAAGATCCCGCCTCTGAAACCAAGGGCCAAGGCAGTAATAGTAACAGATAAATGAATAAATAGACGGGCTATCTCTTTTTAAAAGAGTATAAAAAAGAAGGATGTATTTTAGATGACAGATGAGGGGAAACTGAGGGGATCAATGTCTTTTCTGAAAAGCATCTCTGCAAACATACTTGGAGAAATAACATAGTCTCCTTCCCAAGAAGACCCATGAGTGGGCGAGGACTTACCCCCAAGACTTTTGGCTCTCCCTTCAGGAATTCCAGCAGAGAACTATGAGGGCCGTAGGGAAGCGCAGTCAATACAGTTTCATTTGGTTGTACACTGATGACGTGGGTTGATCTTTTGACCTCAGATGATGATTCCATGATTCAGTGGCAAAACTCTATGAAAAAAAAATGGGTGAGTAACCATTGCAGCCAAAATCATGGTCTGCCATCAGTCTCACATGGAGTCCTTGGCAATGAGCCCTTAGCGATTACCCAGCACTAGAACCACAGAATCACAGTCATTGAGTCACAGAGTCCTAGAATTCTAGAGCATCTTCTTCTGTCTTCCTGATGAAGGATCCGGTTATCTGGAAGACTTGCTTTATTGTCCACTTGTTTGTAAACAGGTGGTCAACACAAAATAAACAGGTGGTGTACCAACAAATCCCAGGGCCTGTGTTTATGGGCTAGAAAGGAACTAAATGAGGAGACACCCACGGTGTTCCTGGCACTGTGGAAGGGGTTCTGTTTTAACATGTATTCGCATCGATTCTTTTAACATTTCTACCATACTGAAAATGAGGTACAGAAGGTTAAACTGTTCGAGGCCACGTACTGAGGGCCGGGGAAGGAGTCAGACTCTGCCCGCCTGCCTCCAAACTCTGCTTCAGCCGTGCTGCTGCCCTCTTTCCAAAGGAGTTTCCCACTTGTGGCTGGCTGATTGTCCCACTACTGATTAGCCCTCTTTCTTTCCAGCGTGAAAATCAGTACCTACAGGTATTGGACCAGATGTAGGTGCCGCTTTCATAGGGTGTGATTCTAGCTTTCAAAAAGACAGGTAAGATGAAGTCAAGTGAGAGTCTTCCTGGTTAAAGCTATGCAAATACAATTAAAACAATGTAAAATTCTGTATGGAATTTTGCGTTCCGTGTTTGTGTGTGCATGTGTGAAAGTCACTCAGTTATGTCTGACTCTTTGCAACCCCATGGACTGTAGCCTTCCAGGCGCCTCTGTCCGTGGAATTCTCCAGGCCAGAATACTGGAGTGGGTAGCCATTCCCTTCTCCAGGGGATCTTCCCAACCCGGGGATCGAAGCCAGGTCTCCCGCATTGCAGGAGGATTCTTTACCATCTGAGCCACCAGGGAAGCCCAACATAGGGCTGTAGTGAGAGTTAAATGAGATAATCTGCAGAGCACATTTCTGTAAGTGTTGGTATTATCACGACTGTAGTGAAGAGCAGATGGATGGTAGGAGAGAAAGGGCGTCTGAGTCTAGTGCTGTGCTTAGTTGCTCAGTCGTGTCTGACTCTTTGTGACCCCAGGGACTGTAGCCCGCCAGGGTCCTCTGTCCACATGGATTCTCCCCGCAAGGATACTGGAGTGGGTTGCCATGCCCTCCACCAGGGGATCTTTCCAACCCAGGGATCGAACCCAGGTTTCCCACATTGCAGGCAGATTCTTTACCATCTGAGCCACCAGGGAAGCCCCCTTTTTTTAATTTTTAAAAAACGTTTATTCATTTACTTACTTTATTTTGGCTGTGTTCGGTCTTTTCTCTGTTGCAGTGAATGGGAGTTCTCTCTAGTTGCAGTGAATGGGCTTCTCACTGCGCTGCTTCTCTTCTTGTGGAGGACCAGCTCCCGGGTGAACAGGCTTCAGTAGCTGCAGCACGTGGGCTCAGTGGTTGCGGCTCCCGGACCCTGGAGCACGGGCTCAGTGGTTGTGGAGCATGGGCTTAGTAGTTCCATGTGGCCTGTGGGATCTTCCTGGATCAGGGATTGAACTCTTGTCTCCTGCTTCGGCAGGTGGATTCTTTACCACTGAGCCACCTGGGAAGCCCCATTTTCCATGTTACTCCTTGCTATTCTTATGTTTATTATGATTTTAACAATTAAACCATAAAGCAAATAGTTTCACAAAACCTCCCATAATGTTCAAATATTACCTTGAGTATTTCCTAGTTATAGCAGGGTTTCTTAACCTTGACATTGCTGGCATGTGGGGCCTGAAGATTCTTTGCCATAGAAAGTTGTTCTGTGCATTGTAGCATCTCCCAGGGCTGGAGGTTAGAGGATGCCTTCAGCTCCTTGCCTACTCAGTGAGGCTGCTAACTCACTTCAGCAAGGAGACTCTCACTGGAGTTGGCTAAGATCAGAAGGATCCGGGAGTTTGTGATGAGGATCTGAGTATGTGTGACTCAGCCAGTGATTCTGGGTTAAGTTTCTGAGGAAGATGCATTTTTAGAAAATCAGGGCTGACAACTTGGACTTCTAATATGTATGATAAATGTCTGCAGTGTCTTCTTGGGCTTGGTTGAAACTTTTCACCCCTTTTCTTGCCACAAGTTTCTTAGATCTTCCTGTTAGTGATTCTTGCTAATTGATTTCCCAAACTGAATGTGGTTATGAAGCAATTCACACCTTTTCTTGCCACAAGTTTCTTAGATCTTCCTGTTAGTGATTCTTGCTAATTGATTTCCCAAACTGAATGTGGTTATGAAGCAAAAAGTAAGGAGCCAAGACAGACTCCCAAATTTCTGACTTTAGAACTGAGCAGATGCTCACTCCAATTTTGACAGACAACCAGGCTAGGGGTAAGGGTTTGGATGAGAGGTTAGAAATGAAAGGTGAAATGTCCTTACCAATCCTCCCATCAGTTTGCAATATTAACCTAGATAATGCTGAATACAATCCTCTAGATATTCTGAAGAAACTTTCTATTAACAGTAGAAAGTAAATAAGAAATAGCTCTTGGATAACATACAATTTTATTGCATTGCTTGGCTTATTGGGTAAAAAGAAATCTCAAAGTTTCTGCAGCCCCAATGTAAAATATTCACACACACACACACACACACTTGAAAACATTCTAGTGCACTCTAGAGCACTAGTATCCTGATCAAGAAAAACCGTGTCTCCAGGAACCCGTAGGCCCTCTGGGTCCCCTTCCAATCATCACCTGCAAAGGTAACCAGTATCCTGAAACTCTCAATTAGATTCCACGTGTACACGTGGAATCATACACTGTGGGAGTCGTCCATATGGCATGTAATTGCTGTTTGTCCACTTGCGTTGGTACATCACATGCCATTGTTTGTGTGTGTTAGTCCCTCAGTTGTACCTTTTGTGACCCCCGGGACTGTGGCCCACCAGGCTCCTCTGTCCATGGAATTCTCCAGGCAAGAATACTGGAGTGGGCTGCCATGCCCTTCTCCAGGGGATCTTCCTGATGCAGGACCTGAACCTGGGTCTCCTGCATTGCAGGGAGATTCTTTAGCGTCTGAGCCACCCGGGAAGCCCATCCATTGTTCGACTACACCACGGTTTTTATTTGTCTCTCCTACTCTTTGGCATTTGGAGAGTTTCCTTTGGGGGCTCTTGTGTGTATCACTTTGTGGCCATCTTTGTACGTGTCATTCGGAAAGCATGCTGTGAATTTCTGTTGCACGTTCCCCTCTAGGATAAGGCCTAAGCCTAGACCAGGGGAAGCATTAGGAGCCTCTTTATCGGGCAGTTCATGTTGTTCACTCCAGTACAGTAACAAAGTTAATTATATTTCTATGTGTCTAATTTCTTGTTTGGTCTAGAACTTAGATGGGAGAGAGCCTTCTGGTTAAATTTGATCTTTGAGTTTAGATATTTAAGAATAAAGTTGTTAAATGAGACAGAGAACAGAGGCATGTTTAACTGACAGAAATAGAGCCGTATTGTTGTAGAAGTATTTTTTAATTGAAATGTTCTTGGAATCCATGATGTTTAAAATGTAAGCAATGTGAATATGAAAGCGCTACAGAAGCAGGGCCTACAAACCGCACGACTCGCCAGTTCACTCCAGCGCGAGACCACACATTCTCTCATCTTTTTGGTTTTTACTGGAGTTTAGCTGCTTTGCCGCATCGTGTTAGTCTCTGCTGTTCGGCAGCGCAGCAGAGCGAGTCAGCCGTCCATGTACACGAGCTCCCTCTGCCAGCCCAGAGCGCTGAGGAGAGGCCCTGTGTTATGCAGCAGGTTCTTACTAGTTATCTCATCCATCGTGATGTGTGTATGTCGGCTCCGGTCCCCCAGTTCTTCTTATTCGTGACTGGATGAACGCAGGGCTGTCAATCGACCGTTTCCACCAAAAGACAGACGCGTATGCAGCTGCTAAGAGCTCCAGCACCGTGAAGGTGAGCATCACCAGCAGGACACCCTGTAAATCAACACAGGGATGGTTGGGGCCCGACTTGTTCAGGAGGCAAGACTGCGAGTGAAGACTAACAGTGGAGAGAAGAAGGGACGGTGAGGACCACGTCATCCTCTTTCCTGCCTTTTCTTTTGGATCTCTGAACCAAAGCAGGGAAATGAATAGCAAGGATTTCCACTCAAGACCTCGGTATTCCACACTCAGAGATGAGAGTCATCCTTCATTCACCTGTGTGTGTGTGAAAGTCGCTCAGTCGTGCTCGACTCCTGGCGACCCCATACAGTCCATGGGATTCTCCAGGCCAGAACACTGGAGTGGGGAGCCGGTCCCTTCTCCAGGGGATCTTCCCAACCTAGGGATTGACCCAGGTCTCCTGCATTGCAGGCAGATTCTTTACCAGCTGGGCCACCAGGGAAGTCACTCACTTACCTATAGGTGTTCTATTATTTTCTCTTTTTTCTTGAGTGCCTTTGGTTGCCACGCTGTTTCTAGGTGTGGGCTTGTTTTTATTCATCCTGCAACAATCTCAGTGCAGTCCTTCAGTCTGAAACCTCATATCTTTCTTACATTCTGCAAAATTCTCGCTTATTTCTCTTGCATCCTCCCTGTCTACCACGCTGTCCCACTGGAGCTCATATGAGATGTGTTGAACCTTCTCCCTTCACTGTGTCCTCCATGTCTTTTAACTTCTCACTGATATTTTCTAAATTTTTTATCTTAGTGTATTGTGTTCTATGTGGTTTAATCAGACCTATATGTTGTATCTCCTATTTAACTGATGCTAAGTTCTTAATTTCAAATAGTTTAATTTTCATTTCTAATCATACTATTTGGCTCTTTTTCAAATCCACTTTTTTTTTTTTGTTCATTGCCATATTCTTTCATTTTGGTTTTAATTCCTTTTTAAATATCTTTAATCGTTTAAAATGTAGTTTCATTATAGCATTTTTTCAAATTATGATGTAATCTCTAACTCTCAGGTAACTACATTTCATGTTTGTCCTATTTTCTGCTATCCCTCATTTTTTCCCTTAATGTTTTTCAAAATATTTTCATTCTTAGATAACTTCAGTGTGTGGGCAGTGATGGTTGGAGAGTTCATGGTAGGTAGGAGACTCATAATTTGGACTTACGAACATCTCTGTTGATGGAGAAGACTCTTGAGAGTCCTTTAGATTGCAAAGAGTCCATCCTAAAGGAAATGAAGCCTGAACATTCATTGGAAGGACTGATGCTGAAGCTGAAGCTCCAATAGTTTGGCCACCTGATACAAAGAACTGACTCACTGGAAAAGACCCTGAAGCTGGGAAAGATAGACAGCACAAGGAGAAGGGGACACAGAGGATGAGGCGATTAGAGAGCATCACTGACTCAGTGGACATGAACCTGAGCGAACTCCAGGAGACAGTAGACCACAGAGGAGCCTGGCGTGCTGCGGTCTATGAGGCTGCAAAGAGTAGGACCTGCGTTAGTGATGGAACAACAATGGCTCCTGATGGGAGCTGGGTTTGATTCTGATAGTACCTTAGGAGTTTCACAGATCCAGGGACAATTTTAAGTTAGTCATTTTAGTCAAGGTTCCTCTATTTTATATGTAATTTCGGATTTGGGTACCCTATCTGCACAAGGCTTGGTGAGATGATTTCATCCTATAAACCTTTATGGAAAAGTTTCTGGAAGCTTCTTGAGATGCAGGACAGAGTGTTTTCCTTGTCTTATTTCTTAAATAGGCTAAATATTTAGTCTCAGCTCCTAACATTTTGCAGGGCACTCGGTGCGAGCTTCCTGCATCCAGCGTGCCTGAAGAACCTCAGATCCTATCATGGAAATTAAACTTCCATGAGCCCAGCCTCCAACACCTATGTTCCTTCCAGGCCGCCATGGTCTTCTGACCTCTGCTCTGGCTTTAATATCCTTCTTAGTTTTCTAGGATGTAAGATGACCTTCCTGCCACCCTCCCTTCTTTCTGTCTTCCATCTCTCGATATGTATTTTTAACTTTAACTTTGTTACTTTCCCAAGGTAATCTTTACGTTAATAAAGAGAGTGGGCTTTGAAGTCTGCCCGGTCTGCCGAGTCGCAGCTTCTCTGATGTTGCAGGAAGTTCTCTTTGGCTCTAGTTACCTGAGCAGGGGAGGCAGTTGGAGATGCGTTTTCGCTGAATTAAGCTCTGATTACCCACGGAGGGAGAACACCTCTCCCATTCTCCTTGCTTTGCCTGACCTCTCCCGTGCACCAGGGTTGTTCTGCCTGCTGGGCTTCCTCAAGCTGAGTTCCAGCCAGATGAGTCTCTGTACCCTTCTACTTCCTCAAGCTCCTTCCTCAAAGCAGATGCTTTTGGCAACCTCTGGGTCCCACAGGCAACCTCACAGAAGGCTGTGAGTTCAGAAACGCACACACATTCTCTGTGATTCAAGAGACAGATCCAAGGGAATGAGACAGGTTGCCTTTGTCTCCCCAGCTCAGACAAGGAGGAGTACAAAGGGAGTAACCGTTCTCCTAAAAGGGCCAGAGTCTGTGGTTTCCAAACTCTGAGCCTGCATATAGAGGACTGACTAAGCCAAGATGGTCATAATCAACAGGTGGTGACCATCAGGTTTGGGGGAAGCATGGCAAAAAGATGGTGCCAAGGGATGCTGGCATTCCTGCTAAGAGTCACATCCCTGGGTAGACCATCTCTCATTGTCTGCAGCCCTGCCAGGCCAGTCTAGTAGTTCTGTGCTTGGGCTTAAGGCTCAAGTTCCATACCAACTTATCATATGATGCATTAATCCCAAATCAAATCAAATTCAAATCGAGAGGAAATGTTTCTGTCCGTGTTGGGGGCGGTGGGAATGCCTGTTCAACGAAGGGGGCACTTTGAGGGCTAAAGCTACTGAGAATGGGGTATTTATCATTTAAGAAGGACGACCAAATGGGCCACCATGCACAGCCCTTCTTGATTCCCTGTTTCAACCTCTCACAGTGCTTTGCCCGTATTATGCAGCCTGCTGACCAACCTCTTTCAACCATAATTTTTTGTCTTTCCTGTTTGCTTCCAGACATTCAAACCAACAGGGCTGGACACTGCTGAAAAGGCAGAAAAGTCTGCAAAGCAGGGACACTGAGATTTCACATGACAGGAAGTGCAGTCTACTTACTGTTAGACCGGCACTGGTCAGGAGACAGTCCTTGACGTCATATATCAAGTAATAGTACGTCGAATCAGGCAGTGAGGCTAGGTAATCCCTTCTGGACTCACACTGCTGGGAGGCCGTCCTCAGGGTTACCAGGCTGCCCGCGAGGAGGACGAGGCCCACTCCAGCAGCCACAGAGCTCACCACACTGAAGGTGAGGCTGTTCATGGCCTGGAAGAAAAATTCTGCACTGGGGCTTCATCATGGACGCAGCACGTGAGGCCGTTCACCCTCCATCCACTCTCTGCAATGGGGCTTCCCTGCGTCTGTTCTCCTCCAACCCGTGTGCGCCTTGGGGACACAGACTGTGTTTTATTTACTCTGTAGGCCCTTCTCACTAACTGGTTTGTCACCTGATATAATCAGTAAAAGTTTGTTGAATGAGAAAATGTATGAACGGTTCTTTCTTAGGGGAAGAGGTCTGGCTCCTTGACTCTGCAGGACCACCAAGACGGAGGAGGAGCTGCTCAGGCAACTGCCAGGGTCTCCTTGACTTCCTCAGCAGCTTTAGCATCATTCTTTTGCTCTAAGGGCTTCTGGAATGTGGCCTTTGGTCCCTCCTGGGAGGATCATTCTGTGACTCTCTTCCCATCAAGAAGCAGCTTCAGAGAAAAGGCAGAAACCAGTTGGAGAAGTTGGAATACCCATCTGGAGACGAATCAGACCAATGAGAACCACATCCGTCACACTCTCTCCTGGGGCGTATTCTACATCTCAGGGAAAAGGGCTTCCACAGGATATGATTCCTCCACAAAAATGAGCCAGGCTTGGTGTCAGGCTCCCAGTGCATGCTCTTTTCTGTTTTAACATCACAGTGGGATACCGGCTGTTAGGGAGGGTGGTTGCCCTGCCTTCTTATCTCTTGGCCCCGTAGCTGCAGGGCTTTGTGTGCTGAGTCCCTGAAGGAAGAGCAGCCTGAACAGGCAGAGTCTTTGCCCAGAGTTGCCGAGTGTAGGCAGTGGAGGCCACGTACCGTCTTGGGTCCCACATGCGAGTCACATGGCATTAGGTCATCCTGGTTGTGGCTTGCCTTTTCAGTGAATTTAGGGCACTTGGGAAAACCAGCTCTGAGAGCCACATGTTTCTGTTCCACATTTTGTAGATGAGAAAACCGGGGGCTGGAGAAGGAAGGAACTTTTTGAAGCACGCGGAAGTGTCAGCAGCAGAGCTCTGACCCCATCCGAGGCTGTGAACTCTTCATTTTTCTGTCCACTGGTTGTGGGGTTAAGACGTTCAGCTTCAAGCATCAGGAGCTTATACTGGCCTCTACACCGTCTCTCATACACCGTCTGATGTGCCCTCATCCATAGCTAACCAGACTGTGGATCTTCCTGAGTCGGGATGTGGCTTCTCCCGAGGTCATGTTTGTGGGTGTGTGGCTGTGTGAAGGGGAGCTTGCTATGGAGAGGATCAAAGGCCTCAGCGCCTGCTCCCCTCGGCCCCTCCTGACCTTGTCAGCAAAGTGGCTGCAGTCTGACAGCTGTTTTTAAGCAGGTGGAGGAGATGGCCACAGGACCTACGCCCATACACCTCTGCTTCTAGAAAAGGGTCTCCCTGTCCTAGAAAGGACCTCTAGGCTCTAGCAAGATGGGCATCTGTCCCCTTCGGGGCCAAGATAGCAAGTCGTAAAGAGCCCGTGGTATATTCAAAATTTTCTACCATTTAAGCAAATGAGGTAAACCTCCTCCGCGCTTAGAATATGATGCTGGAGGCCTCTTTGTAGGGCAAAGAGCACTAGTCTAGGAGGGAAGAGCCCTAATTCCCCCCGAAGAGTTAACTGAAGTTCTTTTTATTCCAGTCAGCTAAGAATCAATGGTTCTCATACTTACAAAAGGCTTACTTGATTTTTTCCCAGAGATAATTGAGAGGGTTCCGGTAATGGCAAACTGCTCAGAAAAGAGAGAAATGATCAGTTCAGTTGACTTATAGAAATGTGACCACCATGTTACTCTCAGGCAATCAATGTGTGTGTGTGTGTGTGTGTGTGTGTGTGCGTGCGTGTGTGCGCACACTGAGTTCCTCAGTTGTGTCCAACTCCTTGCAACCCCATGGACTGTAACCCACCAGGCTCATCTGCCCGTGGAACTTCCTAAGCAAGAATACTGGAGAGAGTTGCCATTTCCTACTCTGGGGGATCTTCCTGACCAGGAATCAAGCCCACATCTCTTGTATCCCCTGCACTGGCAGGAAGATTCTTTACCACTGAGCTGCCCGGGAAGCCCCAGCTCAATCAATACATCATGTCAATTCATAAGGATCCATATGGATAGAGACCCCTGATATCCACGCCCAGGATGCCTCCATTGACTTTGAAGAATCCGCGGGATGCACAGGGAGCTGAATCTATGTTAGTGCAACCGCTAGGAGCTGAGGAGGTCTGGGAAGGAGCTACACATGGAGGGAGGCGAGTATTGCTAGATGACGAGGTGGAAAGAGAGGAGACTGAGAATGACCGTGACTTGAGGGCTCAGAAGGGCAGGAGCAGCCACCTAAAGCACATAGCAGACAGGGTCCAACGGCACAAAGTGCAGAAACACATGGGCATCGAGCCGTTGGTGTCAGTAACCTGAGCTAGGCTGGGAGTTGAGGAAAATGGGAAGCGTCAGATGTGAAAGTCTTTTACGTGAAGAGTCTTTTAAAGCCCTTCAAGTCTGCATTTGATCCCAGTGGTATTAAGAGTCCAGTTGGTGGAGGGATAATGTTCTGAGAATCTGAAACATGGGTTAAGCTTGTGGTTTAAACTTGGGATCGGGTGGTCACAGACAAAGATGGTCAAGCATGAGTCACTTCTGGCTTTCGTTAGAGAATGTAGGAGCCCAGACTGTGGGTGAGATAGAGGAGTCAAGGACAAGCAGTGCTCTGGGGGCAGAAGCAGGGCTCCTCCTGCCTCAATGCACGGTTTGCCCACACGAGGATGGTGTCCATACAGAGGAGGCACCGTGGTAAAAGTCTGTGTGCCCAGAACGTGCCTTTTCCTCCTCTGTCAGAATGCTGCATGGAGAAGAAGTGGCCTTTTGTGGGAGATGTGGGGAGGTCCTGGCGAATCTCCAAGGCAAAGGATCTGCTGGGCCCTTTTCCATGAGCCACTACATGGAAGGCCTCAGAAAAACTTTATGTAGCAAGAGTGTCCCTGGTTCCCATGAATCTTACCATTGTTAGTTTAATCCTAGGCAGATCTGTGGCATCTACCAGCGGTGCTCATTTTATTTAAGAAAAAACGAGCTTTTCACTTTCTGCTGACAGGTGGATTACTCTTAAACTGGAGGGAATCCAATGGCCTCACCAAAGGGCCAAAGAAGGATATGAAAAACCTTCCGCTTTCTGGAAGTATGTCATGAAGCCAGGTAAGAAATTCTGCACTGGCATGCCCACTGTGTTACCATACTGCCTCCTGCCCCATCCAGCCACTCTGTGGGAGGCTCATGCAGGATGGACCAAGTCCCTCTGCTGCTTTTCCTGAACCAGAGACACGCGATGTGCAATAGTAACACAGGGAAGGTGGCGAACTCAGTCTTCTCCTGCTCCTTGGGATTGAGTCATTCCATGACTTAGCACCCAGCTGGCACTTATAAAGCATATCCCCTCTTGGAGACCCCACTCTACTCACACACAGAGCTCCTAAAAATGGGTACCCAGTCATCAGAATGCTGGAAATTGCTGGGCTGAGCTGGGAAGAATTGGGAGCAGAAACCAAAATGACCCCCAAACTTGAAATCACCAGGAAACACAGGATCTGGATGGCCTGAAAGAAATAAGAGGGAAAACTGTAAACACGGAACAGAGGAGAGCCGTCACTGTGCGCACACTGTGAATGCTGAAGCCTGCGGCGCACACGCCACCATCGGTCATTAGAAGGGCCGGGGCAGTGTCGCAAGGTGCCAATAGGCCTTCTATTAGAGACTCATATATAACTAACCTCTTTATTTCTGATAGAATTATTAACCTAGCAAATCAGCAAGTGATATATGCATTTTTAACTTTATTTTGCAAAAGGTAGTTTATAGGTCTCTGGTTTGGTTCGGTCTAGGGCAAATAGATACGGAAAATTTTCTAGACAATGGTCCAGTTAGATGGCTATAGAAAGCAAATTTATCATGGGAATGTTAATAAAAGGCTCAATTTCAATTGAAGTAGAGCAGAAAGTCTTTAGCGCCATGATTCATCTTATTCATCATCGAATTTTAATAATTATTAATCTTCTTAATGGCACCAAAGGTGGTGAAATAGTCTACATTTGTTGAACACTTTCTACATCTTAGCTATTCATCTCGTCTCACTTATAGATAAGAAAAATGAGGCACCAGAGTTAAAATAACTTGTAAAAACCCATGCCAATGGCGAAATGGAAGAACTAGGTTTTCAGCCCTATTCATCTGATATTGAGCTTTACTCGCTTTACTCACTGTTTAATATTTATTAAACACTGTTTTAAAACTCACTGTTTCAGTATTTATTGACTGTCCCAGACATCAGGGGGATAGAGCAAGCAAAAAAGCACTGGCACCAGACGTGTATTACGTCCTTTCCTGGTGAATTCCTTGGAGATCAAAATGAGTTGAGAGCAAAGTATTGGGAAGTGAGCCCTCAGAAGTGCCAAGGGTGTGATGCAAACCGTGCACTGCACTGTGGCTCTTTCTCCAGTGTCGCCCGTCATTCTCAGTGAAAAGGTAAGCCCACTGGACACCTCTCAGCAAGGATAGTACACAGTCTAATTCACGTTTTTAAAAGATCATTGTGTCTGCTGAGTTGAGAGTAGATCGTGAGGAGACAGAGCAGGGGCATGAGTAGAGAGGGCATTTCCATAATTCACACGTGAGATGGCGCCAGCCTGGAGGAAGATGTGGATAACAGAGGCGGTTCTAGACATGCTGTGGAGATTAAACCTATCGGACTTGCTGATGGTGTGAATGTGGATTATGAAAAAGGGATGAAGTGTGCCTCCAAGGGTCTCGGCTTGAGTATCTGAAGTGATGGAGTCAACACTGATTTAAAATTGGCAATACTGTATGAGGACTGGGCTTGGGGGTGGAAGATCAGGATTTCAGCCCGGGGCAGACTAGGGAGAGGTGTCGAGTAGATGCCCAAGTGGAGATGTACATAGGCTTTTGCATATGTGAGTCTTAAGTTGGGAAATCCTGGCAACAGATATAGCCTTTTTGTTCCAAGTTGTAAGTGAAGATAATATTTTAATCCCTATTACCAGATGAGTTCTCCATTATAACAGATATGGAAAGAGAATGGAGTCAAGGACTGAGCTGTGCAGAACCCCAAATTTAGGATCAGCAAAATAGAAACATAAAAAGCAAGACCCAGAAGGAAGGAGGAAAACCAGAAGGATTGATGTCCAAGAATAGAAAGAAAGTGAAAGTCGCTCAGTCATGTCTGACTCTTTGTGACCCCATGGACTATACAGTCCATGGAGTTCTCCAGGCCGAAATACTGGAGTGAGTAGCCTTTCCCTTCTCCAAGGGATCTTCCCGACACAGGGATCAAACCCAGGTCTCCCACATTGTAGGTGGATTCTTTAGCAGCTGAGCCACATGGGAAACCCAACAAGACTGCAGTGGGCATCCTATCCCTTCTCCAGCTGATCCTCCTGACCCAGGAACCAAACTGGGGTCTCCTGCATTGCTGGCAAATTCCAACTGAGCCACCAGGGAAGCCCATCCAAGAATACAGTATTTCAAGCAGGAGAGAGCGATCAGCTGCATCAAACCTTTCTATTAGCTTCAGAAAATCAACACCAAAGGCCTGGGAACTGCGTTAGCAGCATGGAGCAAAGGGGACAGATACCACCAGATATGGCTCAAGAGAGAGTATCATCCAAGTGTAATTACAGACACTGACTTACCACCATTAGGAAGTGCTCCTGGGAATGTAAGGGGAGAAGGGGGCATCAGCTGGAGGGTGTGTGAAGTTAAAAGTATTTGTTTTTGCTTTTTGTTTGTTTGTTTTCAAGATGGGGAGGAATTGCAATAAGATTCTGCCCTCATAGAATTGATTTAGAAAATTTTCAGAGAATTACTGGAGCAAGTGAAAAGGGTTGGGATCTACTGCCCCCAGGGAAGAATATCTTAATTAGAAGGTGGGCATTTATTTTATTTTCAGCAATGGGGAGGAGATAAAGAATACATGAGCATAGATGTGGGTAATTATATATGTGTAGCAGCTTGCAGACTTTCTCACCAGATAGGCTCAACTTTCTTAGCCTTTTAGGAAGCAAGGTGATCAATGGAAAAGGAAGACTCTAGAGGTTTTGGGGGTGGGGGAGGGAAAGAATGTATGAAGTGGTTTTCTGGGGTCATAGGAAAGTGAACAGATGAAACAAATACCATGCACATTTTAGGCAGCTTTGACAGTCCATTTGGGCTTATGGTCCTAAATAAGAGTGATATGTATGTGTGCATGTGAGTGTGGGCATGTTTTCAGGCATAGTTAGTTGCATGAATTCAAGTACAGATTAGGCAAATGGGCAGCGTTAGAGTTAAATCAATGTCATAGGTTTTTTTCTGGAGAGTGTGCTATAAGGATACAAGGATGAGGTTGTTGAAGGCATCACAAGAGAGTGGACTCTGGGGGTCGTGGCTGGGAGAGGAAGGCTCTGTGAAGAAGGGTTATTATCAATAAGTTTCAGCAAGGTTAAACAAAGAGTCAATGGAAGTCAGAGGGAACGACCTTGAGAGATTAGAATTTGTGGCTGTAGTATGAGATTCTTGAAAAATAGATAATGATTGCAAAAGGTTGTTGCTGAGCCATGATAGACGCCAGGATTCTTGGCCTCCAGAGGAGAGGAATTCGATCCGGGCCCATAGATGAGGCTTGATCACTCAGAGCTTTTGTGTGATAAAGATTTATTAAAGCATAAAAGTGGTAGAGAAAGCTTCCAACATAGACATCAGAAGGGGACAGAAAGAGTGCCCCATGCTAGTTTTTAGCAAGAAGTTATACACCTATTAGTAGGTTGCTAATTAGAGAAAGGAAATGTCTCAAAACTCAGAGAGTGGCACCAGGCTGCTCACCCACAACATGCATTCTGAGATAACATTGGCACCAGGTGAGTCATCCCAGGCCATAAGACAATTGACATGAATCTTGAAGAAAGGCAGGTTTCCAAGCAAATACATAGTCTCATTAACATAGCTTAAGAGATCATTTCCATGAGTAAAACATAATGGTTTGTTGAGCCCTAATCCGTTCTGAGTCTTAGGAAGAATGGACTTGAAGAAAGACAGAGTCTAAGGTAAATACGTAGTTCATTAACAAAGCTTAAGAAAAACATTTCCATAAGAAAAGCCGCATTGGCTAGCTCAAGGTTTGAGAAAAAAGTTCAGGTGGAACCAGGTGTCGTCATGGCAACACAGAATTTTAAAAGAAACCTTTTAAATTTGTATAGAGAAAGGGAAAAAATCTTACATTTGTAGTTTGTTTTCTCCTGCTGCTTAAGAGAGAGATAAAAAATCATCTGATGCTTGCCGCCTATTTCCTCCGTGTGGGGGCCCGGAGGTTTCCTGCCTGTTACCTTCTCAACTGGGTTCCTGCTCTTAGTATTGATAAGGTACAGGGTGTGACCCAGGGAATGTTTGTCTAAGGAAGGCTGGACAAGATCCTTGGGGAGAAGAGGTCAAGGAGCTAAGAGGGCATGGCGTTGGGAAAGATCACAAACACCAATATTGAAGCAGCAATGGCTTATGATGGAAACTCTACTGTATGGAGTGACAGTGACGGAACAGTCAAAATCTGAAAGGGAAAGAGTGAATTACCTGGGAGAGTGAATGAAGTGGGAACTCACTGCAATTTGTCTTTGTCTCTCCAATTCCTTCAAGGAATATGGGAATGGGGCTTAAAAAAAAAACACAACAGCTCTGAAGTGTATAGTTCACTGATTAACTCCAGTGTGTGAAACAGTAGCTGGCACATTGCCGTGCTCGATAAATGACAGGTGAATGTATGAATGAAAACTTATCTCTTATTGATATCTCTCATTGATTGCTGAAGCAAATGGTGAAATGTGTTTGTGATTCTAGGCTACCTGTAGGCTAGATTATAGGCTGCATGGGCAAAACGAGGAGAAAGGCAAGTCAGCTCAGAACCAGCTATTTGAAAGAAGTAAATTAGGAGAGTGACTACTGGTAAATGATAGTAAATAATAAACATTAATTGGTTTTATTTTCAAGCAACGTATTCATCGGACGGTTATCCTAAAGATGATTATGTTTCAAATTTTTCAGTATATCATTTACTGTTATTTTCTAAAACACTGATTATTCTTAGGTTTTTTAAACCAAACTCAATCTTCCTAAAATTTTATTCTATCAATTCTTAATTATTCCTAATATTAGAATTACCTTTAACAAATACTTTTTGAAGTTCATGACTGTCTACAATTGCTTGAAATAATTGTTCTCTTCCATTGTTCAAAACACAACTAAGATTTCAAAAATATCTTTTTCGGGTGAGAGACTGAAATTAGGATTTTTAAAGTAATAAATGAAAAGGACAGTTGCATTGTCTTTTGTTAAAAGTTGGAGTGAATAACCTACCAGGATGACAGGAGATTCTAGAATAGAAGTTTCTAGAAATGAAAGGAAAAGATTGATCTGGAAGTCTCCAAGAGAAGCTAGGAAGATACTGCCTTCATTTCCATGCCTAGCAGTGAGTGTGTTGGTGGAAACTGTGCCCTTGGGAACAAGATTTCTGTCTGCACAAGCCCTCAGAAGAGGCCTCGAGAAAAAAAAATGAGGGATAAAGAACATGATGCTGCTGTGCTGTGTGTGATCTGTGTGTGCTCCATCACTTGGTCTGTCCGACTCTTTTGCAACCCCGTGGACTGCAGCCCGCCAGGCTCTTCTGTCCATGGAATTTTCTAGGCAAGAATACTGGAGTGGGCTGCCATTTCCTTCTCCAGAGAATCTTCCCGACCCAGGGATTGAACCTGCGTGTCTTGCATCTCCTGCAGTGGCAGGTGTATTCTTTACCACTAGCGACACCTGGGAAGCGCCATGATGCTGTTAACTAACCCTGAATTCCGATTTTTGGCAGATTTCCAAATCTGGGGATGAGTGGGAGTTAGGTCTCTAGAGGCGATATTAAGGAGCATGTGGGAATTCAGTCCTGAATATGAAGGGGGGTGACCTAGGACGCCTGGGCGTCTCATAGTTCCTCCCGTGAACGGGAGAAAATGAGCAATGAGATGACTCCAGATTGTCTCATTTCAAAATGTTTAAGAAATATGCTCAAAATACAATCAAGTTGAAACATATTGAGTAAAATCAAATGGTTAAATCCTAAGTCTCTACTATAGTAAAGATAAATTATAAGAGGATTTATCGTGTAGATTTCTGGTGGGAAAGATCTAATGGTTTCAGTTAGTTTACAGAAGGGCCTGAGGAAGATGCAGTCTTCCTATAAAGCTGCATTTCATGTCCCAATAAGCCTGGAGTCAGGAGGGTAAAAAGAGACATTCTCTCAGGTCTATTGTAGATTGTGGTCTGGATACATTCATAATATTTTCCCCAGGGCTCCCCTTGTAAGGAGATGGACTTACTCCGAGAACTATGGCTTCTTTTGGCAGACCTTTTGGCAGGTCATCTTTCTGGTAGACATGTCCAGGCTTCTCTCTTTTGGAAATAACAACGCCCTTTGGAGTGAAGGCATCAAAGGCTCGGTTGGCCATGAGCTTGAGCGGTGATGGCATGGTGCTGGTGATGCTGGAAAAAGAAGTGAACCCAGTTGGGACCCAAGGTTTGACTTAAAGACAGGAAACCAGACTTTGCGGGAGCTTAAGATTTTTCCCCGTTGTCCAAGAGGTGACCTGTCCTTTAGGAACCAAACTGAGTACAGGGAGCAGTGGAAGTGTTGGCCTGTAGCAAGCCTGCTGCGGTGCTTTTGCTGTGGACAGGACGCATGTTGCGGGGAGAAAGCTGGAAAGATTTTGAGGAGTCGCACGGTGCGGAGGCAAACAGCCCACAAGGAGCGCGCTTCGCACCCGCTTCACTCTCCTTCCAGCCGCCCTGCTCTCACCCCTCTTCCTTACCCCTCTGTACCTCGGCTTCACTGTGGAACATTCCCAACCACATTGCCTGTATGGTATGGCCAGACCTTGCAGCAACCAGGGGGCAGATCCAGGCCCTCTGCAGTGGAAGCACAGAGTCGGAACCACCTGGGAAGTCCCCCCGTATTATAATTTTATGCTACATCTATTCTTCCCAGTCTTCCGTCATAGTCTTATTTTCTTTCCTTTAAGATGTTGATCAATCCTATTCCACACCCCTTTCAGCAAATGACTTATCTCACCTAGAACGGGGGCTTCCCAGGTGGTGCTGGTGGTAAGATCTGCCTATTCAGTCGCTGGGTGGGGATGATCCCCTGGAGGAGAAAATGTCACCCAGTCCAGCTGTTCTTGCCAGAAAGAAATCCCACGAACAGAGGAGCCTGGCAAGCTATAATCCACAGGGTCAAAAAGAGCCAGACATGAGCATGATGGAAACACCAGAACAAGCCCCTTGTCTCTCTTAGTTTAACAATTGTTAGTATGAACACTTTTAATTAACTCCCACTGAATTCTAGGCACTGGGCTGCAGTAGCTGTAATCCTTGTAACAACTTAGATGATATTAAATCCACTTTACACATTTAGAAACGTAGGGATAATAAGTTCAAGTGGTTTTCATTGAATGGAAGTGTCATGCAAAGTACTTGGCCTGCCGTCCTACAGCCGACATAACTGGTGCAAGCGTGCATTCTCGTTCCTGGGAAGTGGCAGCTCCAGGGCCATCTGACCTGTGACCACATGCATCCTTATCTTTCCCTTTCCTTCTTCCTAACACTAGCAGCTTCAGCGTGGACTCAGGGAGAGAGCTGTCTGCTGTCCACCAGCTCAGCAGCGCCCCTGCCTCTGGGGTGCCCCCAGATCTGTTCTCAGAACAACATTCTCTTTCTTCAGGTCACACTTTGAATGAAGTCCCATGATTACCTGCTGGGGCCACTCTTAGGAACCAGTCTCTCAAGGTTCATTCATATTGTCACATTGTGTGGAATTTCCTTCTCTTTTAAGACTGTTCTTAGGGAAGGCTAAGCGTAGTAGCCAGTCACAGAGGACAAAGACTGCACAGTTCAACTTATATGTGGTATCTAAAACAGTCAGACTCACAAAAGCCAGGACTAGAATGGAATGGTGGTTTCCAGGAAGTGAGGAGTTGATGTAAAATATGTACAAAGTTTCAGTTATGCAAGATAAGCTCTGGAGATCTGCTGTACAACATCTTGCCTATAGATAACAATACTGTATTGTACATTTAAAATTCTCTTACAAAGAGCTCATGTTCTATGCTCTTACCACAATAAAAAATTTAAAATTTAAATTCGAAAGAAATTAAAAAAAATGGACCTTCAACTTAAAGATTTAAAAAAAAAAGATCTTTGTGGTTCTGGATTCCTTGCTATATTTGTCAGTTCTCGTAGCCAAGGGCTGTAGCCTATGCTTGGCTCTAAGCCTGAGACTGGGGCTGGACTCCTAGTTGGTGCCTCTGCCTCGCTGTATTTTCATATACCATGTGTGTTTATTGTCTTTCACCATTTGAAACTTTAATTTTACAGAGGTGTACCGTTGATTCTAATGCTGCGTGAGTTTCAGGTGTATGGCTGCTGGAGACTCCTGGACACTCACGGGCAAGCCTGGGCCAGTCTCCTGTGGGGTTGCTGCTCCTTTCTCCTGGGCCCTGGTGCACAGGGTTCTGTTTGTGCCCTCCAAGAGTCTGTTTCCAAGTCCTGTCTAAGTTCTGGTGGCTCTATGGTGGGGTTAATGGTGACCTCCTCCAAGAGGGTTTATGCCATACCCAGGTCTACTGCACCCAGAGCCCCTGCCCCTGTGGCAGGCCACTGCTGACCCAGACCTCTGCAGGAGACACTCAGACACAGTTCTGGCTCAGTCCCATCACTTCATGGCAAACAGATGGGGAAACAGTGGAAACAGTGACAAACTTTATTTTCTTAGGCTCCCAAATCACTGCAGATGGTGACTGCAGCCATGAAATTAAAAGACGCTTAGTCCTTGGAAGGAAAGTTATGACCAACCTAGATAGCATATTCAAAAGCAGAGACATTACTTTGCCAACAAATATTCGTCTAGTCAAGGCTATGGTTTCTCCTGTGGTCATGTATGGATGTGAGAGTTGGACTATAAAGAAGGCTGAGCACTGAAGAATTGGTGCTTTTGAACTGTGGTGTTGGAGAAGACTCTTGAGACTCCCTTGGACTGCAAGGAGATACAAACAGTCCATCCTAAAGGCGATTAATCCTGAATATTCATTGGAAGGACTGATGCCGAAGCTGAAACTTCAATACTGTGCTGTGCTTAGTCGCTCAGTCATGTCCGACTCTTTGTGACCCCATGGACTGCAGCCTGCCAGGCTCCTCTGTCCATGTAATTCTCCAGGCCAGAATACTGGAGTGGGTTGCCATGCCCTTCTCCAGGGGATGTTCCCAACGCAGGGATTGAACCCAGGTCTCCCACATTGCAGGCCGATTCTTTACCAGCTGAGCCGCCTGGGAAGCCCATTATGAACAATTACCATTATGAGCAATGCCACAATGAATATCTTTGCCCCTCTGTGGGGCCACGTCTATTCGATTACCTTCTGAGAGTAACATTTAGAAGTGTTTTTAAGGAGTTTAAGGCTACACTAGTTGAATTTTGACACATATGGCTGGTTTTTAGGAAGAATTCTGTATCACCAAGTTTCTTTATGACTTTGCAAGAAGGCTCCAGACTGATGCAATCGTCTCCAAGCTCCACTGTCTGAGAGAGCTCCTTTTTGCTTCCACATTCATCAAGGGGAGATAAAGTTGTGGTAGCTCCCAATTTTGCAAAACACTTCTAAAACCCCAACTTTGAAGACAAGTCACCACTTGGAGGCCACCTGCTCTGCAAAGAGCAATTTTCTCTCTTACAGAATTAGAACAGAGCAGTGGGGCTCTGTGCTCAGAGTTCAATCTAACTGCACAGTGTAAGACAGAACACAGAGAGCGTGTTCTGTATAAGACTGACACACCAGGAAATGCAGAGAATTATAGAAAATCATCCCCTCAACATCTTGAAGGAAATCTAAGGATCATTTTACTCCATTCTCTGATTTGGAAAGTAAATAAACAGAAACCTGGGAAGGCTTAGCAAGCCAAGCAGGGGGTCAGAGACAGAATGAGAGTCCTGTTCCTGGCTGCCCATTTAAAGGACGGTCCTCGCCCTGCAAATTCATGATCCAAGTCAAAAGAAAAAGTGAAAGCGTTAGTTGCTCAGTTGTGTCCAATTCATCGCGACCCCATGGACTGCAGCCTTCCAGGCTCATGTCTCCATTGAACTCTCCAGCCAAGAATACGGAGTGGGTTGCCATTCCCTTCTCCAGAGGAGCTTCCTGACCAGGAACACGGGTCTCCTGCATTGCAGGCGGATTCTTTACCATCCAAGCCACCTGGGAAGCCCAAACCAAGGTGCCTACCTGTTCCTGCAGCCCAGTCCTGTGTGCTGTGGCTGGTGGGGCAGCTCTGCTCTGGGGAGCTCAGCCAGAACCTCCCACTGCTGTTCCTGCTGCAGCAATTTGCTCCTCTGCCCTCCCACTTCTGACACTTCCCGTCCCTTCTTCAGAATAGCAGTACTTCTGATTACACAAGAAATTATTTGCTATATTTACAGACAATTGTGTGAAAAATACTTCTTCCTCTTTCTGAATTTCAAGGTCTGGGAAATAACACAAAGGAGAAGTAACAGATAAGAGAAAGAGCTTGTGAAGATTTGTGAGATGCACAACCCCAGTTAGAATTCATTTCCCTTTTCCTTGGGTACATTCAGCTAATTCCTTTAAGCCTGAGTTTTCTTATCTGCTAAACTTTGGCCACCTGCTGTGAAGAGCTGACTCATTTGAAAAGACCCTGATGCTGGGAAAGATTGAAGGCAGGAGGAGAAGGGGACGACAGAGGATGAGATGGTTGGATGGCATCACTGACTCAATGGACATGAGTTTGAGTAAACTCTGGGAGTTGGTGATGGACAGGGAGGCCTGGCGTGCTGCAGTCCATGGGGTCACAAAGAGTCAGACATGACTGAGTGACTGAACTGAACTGAAATGAGGCTTGTTGTTTAGCCATTAAATCATGTCCAACTCTTTTGCAACCTCATGAACTGTAGCCCGCCAGGCTCCTCTGTCCATGGGATTTCCCAGGCAATAATACTGGAGTGGGTTGCCATTTCCTTCTTCAGGGGATCTTCCCAACCCAGGAATTGAACCTGTGTCTCCTGCATTGCAGGCAGATTCTTTACCACTGAGCACCTGGGAAAGTAGACAATAATAATGTGGGTAGACAATATTAATTCCACTCTGTGGCTGTTGGGAAAATTAGAAGGAGAGGCCAGAAAGAGTTTACAGAATGTAGACATTCCATAACTTGTGATAATACTGATATTAATTTTGAACTTGGGAGAACTGATATATTTCCCCATTGCCCCAGCTGCTGGCAAAGTGAAAGCAACCTATGGCATCTCACTGCCCACTTGTTGCTTCCTTTGGATGTCTCTTCATTTCCTAGCTTCATATCTTCCTACGTTCAGGCTCAGAAAAGTTCAGGCACATCTCAGAAAGGATGTCAGTAGACTGGAGTCAAAGACAAAGCTATCAGGGCTGCAAGCAAGCTCATTTTCCAGGAGGTATGCATTGCCAGGGGCTTCCCTGGTTGCTCAGTCGGTAAAGAATCCACTTGCAATGTGGGCACCTGGGCTTGATCCCCAGGTTGGGAAGATCCCCTGGAGGAGGGCACGTCAAGCTGCTCCAGTCTTCTTACCTGGAGAATCCCATGGACAGAGGAGCCTGGAAGGCTGCAGCCCACAGGGTCACAGAGTCGGACACGGCTGAGCGACTGAGCACAGGTGCATTGCTGGGGACGTTGTTGCCACTTTCACCTCCTTTTAAGGCTGCTTGGAGAACGGAGGGGAGGGCTTAGGATGACTCTGGGACATGCAGCCAGTGACAACAGCTGACAGGGGACGTGCTTCATGCTTTTCAACTTCCCCAGGCTGACGAGGCTGTCCCCGAGAGAGGAGGTGGTCTCAGCCAGGAGGGCTGTAGGAAACTCGTAAAATTTAAGTCCAATTTTTTAAATCACTTTAGTCCATTTTTTTTATCACTCCAAATGAGGTGATACTGCAGAGGGAACTCACCCCAGATCCCAGGTCAAGCTGGTGAAGAAGTAGGACGAGTCTTGGCCAAAGGTCCAGGCCGACACCTTGACGACAGTCTGCCATGTTGTCAGCATCGTCTTCATCCCCGTGACCAATGTCTTCTTCATCTAAGAAAACCCTCACTTCCCAGGCCTCCCTCCAAGTCTGTGATCTGCTTTGAATGATTTGCCAAAGAAGAATCTCAGGCATCTGGGATAGTCTCATCCTCCTTGAGTCTAGGAGTTTATAGGAAGATCAGTTGACTTTCTCGTCAGTTTCCTCATATATTAAATGAGAGTACAAAGTCTCTCGAGTTTGTATGATTGTCGTTCATAAAGCCACGTTCACTCCTTCGTTTATTTGTCGTCTCTGGCCACGCTGCATCTTTGCTGTGAGCGCGGGCTGTTCCTGGAGGCAGCTCTGGGGCTCTCGCTGTCGCGGCGTCTCTTGTCGCGGCGTCTCTTGCCGTGGTCCGTGGGCTCTAGAGTAGCAGCTGTGGCCCACAGGCTTAGCTGCTCCGTGGCAGGTGGAATCTTCCCCGACCAGGAATTGAATCCGGGTCCACTGCATTGGTAGGTAGACTCCTAAGCTTTGGACTACCAGGGAAGTCCTGTAAAGTCACATGTAAAGTGCCCAGCATCGAATCTGACATAGAGTAACATTGAGAAAAATCTGTATTCCGTGTCCAGTATCTTGTCCCACCCCCTTTGTAGAAAAGCGTATTTTATCCCTAGATTGATCTCTGGTCCCTATGGGGAATTTTTTTTTTTTTTTCACATTTACTCTCTGATTCTCCTGTGCATTGATTGGGACATTCTCAGTCCTTTCAATGTTCCCTGGTGCTCCACACTGGCAAGCACCTCCTGGTGTTAAGTCTGCTCTGAGGGCGCGCAGTCTAGGGTTGGACACGACTGAGCGACTGAACTGACTGCCCGGGGATTTACCAATTTCCCACTCACCCCCTCCCTCTAACTGGCAGTGAGTCTAGTAAAGGTGACATGCATCTCAGATTTCTACTGACCTTGAACGTAGGTGACTGAGACTTTTTTCTCTCTAGAAATAGGGAATGCAGAGCCTACCGTCCAGGAGTGATTCCCGGGGCGTAGTTCACTGACCTGTTTGGGGTCTGACTTCGGTTACTGTCTCTGGGTGTGTGCTAAGTCGTTTCAGTCTTGTCTGACACTCTGCGACCCCAGGGACTGTAGCCCAGCAGGCTTGTCTGTCCGTGGGATTCCCCAGGCAAGAATACTGGAGTGGGGTGCCATGCCTCATCCAGGGGATCTTCCCCACCCAGGGACTGAACTCGAGTCTCTTACGTCTCCTGCATTGGCAGACGGGCTCTTTACCAGTCGCACTGCCTGGGAAGCCCAGCTATTGACTCTACGCATGGGTTTTTCTCTGCTGCTTCTTAGAATCTCACATCATGACGGCAGAAGGAAAGCTAAAGGAGCTTTAACAGCCTCACATTGGGAGATTTTTGTCTCCTGACTGTTAGCCTAAGTTATATCAGATATGTAACTTACGACCAGCCGTGTGGTAGTTTGTGGAGTCTACATTTGAGCTCAGGTAATCAGATGTCAGGGGCCAAACTCCAGCTAGTCTGCTGTGCTCTCACTGCTGGGAACTTGCTTTCCCGATCCTCTTTTCTTTTTTAAATATATATTTTTATTAGGCACTGTATTTCTTTTTTTTTTTTAATTTTATGTTGACGTGTAGTTGGTTAACAGTGCCCTGTTAGTTTCAAGCGTACAGCAAAGTGACTCAGTGACACACATGCAGGCGTCTGTTCTTTCTCAGATTCTTTCCTCACTTAGGTTATTACAGAATAGTGAGCAGAGCTCCCCGTGTAGGTCCTTGTTGGTTATCTATCTTAAATACAGTAGCATGTATATCTTGACTTGGACAGCTGAACTCAGTTCTTTTGTGACAACTTTCCTTCCAAGTGAGATGTGAACAAATTGTTATTTGGTGATGGCCTGGATCAACACAGCCACTGGGACGGACCATCCACTGGTGCAAAATGGGACAAAGAGTGCGATTGCCTCCGGTGGTGACAGGGCTGAGCACCTGTATCTTTGGCACACTCGAGGCCAGACAGAACAGTGGTGGGGAAACTGCGGAGGGTGGAGTCTCATGTCACACCACTCTCAGCAGCTCTGTCAGGCCACGGAACTTTCCAGAAAATCTTCCTGGAGAGGTGTAGGGACACAGTAATCCTTCCAAGAAATTTCCAAATGGAAAAATAATGGACCTTGCTTTTCATGCACCTAGTTTTTTTGAGTGCCTTTTCTGTGCCAGGCTGTGTTCTACAGATTGAATGTTTGTGCTCCCCTGATTTATATGGTATTAGGAGGTGGAAGCTTTGGAAGGCCATCAGTTTTAGATGAAGCGATTAGTGTCCTTATAAACAGGAAGAGACCAGAACCCTCTCTCTCTGCCGTCAGAGGACTCAAGAAGCTGGCACCTGCAAACCCAGAGAAGAGCTCTCTCCAGACACCAAGCCTGCCGGCACCCTGACCTTGCGCCTCCCAGCGTCCAGAGGCGTGGGAAACCTGCACGTCTTGTTAACACCACACTGTCTGTGGCATTTGAGAATGTCAGGGTGCATCAATGGACCGAAACTGACAAAATCACCTGCCTTTGAAGATTTAGTTGAAAATGTTTGCAAAATTATGAAATGAAACACTGAAGACTTAATAAGCCTACTCCCTAAGTATTTTCTTAAACAAGCTAGTGGCAGTGAATA
Source organism: Bubalus bubalis (assembly GCF_019923935.1). Lineage (NCBI taxonomy): Eukaryota > Metazoa > Chordata > Mammalia > Artiodactyla > Bovidae > Bubalus > Bubalus bubalis. The sequence continues at coordinate 786,466 of NC_059172.1, forward strand.
GATATGGGGCCATTTTACCATCACTTTACAGATTATTATTAAAATACACGTGGAAGAATTGTATCTTTCATTTTTAAATGTAAAACACCTGTATTATGTCAGATTTTAATGGTATTTTAAAACCCAAAATTTGTTTGTCAGTGTTTCCCATCATTTTGGCTAGCAATTAATTTTGAGTATAAAAGGTAAATATCTCTAGGAAATAAAGCTGAGTATGTCTCATTACAATTGATTCAACCTCCTGAAGCTGATAAATGATTATCACCTATGCACAGCAGGACTTGTTCTAAGCAACTCATATTTCCCACCCATAGTTTTAGTTTTCAGTCTCTACTCTGCATAAACAGTATGAAATGTCCTTCTTACCCCCAGTTGACAAGCTCCTGACTTCCCCTTCACTGAGTAATGAATTTCCTCTCTGGTTTGTTTCCTCTCTGGGCACGTGTATAAACACACAAACTCAGCTTTATTTATTTCCTTATTTTGGGTGCCCTGTAGTGATATTTATTTGACTCTTTGACACACATGTCAAATCTTACTAGATAACAGGATTAAAATGTTTTGAGGCTTCTGATTCCACGTGTGATTTGAGATTTTCAGTGTTGGTTAAGGGTCTCCTGCACTGCAGGCCAATTTTTTTTTTACCATCTGAGCCACCAAGGAAAAGTGGGCAAATTTTTAAAGACCTTGTTATGAAATGTCACCTTCATTTTAAGTAAGAAATATTCAGACAAAATCATTTCACTTCTAACCAATTATAATCACATTTATTCTTGTCATTTGTCAACTAGGTGTATTATTACAGATATTTATTTACTTAAAATACAATGATTTTTTTCATTTAAATTACATTTATTTGTGGTTAACTTTTATTGTAAAAAAAAAAAATACTGCATAAAAATGTGCCATGGTGGTATTTGGTTTATTTTTAAATGTATGTATTTAAATAGAGAAAATGGGTTACTTAAAGGAAGTAAATAATATTACAACTGGTTTAAAATTATGGCTCTTTAAGTATGGAATTTAGGGGTAGAACACTTTTTCTAAGACAGAACCCTTGAAAAATCCCATTTTATTTTTAAGGAGTATCACACAGTGTTAAGGAATTTAATAGCTGAATTCCTAAAGCATGAATATAGGCAATATGAAGAACAGAAAAATAATATACTTCTTTTTCTCCTATTTGGGTTTTCAGAATCTTTGCAACTTGTAACTGAATAAGTTGGGCTGGGCTTATAGTTAAATAATAAGTTAATAGTTAAATAATAAGTTAATAGTTAAATAATAAGTTAAAGCTGGGCTCACAGAATCCAAAGAAAACAACCTCATTCTTTCCCCACAACTGTCCTTCGTAAACACCCTCAGTGTGGTAGTTCTCCTCAGCTTTCTGTTTAAAATTTAAGATAAGTTACTGTCAGCAAGTGGAGAACTCTTGTCACTTTAGCCTTAAAATGTAGTATCTTATGCAAGAATAGAAACTTGGCTATTTATAGGGAAGCTGGAGCTGCTTGAGACAGCAGTTCCATCATGGGGAGGAGGAGAGCATGGTTTTGTTTTTAACCATCGTCTGCAGCTGGCTGAGAGGACTTTCCAGTCCTTGCAGAGTGCAGGGTGGAACGAGGACCACTGAGGGGCAGGAAGTGTCTCCTGGACTGCTGCTTCCCCAGCTTGCTGTCCAGCTGATAGAGCGGACGGCTTTGTCGCTCCACTGCTGAGATTCCTTCGCTGTGGATCCTTTTTTTCTAATCCACTTACTCAGTGCTCACAACTCCTCCCATGTCCCACCCTGAGTGTCCATCAGCATTTTCCAGCCTCCTTCTCTTCGAGGTCTTCTCCTCCTGATGTCCTTTTGGGGCAAAGTCTAGGACCACCCAGGTGTTGTCTTTCTCCCGTGGCTTACCTGTAGCGGGAGGCTATCCCAGGAAGACCTTCCTCTCCTGCTCAGTCAGTGGAGGCAGACAGCCTCTGGGGTGGCTCTGATGACGCCTGCCTCCTGGCGCTCGGGCCCTTTGGTGAAAGCTTCCCCTCGACTATGGACAGGAAGACCTGTGACTTGCTCTGAATAAGTACAGAATGGCCAAGGGGTCAAGATGTGTGTGCGTGGGAGTGCCTTATGATATTACAGAGCGCCGTAGCACCTGCCTTCCTGGTTTCTCTATTTTTATTTTTTAATTATTTATTATTATTAAATAATTATTTAATTAATAGTTTTAAAGTTATTTTCATTTTTAAATTTATCTTTCAGTGTGCCGCGTCTCCGTGGCTGTGCTCCAGCCTCCGCTCGTTGCAGCAGGTGGGGCTCCTCACGCGCTGCCGTTCTCCGGCTTCTCGCTGTGCTAACGTCTCCTGCTGCAGTCGTCTCGGCTTGCGGGCTCAGTGATTGTGGCGCATGGGCTTAGCTGCCCTGTGGCGTCTGGAACTTTCCCAGACCAGGGGTCCCACCCAGTCACCTGCATTAGTAGGGAGTTTCTTAACCCCTGAACTCCAAGAGAAGCCCCCTGGGTCACTTTCTCTCCACGGCCAGCTCTGAGGAAGCAGGCAGCCAGGCTGGGGACCTCCACGTAGCAGGGAACTGGGGAAGCCTTTAGGTGTTGAGGGCGGCTTAGCCAACAGCCTGCATAGACCGCCAGCTAACACCCAGCGGGAACAAGGGGCCCTTGGTCCTACAGCTGCAAGGAATTGGATTCTGTCAACAACAGGGGAAGCTTGAGCGTGAATCCTTCTCCAGCCAAGCCTCAGTTGAGATTGAAACCGAGCTGACACCTGTCTGCGGCTTTGTGAGACCTGGAAGCATAAGAGCCTGTCAAGCCACAGCCAGTTTCTTGTGCTGTTGCAAACCTCTGGGGCTGTGCAATGGGTCCTGCAGCGAGAGGAACAGATGTTGGCCATCAGAGTTGGAAGCCCCGGCCGTGCCTGTTTTGGTTCCTCCGTGTGCTAGACTCATGTCTAGGGTGACGATCGTGGTCCCGCTGCAGCCTCTCTCACTCAGCTTAGCCTTGAGGAGGGGTAAAGCCCCACAGAACTCCAGTAAGTTTCTTTCAATGGAATTCTGCAGCAAAGTTTTCAAATGATATGTGTGTGTGTGCTAAGTCGCTTCAGTGGTGTCTGACTCTGCGGCCCCATGGACGGTAGCTCGCCAGGCTCTTCTGTCCATGGGATTCTGCAGGCAAGAATACTGGAGTGGGCTGCCATGACCTCCTCCGGGGATCTTCCCGACCCATGGATCGAACCCTGGTCTCCTGTCTCTCCTCATTTGGCCGGCGGGTTCTTTACCGCTAGCTCCACCTGGGAAGCCCTTTCAAATAAAAGACTGTTTCTTATGACATTCTCTTGGTTCCTTCTCAGTCTTCAAATTTATTTTCTGGGCGAGTTGAGAAAACCACCTGGCTGTTCTTTTGTAGTTTTTTCTTGGGTGAATGCGTTTCATGTTGTAAATTGGGAGTGATTGTCAGTGGCAAGAACAGGGTGATGGAAGTGGCCTGTCCAGGTGCAGGCCATAAGGAAGAACATGGTCTGGAGAAGCTTTCAAACAATGACTGAACTGTCATCTAACCTTTATCATCAGCAGCAATTCTAAATACTGATAATAAAATACTGCTCCAGGAAAGTCTAATCTGAAAATGGCCTATTCCCGGGGCACATCCTTCCCACTGCCTGTCTTTGGTATGACACTGTGTTATCTACTGTCTCTGGGCCTCAGATGAACTGGGCAGAGCGTCCTTCCTGCTTAAGCCCCATTACCCACGAATGGACAATCTGTCCCCAGCTTCACAGTGCAGTCTGGGGCTGGATCAGAGGAAATGGCCCTTCCTTTGCTGCCATCTGCTGGGCAGTAGTAAAAAGTACCCTGGTCCCTGTAGGTTGCAAAATTCAACAGGTGGGGCCTCTTATTGTTCCACCTGCACCCTCATTTGTGGTGGTAGTTTGTGTGTGTGTGTGTGCACGTATGCCTGTGTGCATGCACACAAATGTGTACATGCAGCTGTCAGAAAGCAGATGGAACAGTTATTGTTATCTAAGAGATGGGGAGACAGTGGAAACAGTGTCAGACTTTATTTTTGGGGGGCTCCAAAATCACTGCAGATGGTGACTGCAGCCATGAAATTAAAAGACGCTTACTCCTTGGAAGGAAAGTTATGACCAACCTAGACAGCATATTCAAAATCAGAGACATTACTTTGCCAACAAAGGTCCGTCTAGTCAAGGCTATGGTTTTTCCTGTGGTCATGTATGGATGTGAGAGTTGGACTGTGAAGAAAGCTGACCACCGAAGAATTGATGCTTTTGAACTGTGGTGTTGGAGAAGACTCTTGAGACTCCCTTGGACTGCAAGGAGATCCAACCAGTCCATCCTAATGGAGGTCAGTCCTGGGTGTTCATTGGAAGGACTGATGCTGAGGCTGAAACTCCAATACTTTGGCTACCTGTTGCAAAGAGCTGACTCATTTGAAAAGACCCTGATGAGGGGAAAGATTGAAGGCAGGAAGAGAAGGGGACAACAGAGGATGAGATGGCTGGATGGCATCACCGACTTGATACACATGAGTTTGGGTGGACTCCGAGAGTTGGTGACGGACAGGGAGGCCTGGCGTGCTGCGATTCACGGGGTCACAAAGAGTCAGACACGACTGAGCGACTGAACTGAACTGAAAGAGCAACGACCCTGGAGGAAGAGGTGACAACCCACTCCAGTATTCTTGTCTGTTCCAGAGTAGAATTCCTCTGAACCATCCTAGGATTTTCTTTTAATTCTTCTTTTTTATTTTGGCATGAGAAAGAACTTATCTATTTCTGTAATGGAGAACGGGTCAGATTGAAGTCAGTATCTAAGGCCGATGGAGGTATCCACCTATCACAATATTTTTCTTTCCCTCCCTTTTATCATGGACAGAGTAGCCTGGAAGGCTACAGTCCATGGGATTGCAAAGAGTGGGACACAACCGAATGACTGAGCAAAGAGCAAAGAAGCAGGTCTATGAAAGTTATATCACCATCCTTTCCTTATATGCATATATACAAGAAGCTCTAACCATCCTGGCTTGGTGTTCCCACTCCCCGCTCCTCAACCCCCACCCACCAGGATCAAGGAGCTAATTTAACCACCACAATAGTGCCTGACTATCTTAACGTGAAACTGTAGTCTTTGAAGAAATATCCTAGTGACTCATTTCCTAACATCAACATGTTCAGAGAAGACTGTTAGAACACAAGGTAACCATTCTAGTAGGTCTGTCAGAAAGGGGATGAACATTCTCCCCAGCAGATCGAAGTCCCAGATCTCTTTGTGATCGCTGGGCAGGATCAATTGAGGGACAACCATCTCAGGCTAATATACATGTATATAATATAAATATAAATTTAGGGAAAAAGTAAGCAGGAAAATAAAAGCTGTTCAGAAACACTTACCAGAATGAGCCACTTGGTTCCAGGGGTGGACACAGTAGTCAGTTCTGTAGTCGGGATGAGTGTCCCTGTGTCTGCTAGAATGACTCTGATGATGCTCACGCCCACGCTGCCTTTGATCTGGAAGACAACAAGTGCTCATTACATTTCTCTGTCTCATGTCTTTCCTCCTTTTTGAGAGCAAAATCACATTTACTTACTTTGAAGGGGTTGAAGATTCATTCTCAAATAACTTTCCAAGGTCTGAGAACAGAGGAGTATTGCCGAAATAATGGATTTTATATTCACAGAAAATACCAGGGCTGGAGTCTCAGGCCATAGGAATAGGAAAAGGAGGTCCAACCTCAGTTTCCTGATGGAGGGATTTGCAGTGACCTCCTAGAGCCCAGATGATTCAGAGAATCAAAAAGGACTCATACTGAGTGAAGTAAGTCAGACAAAGACAAACATTATATGATGTCACTCATGTGGAATCTAATTTTTTTAATTAGATTTAAATTTTAAAAATTAAATATTTTTAAATTAAAAATTTCTATTTACAAAATAAACAGACTCAGATATTTTAAAAGCAAACTTAACGGTTGCCAAAGGGGAAATACGGTGGGGAGGGTAAGTTAGGGGCTTGGGATGAACGTAAACACACTACTACATCAGAAGAGATAACCAACGAGGCCATATTGTGCAGCATAGAGGACACTGCTCAACACTGTGCAGTAACCTACCTGGGAAAAGAACCTGAAAAAAGAGTGAACAAGTCTATAGCTGAGTCACTGTGCCGTATGCCTGAAACTAATACAGCAGTGCAAATCAACTATGCTCCAGTTAAAAAAAAAATATTTAATGACTTCTTTTGCCTTGAGATGGAGCACTTCTAATTCTGCTTTCAGGCGCAGGGAAATACTTACCAGGTTCGGTGTCATTTTTCTTACAGCAGCAACAGACAGAGCTCCAGGTGTGAAGAAATGAAGATGGAAGAATTCACTTAACCCGAGGAGCTGGCAACTGCCCTTCCACCTATACCAGACACCATGAGAGCCCAGAGTATTTAGGCCAAATATTTTGCTCTAAGGAGTAAATTGCTATAAAGGCCCTGACCATATTGAAATGACTGGTGTTTGAAAAAGAGAGCCGGAGGCAAGACTTGAAAAATTCTACCATTGAGAAAGTGGAGCTACTCTAACATACTTAAAATAAGAGTCCCCACATAGGATATCCTGGGAGCATGATAAAGGGATAGCACCAGTGAATGTAAGTATCAGAGGATAATAAAAACACAGACCTGCCACAAACCGGCATGTTTTCATGAGACCAATGGCGATCCGAGCCACCTGGGGAGAGAAAAAGAAGACGCTCAGGGTATGAAGCATGAGGGTTTGAAGGAAGACGAATCTGTGATCTTTACACGTAGCTGTTTCCCATCTCCTGATTATTTTAAAGGGCTCCCAGGAAAGCACTCTGGCAATCTATCACTGTTCCTGTAGTTTAGGGCTGTTTAAAAAGGTTTCACAGAGAAGGCAATGGCATCCCACTCCAGTACTCTTGCCTGGAAAACCCCATGGACAGAGAAGCCTGGTAGGCTGCAGTCCATGGGGTCGCGAAGAGTGGGACACGACTGAGAGACTTCACTTTCACTTTTCACTTTCATGCATTGGAGAAGGAAATGGCAACCCACTCCAGTGTTCTTGCCTGGAGAATCCCAGGTACAGGGGAGCCTGGTGGGCTGCCGTATATGGGGTTGCACAGAGTCGGATGCGACTGAAGCGAGTTAGCAGCAGCAGCAGCAAAGAGGTTTCATGATAATTTTCTTCTTCCTCTCTCTAAAGAAATTCATTTTCCTTTTAGATTATGGCATTTCTGATTTTTCATTTTATTTTTTCATTTATTTCTAGGTCCTGTGAGGTTTATGGAGGTCAGGTTACTCACACCTCAGGCACCAGAAGGGATATCCCTTCTTCTTTCTGGAAATGGCTATCTCCCAAAATATCATGCTTGTAGGTCAAGTTCATTCACCCGCAGTGTTTGGGGCTCCCCTTCAGGAAGCCTCACCTTGTCCATTTGGCTTACTTGCATGATATATCTCTGGAGAAAATTCAGGAAGAATCATCCATTTGTTCCTTCTGGCATCTTGACCCAATCTTCAGTGCTGTAAAATGTAAGTATTTTGCAAAGAACAGACTCACGCTCCTACTCCTTTATTTTAGACTTGAAAAATGACCTTGGAAAGAATGGGTGCCATGAAGCAGCTTGGTGAGGTGGTGAGTTCAATTGCCTGAGTTATGCTTTCAGTCATGCGTGTGTGTACTCAGTCATGTCAGGCACTTTGGGGACCCCACGGACTGCAGCCTGCCGGGCTCCTCTGTCCATGGAGTTTCCCAGGCAAGAATACTGGAGTGCATTGCCATTTCCCTCCTCCAAGGGCTCTTTCTGACCCAGGGATGGAACCCCCATCCCCTGCTTTGACAGGTGGATGCTTTACCACTGAGCCACCTGGGAAGTCCAATAAGTGCCACGCATGCCAAAATGGCCTTCTCAGTCCACTTTAATTGGGTTACATTACCCTTGAAAATAGATTATTGAATTAATAGCCTTTACTCTTTCCCCTTCCCTGTGTTCCCACCAGTGCCATGGGACTTTGCTATTTCACATATTCTGGAAGTTAGTGTTTTCCTTTTGAGATAGATTTTGAGAAGGGCACCGCTCTATAGCCTGAATATTCACCTTCCACAGAGACTAGAATCTGTCCTTTGGAAGCCCAATCACAAGAATCCTTACTCATCCCAATTCATTCCCACCTCAGCCCATGCTAGATGCTCTTCCTGCATATCAGTCACTGAGCCGGACGCAGAACTCTTCCCAGAAGCTGGAAACAGCATGAGTTCTCTTTGCATCATTCCAGAATGGCACCACAGGGCTCCTCTCGGCCATCATTCTCTGAACCATTCCCACTGAAAAGTCTGGTCATAGCGGAAGAGTAACATGACACTTATCTTCAGGTCTGTGTGGTCACTATTTCCTGTGAGTCATCCGAACCAGCCTACAGAGGGCAACAGTAAAGAAACCGTCATTAACCGACCAGTACTTGCTTAGATAGCCATCCATCTCCATTCCGAAGCTAAGGACAAATTAACAGCAGGAACTTGCTTTTAGATCTTGATTGGGCTCCCAAGCAGTTTTCTGAAGTACTACATTTAGGGCTGTTCATATCAAAGCCTCGGTCACATGGAGACAAGTAATTGTGACTTATATTGATATATTAATATAAAAACTTTTAAAGAAAATAGCATCAATCTTATGCAAAATTTTTGTATGGAGAATGTGGTTCAGTCGCTAAGTTGTGTTCATCTCTTTGCAAGCCCACGGACTGCAGCAGGCCAGGCTTCCTTGTCCTCTACTGTCCCCCAGTTTGCTCAAACTCATGTCCATTGAGTCGATGATGCCGTCCAACAATCTCATCCTCTGCTGCCATCTTCTCCTTTTGCTTTCAATATTTCAAAGCATCAGGGTCTTTTCTAATGAGTTGGCCCTTCGTATCAGGTAGCCAAAATGTTGGAGCTTCATCTTCAGCATCAATCCTTCCAATGAATATTCAGGACTGAGTTACTTTATGACTTGATCTCCTTGCAGTCCAAGAGACTCTCCAGAGTATAATAGGGGAAAAATCCCAAGTCATCTGTGGAGTGCGATTCTTACCCTGAAATTTATATGTTTATGAATCTTGTCATCTCCTTCCCTTTCTCTCCTTAATTCCCAGTGTTGCTTACCAAATGTACATCAGTTATTTTAAGAGGGGGTTATCTGTCTGGGGTGTGGTGGAGGAGGGGTTGGAAAAGGCAGACAGTCATCAATAAGATAAAGATGATTTGAGCTCATGGAAGGAAAATGGTCTCACATTCCAGGAGACTAGAGAAGAATTTAGTATCAAGCTCAAATTTTAAATTTTAAAGATAATACAATATAGAGGATATCAGATACACATCTCTAATAAGTCTCTTACTTTACTGTCAAGGATCAGAAAAAAAAAATGGAATACTGGGACTTGAAATGGGGATATATTCATGAATATGTCTGAGAAATTGAGTTCCCAGATTCCCCTGTAGCTGTAAACTGGCAGAGGTTTTCTTACTCCCTAAAGAAGAAGCTCTTTCTTGCGTTTCCTGATGAATTTGGAGAAGTTCAAGCATGATTCACTTTTAAAAATGCAATTTAATTTTAAAGTGTCTGTTCTTTGTAATATGTTGCTCTAGAATAAAAAGATTCAAAGACTGGAGTTTCAAATCTGATTTACAATAAAGGACTTGTATGCAGAATACATAAAGACCTCTCAAAGCTCTGTAATCAGAAAACAATTCATTTTAAAAGAAGTCAAAAGATTTGAACGGAGACATCACCAAATGATGATGTGCAAAGAAGTTCAAAAGCATTCGTTATAGAGTAAATACAAGTTAAAATCACAATGAGGTAATCCTTCACGTCTATCAGCATGGTAAAATGTAAACGACTGGCCATACCAAGTGCTGGCACTGATGTTGGGAAATGGGATCTTTCCTACGCCACTGGTGGAGATGTAAAATGATAGTCACTATGGAAACATTAGGAAATGTAAAATGATAGTCACTATGGAAACATTAGGAAATGTAAAATGATAGTCACTATGGAAACATTAGGAAATGTAAAATGATAGTCACTATGGAAACCATTAGGCAGTTTCTTAAATGTCAAACATCTTCCCTATAACTCAGCCTTTTCACTTTAAGTGGAAGGAAATTTGTTGTTGTTTAGTTGCTAAGTCATGTCCAGCTCTTTTGTGACCCCCATGGACTGCAGCCAGCCAGGCCTCTCTGTCAGTGGGATTTCCCAGGCAAGAGTGTTGGAGTGGGTTGCCATTTCCTTCTCCAGAGGATCTTCCTGATTGAACCCGCCTCACCTCCTTTGCAGGTGATTCTTTACCCCTGAGCTGCTGGGGAAGCCCAGAAGGAAGTCTACCTAGGAGAAAGTAAGTTTGTGTCCCCAAAAAGATTTGAAGTGAACGTTCATAATATGTCATAGCCCAAACTTGGAGACAGGCCAAATGCCCTTCAGTAGCCAAATGGATAAGCAAACCGTGGTGCATCCGCACAACGAAAAAGTACTCTGTACACACAGAAACATGACAACCGTCAGAATAAACTTGCTGTGTGAAAGAAGCCTCGTAAACAAGAGAACATACTTATTACAAGAGATTCTGTATCTTACTACACTATGACTGGAAAAAGAAGCGAGGCAAGAAAGATAATGTTGTTTTGGACGGAAGATCTTCTTTCTGTAATAATCTATGAGGTCACCTTCTCTTACACAGGAAATGGGATGATCTTCAACACCACCACTGGGAATATATAGGACCAATATTTAACAGTAACCACAAATAAAATGTTTATATTTAGTGGCTGACTCCACTCTCTAAGATGCAAAGTTGGGCCAGACATGAGTCACAGCACTGTAGATCCACAGACACAGTTGAATGCTTTCACAAAAACATGGAAGAAAGACGGTATTGAACCGACAGCTTATAGTTTTACTTCCACACACACCGAACCCCTCGTTTTAGTTTTGCAGCATCATCTCTGGTGACCGATATCTGCTTCCACCCTAGCACCCTGGTCCTTTCTAAATTTCCTTCTTCCTGATGAAAGAGTACATTAATTAATCAGTAGAAAGAAGAAGGGACTTCCCAGCTGGTCCAGTGGTTAAGAATTCACCTTTGAACTCAGAGGACATGGGTTCAATTCCCAGTTGGGGAACTAAGATCATGCATACTACAGAGCAACTGAGCCTGCATGCACAACTGCAGGAAGCTCGGGGGCTGCAGCAAAGACCCAGCACAGCCAAAATAAATTAAAAAAAAAATAGAAAGAAGATTTTAAGGTAGTCAAAAGGTATAAACTTCCAGTTATCAGATAAATAAGTACCAAAGATGTAATACACATCATGATAAATATAATTAATACTGCTGTGTCATATACAAAAGTTGTTAAGAGAGCAAATCTAGACTTCTCATCACAAGGAAAAAATTTTTTTCTACTTCTTTAATTTTGTATCTACATGAGATGATGGATATTCACCAAACTTATTATGATAATCATTTCATGATGAATTCAAGCCAAATAATTATGCTGTACACCTTAAACTTATACAGTGATGTACGTCAATTACATCTCAATGAAACTGGAAGAAAAAGCAATCTTCAGCTCCAGAGCTTTTGTTAGGATCTTTGTTATGATTTCTATCTCTTCATTCAATATCTCTTTGTTCACAAATTGTTTCCTGGTTTCATTAAAATTTTTAAATATTTTCGCATAGCTCCCTGAATTTCCTCAAAACAGCTATTTTGAATTCTTTATCAGCTAAATCACAAAATCTCATGCCTTTGAATCCAGCTACTAGAGAATTCTTGTTATCTTCTGCTGGTAACGTATTTCCTCAATTCTTGCTGCTTGCGTTGCTGTTTCCACATTTGAATCTGCAGTGTAAAAGTGTAAGTCACTCAGTTGTGCCAGGCTCTCTGTGACCCGTGGACTGTAGCCCGCCAGGCTCCTCTGCCCATGGGATTCTCCAGGCAAGAATACTGGAGTGGGTAGCCATTCCCTTCTCCAGGGGGACCTTCCTGACCCGGGGACCAAACCCAGGTCTCCTGGCTTCTCGGCAGATTCTGTACCATCTGAGCCGCCAGAGGAACCGCCTCAAATCTCTACTTGTGCTCCAGAGGGAGCTATTTTTTGTTGGCTCTGCTTCTATCTGGTTTTCTCTCCAATCTTGTATGGACACAGCTACTCCACACTTCTCTCTTTGGGCTGAATTCGTAAGCGTGTGCTTCTACTGCGGTTCCTAACTGGCTAGAACACCTCTCGTGGGTTTTCTCAGATAGTGGCACTGCATTCAAGCTTCTGGCTTCTCCCTTGCCCGCAGACCCCGGCCTTTTTCCGAGGAGGTTGCTGGGGCTGTCTTCACACACGCAGGAGTGTGCTCAAAGAAGGAGCCCCAGAGTTGGGGAAGGAGGCACGGAGGGCCGTGGGGGTACCCAGAGGCCAGGTGGGGGGCCTCAGGGGAGGGTCTCCCGGGGGGCTTCCTGCTGGAGTCCTAGAAGCAACCTGCCTGAACCACGTCCCTTTAACGCCCTGTGACATTCTTATCTCTTTCCTGATCTCCTCCTTCTCCCAACCAGGGAAGCCCTGCCTTCACACTCAGGGAGCCGCAGGGGAGAAACAGGTTTCCTCCAGCGGCGTCCCCCGGAGCTGCGGTAGCTGGGAGCCCGCTCACTGCGCCCCGTTTCCCGAGGGGAGACGTCATCCCCAAGCTTTGCCACTTCCGGGGAGGGGCCGCGAGCTAGATTTCTCCTGCCGTCGTCAATGCAGCAATTCATTTTTTTTATTCTCTGATGGCAAGCCGGACTCGCTGCTTCAAAGGCTGGATTTCTGCAAAGTCCCTTCCACCCATGGGTGTCTTCCCCAGGCAGCACTCTCTTGGTGTTCCCCTGCTGGGGCTGAGAGGGGCTGCGGAAGGTAGCGGGCGCCTGCCGGCTCCACACCGCACCAAGGCTCTGTCTTCCCAGTAGCTGGTGCATGGAGGGTAGGGGCTTGAGACCCCTCCTGGGTCGCTTGGTGTGTGGCGCTGAATCCCACAACTCCCACAGACGTGCTTTTGTTCAGGGATGGATTCAGCATTTGTTGCTAAACGGGGGACTCAGGGAGGGCTGTCTTATGCCGCTGTTATGCTGATGTCACGCCAGCAGGAGCAAATGCCCAGTCACTGGGAGGACAGGACTCATTTATTACACACCTCCCACAACTAAGAGAGATGGATACTAAAGACAAACTGGCCCGGATCTAAAACCTACTTCTGTGATCTACTGCCTAAGCAAACCTGGGCCACCTAGTTTTATCCTGGTTGTGTAAAGAAACTTGCAGCTTTAAAAGCCACATAATTGCTTATCTCAGAAGTCTGGCTTACAATGAAGTAACGCAAGTTATGCTTCTAGCAGAAGTCAAGACATAACAGAACTTCAATTAATTTTAGCTTTACTCTTTCTTACTCTCCCATAGAATTCAGAATTCCAGTTCAACCTTTTAATTTAATTGTTGATTTCCCACGGTGCTTCCCATGCTAGAGGCACTCCTCCCCTGTGTTCTAACAGCGTCTTCAGTTTGCCAAGTGAAACTTTCTCTCTGTATATTTGAATATGACCTCCTGAAAGGCAGGATTCATAGCTTATTCGTATCTTCTGTTCTGTGTCCTAGCAAAATGTCTTGAGCCCAACAGGAAATCAGCCCTTATTCTGGTCTATTGCCATACTCTTAGAATCCTGTTAGATAAAATACCAATGCATTTACAAATGGCAAAGGATGTGACTGGAGCTTGTCTTTTGAAAAAAAAAAAAAAAAAATTGAAAACTACTATACCCTGTAAAAAACAATTTTCTGACATACACTAATTGCTAGATTAAATCTATACCCGTGACCAAGCCCTTGCAGAAGCACAGGGCAGTCCTACCGAAAGCAATCTTATCTGGGGCCCCCAGTGAATGAGGACAGGAAGTGAGCTGGTCTGTCTGGGCACATTTTGGCACAGCTGAGTGTTAGAGTCAAGAAATGCCCGTGTTTATCTCTCTGTTCCTTGTGTTTGTTACAGATGGGGATTTTGCTCTGTTTTCCTGTTCATTCCTAACAGGCTGATAATACATTTTATTTTTATTTTTTTGATGATACATTTTAAAACATTTCTCACTTCTGAAGAGAAGAGACGTTTTTGGTGGTTTCTCAAATCTGATAGTTGGAGAAGGCAATGGCAACCCACTCCAGTGTTCTTGCCTGGAGAATCCCAGGGACGGGGGAGCCTGTTGGGCTGCCATCTATGAGGTCACACAAAGTCAGACACAACTGAAGCAACTTAGCAGCAGCAGCAGCAAATCTGATAGTATTTCCCTATAGCCTTTTCCCATCCACTACATTGCCTTTTTAGAACTAAAACAATATTATAACATGTATTTCTTGCTTTTCAGTTTGCCTAGAAATATTCTATGGGCTTCCTTGGTGGGTCCGTGGTAAGGAATCTGCCTGCACTGCAGGAGACCTGGGTTTGATCCCTTGGTCAGAAAGATACCCTGGAGAAGGAAATGGAAACCCACTCTAGTATTCTTGCCTGGGAAATCCCATAGACTAGCCTGGCAGGCTAGAGTCCCAAAGGATTGCAAAGAATCAGACAAGACTGAGCCATTGAGTATTCATCTAGTGTAGCTTCTACAATTTGCTTCTGGGTATATTTCATGCAGGGCTTCCCAGTTGGCACTAATGGCCAAGAACCTGCCTGCCAATGCAAGAGATGTAAAAGATGTGGGTTCAATCCCTGGGTCGGGAAGATCCCCTGGAGGAGAGCATGGCAACCCACTCCAGTATTCTTGCCTGGAGAATCCCATGGCTAGAGGAGCCTAGTGGGCTACAGTCCATAAGGGTCACAAAGAGAGGTGACTTAGCACAGCCTAAGACAGCATATTTCATGCAGCGTTCACATTCTAAACAGTCTCTGCTCCTCCGTGTTGTTCAGCATAACACTATGCAGGGATTCCCAGACGGAAGTTGTTTGGGAGATGCAAGCTGAGCCCTCTTGACAGTTTATGGAATGAGCAGAGGTTTTTCCAGTGGAGGGACGCGCTCATGTCGCACAGGTGGTGACTACCGACGGCCTCAGTGGTCTAAACCAAGCTGAAGGTATGAAACGGTACTCCGTTTTATCAGTGTTTCATAAGTAGAGCTGTACCTCATAGAATGAGAATTATCTGTGAAAAAAACTTTTAATATTTATGTATTATTTGGCTGCGCTGGGTCTCAGCACACATGCAGGATCTTTGGTTCCAGCCTGTGGGATCTAGCTCTCTTAGCAGGGACTGAATCCGATCCCTGCATTGGGAGGGGGTATTTTAACCTCTGGACCACCAGGGAAGTCCTGGGGAGAATGTTTTCTAAGATAATTTTTAAAGAGGGAACTTTGATTAGCTTTTGTCCCAGGAGTTTAGAATGAACGTTGCTGTCCCAGATGTCTTGCCGGACCATAGCTCAAGTAGCACGAAAGAGCTCTGATTGCGGCTGCTGTCCCACTCACAAGCTTAGTGATCATGATCACCAGCCATCCGAACTGTCTAAAAGCAGGGAATATGGAAGCAGGAAGTTCAGCTGGGGCTTTTTGGTCCAAAGTGCTCATTGTCAGGTGGAAAAACTGAGGTCCTCAAAGGGAAAATACTGACTCATAGCAAAACAAATAGGAGTCAGGACTAACTTGTAAAATGCAACTCACAGCTCAGGTTCCTTTCAACTTGACCCACCATTCATTGGCAAGAAGGCCAGCGATTGTTGTTTTAGTCCATTTTCTGTCTGTGGGGTTGTTTACAGATTATCCCATTTGATAAAGCATTATTTAAAATGCAGACCCAGGAACTGTTCTTGGTCCTTAGCATCACTGAATTGATATTTTGATCCCCAATTATCCCTGATCAATCTCCTCCCTAATGTACACACACACACACACACACATACACAGATACACACACACAGATAAGAAATAAATGATTCTGATTTATTGAACAAATACTAGTGATTAAGGATATATCAAGGAGATAAAAAATACACTGATAATACATGATAATACATTGTTTCATGGGGTCAAGTGATTATGAAGCAGGCTGGGTGAATACATGTACATTAGGCGGTCCTAATAGAGAAAATAACCTTTAAGTTGATGTTTTAAAAAAGATAAATTGAGACACTAAATATGTGAAGAGCATTCCAGTTGCATTCTCAGTGGATGCCTACAGCAGGCACGTGATAAAAGACAGGAAGATAAAGAACAACTATCAGAATGATCTTAAGACAAAAAAAAAAGTGTGATGTACATAGAGATACACAGCCAATATGCAGTTAAAATATTAACTGAGTGGAGGAAAGAGCAGAGTAAAATATTATACAATAAAAAGGTAGACCAGAGTCACTGTTGGAGGTCCTGGTGGGCCAGGTTTGGAAGTGAATATATTTTCCTCAAAAGTGTGTGATTTTATCTATGAATGATTAAAAATGGTGAATCAGTTTGGCAAGCTATGCAGTAAAAGAGTATATTTTTAAGCTGTTGTCAAGTTTGGGGAAACAAAATTTTAATTTCAGAAAAAATGAAAACAGGAAACCTAGGCTCCTAAGGTCACATAAGCATAAAAACTGACGTCATCATTGGTTGCATGGTTATGTGGTCTCTTGCCTAGCCTGGGGAAATTAACACCTACTTATCAATTTTTAATTTTGGCAGTCCAAATAAATAAAATGTACCTAATTATTTCATTAATTAATTTGTGAATAATACTCCCAGCTGATTCCTTCAGTCTCTCCCCAGGACTCTTCTATCAAGATTTAGGCTATAAGTGTGAACTATTTTTGCCTTCTCTTTAAAAATGTCAAAAGAAACAAACTCATTTGGAGAGCTTAGTTTTCTTTACCATCTTCTGTTCACAATCTCGTCTCTCCTTCTTGCATCACACATGCCCCCGTCGTCTCTCTAATATTTCTGCAAGTGTTTTGCTATCTCATGCGTCACCATAGCCCTGTTTTGAGTTTCTCTGCGCCTTCTCATTCATTCACTACTGCTGTTTTCTCTGTCCCATCTCTACATCTTACGTGGATCTATCCCTATTGATTTGTCTCTTCCTCAAGTCAGCAGATACTGTCTCTGAGGTTACTTATTCTTTGTCTAACCTCTGTCTACTTTGGGCTACCTGTTGGCTGCAGCTTCACGGTGCATTTTCCTGCCTAATTCTCTTGTTTTCTGCCCTGGGTATTTCCTCTCCTCCCCCCGCCCCATCCCGCCACCCCGTGATGTGCATGTCCCCACTGGTTACAGGCATGTAAAGGCTAACTGGGCCTTGCTTTTCTCTCAATATAATTCTCTTAGAGTGTTAATTTTCTTCATTTAATACTGATCTCTCTTACAACAATAGTAAACCTCTGTCACCAAAATCCATGCTTACCAGCACTCTGCCCTGAACACTATCAGGCAAGCTGAAACTGCATTTCCCTTCAATCTCCTAAAAATGACAGTCTAAAGCTGAACTTAATCTGGCTCTGTCTGTACTCCTCACGTGTCCGTTTGTATTTCTCACTTCCTCTGTCTTTCAACATTACCCAATGTTCCTTGATCCTAGATTCAAACGCGTAACATGTTAAGCAACCGGTTGCCTCTCTGGTTTCATTCTTTAATTCAGCTCAGTAGTGGGAAGACCAATAACTCTTTCTCCATTTTTTAGAAACTGTCATTTCTCTTCATTTCCACTGACTTCATTTTAGCTCAGGTCTTAATTGATTCTTCTTCCATTTCACATTCTTCATTAAGTGATTTTCCCTTTACGGTTTACATCTCACCAGATATAGTGAGTAACTTAATAAAACTCCCTACTGTTTATTCATCAGTCTGCAAACAATTTTGAGCAATATTGTATCAGTGAATGTGCTGCTGATTCAGGCAAAATATAGATTTTTATGAGATTTTGTGTCTCTGAAAAAATATATTATCATTGAGGGGACATAAAATATTTGCCTATAGTAAATTATATAGAGTATAAGAAATGTGTGTGCGTGTGTGTGTGTGTGTTTGATTAGAAAAACATCATCTAGAGAGAGAAGCAATCAACTAGAAAAACTTAAAGAATGAGATGGGATTTAAGACAGGTTTTACGGAAAGGAGAAAGTCAACCAAAAACAGAAAGGAAGAAAGCACATTTCAACCCAGGATGCTGACGTGAGGTGGTCAAGCAGAATGCATATTCAAGAGAAAGTTGAAGTGGGATTAGGAAGTGGGACTTTCAAGATAAAATGGACTTAAATGTTATATCATTAGAGACTACTAAGATTTGGAGATTGCTGTGTGTGAGCGTGAATGAATATTCATGAGTTAATATGAATGGATTCCACAATAATTTCTTTTTTTAGAGCACTTTTAATTTATACTGTGGCGCTTGCTTTGGCAGCACATATACTAATTTATCCTGTGTTTGCATGTGTTTCTACACACACTTTTAGAGCTGGCAGGTAAATTATTCCTAATATCTTAATGTCACAGATGAAAAAACCCTGATTAAGTAAAACGTTAAAGGATTTGCAACGCTCACTCGATAAATAAGCAATAGGCCTGGTATTCCAGGGCACTTTATAACATCAGCAATCCTTCTAACACACCATGCTGTTTTGTTCATATAAGACCAAACACAATGAGGAAATAGCTATTGCTAATTTGATATGTATCCACCCAAATGCTTAATACATGCCTAAAGAATCTCTATGCATAGTCCGTCTAACAGAGTCTTTCTGCCTCTATTCTTAATTTATGTCAATTTGGTCTTATAATCTCCAAAATTTCTCCTTTCCTATGCTACTCCTGACTCGACCTGGTGATATACCTTCTCTGAATCTTCACCCCTACACCCCATACACCCACACTGAGCACCCACCATGGATGAAATACTGGAATACACAATGTGAAGGAGACAGGTGCCATCAGTTTCACTTAGCTGGCTCTCAGTTTGAGTTTGCTGAATGGACTTTGCCCTCAAGGTGCTTGCAGTCGGAAAGGGGTCACAGATCACACACATCTGCAGCTCTCAAAAAGGCTAAGGGCAAATATTATCCAACTGTTAAGCTTAACTCAGCTCTCAGCCAGTCTTCCTCTTGTTTTTCCTATTTGCACAGTTATGCTTACTTATTACAGGTGGACATCCCAGAAGGGATGGGATTGACATAGTAACAGAAAACAAGAAATACAGGAGTCTATCTTATCTACAAATGGAGGGGGGTAAATTTAAGTGAACAGAGACAACAAAAATAGAATATTGCCGTCTGGAGAATAAACCATAATATAAACTTGTCAAGTCATAGAAAGAATTGAAATTTTGCCAGTAGCCTCTTACACAGAGACCATGGCTTTCTAAGCCTTTTGCCGTGAATCAGAATGTTCTGGACACATGAGTCTTACGAATCAGCAGGAGAAGTTGTCTCCTCTCTTTCTTCCAACTCGCTGTAAATTGGTGCATATATATTTACTTCTTCATAAAGACGATCTTCTGGAATCTGATGAGGTGAGGGGGAAAAAACGTGATCAATCACCAAGAGTTTTCTGCCATTAGAATATTTGCTTAAGAGCCATATCTCATCTTTTTTTGTATCTCACAGCCTACCATTCAGCTCAGTTCAGTTCAGTCGCTCAGTGGTGTCTGACTCTTTGCGACACCATGAATCACAGCACACCAGACCTCCCTGTCCATCACCAACTCCCAGAGTTCACTCAGACTCACCTCCATCGAGTCAGTGATGCCATCCAGCCATCTCATCCTTTGTTGTCCCCTTCTCCTCCTGCCCCCAATCCCTCCCAGCATCAGAGTCTTTTCCAATGAGGCAACTCTTCGCATGAGGTGGCCAAAGTACTGGAGTTTCAGCTTTAGCATCATTCCTTCCAAAGAAATCCCAGGGCTGATCTCCTTCAGAATGGACTGGTTGGATCTCCTTCCAGTCCAAGGGACTCTCAAGAGTCTTCTCCAACACCACAGTTCAAAAGCATCAATTCTTTGTTGCTCAGCTTTCTTCACAGCCTGCCATTACACTGTGATATTGTAGCCACCTGATGTGAAGAGCTGACTCATTGGAAAGACCATGATGCTGAGAAAGATTGAAGGCAGGAGGAGAAGGTGATGACAGAGGATGAGATGGTTGGATGGCATCACTGACTCAAGGGACACAAGTCTGAGTAAGCTCCAGGAGATGGTGAAGGACAGGGAACCCTGGCGTGCTGCAGTCCATGGGGTCGCAAAGAGTCAGACGTGACTGAGCGACTGAACAACAACAGCAACAATACTTCCATCTCCAACAAACCAGGTTGGCTGGCCAAGTGGGTTCCAAAGAAATTGTCAATGAGAAGTTGTTGAGATGATTCTGTATCTGAAATTTGGTACATCTCTTATCTTACTTATCTCTGAAGGAAAGGGATCAGAAAAGGCAGGCAGACTTGAATGCTTCAGGTAAGTGGAAAGATGGAGGGAGTGTGTTTTACCTGGAAGATCTGAGTAAATGTGTATGCATCAGGTATTTCTAACTCTCTTTCATACGTCACAGGTATAAAACTGGGTAAGACAAGTGGAAGCGCAGTTGGTAGTCATGACTCAGAGAGGAAACAAAATACAGGCTTCAGAGCATGTGGGAAGGTGAAATCCAAGAAAAAGAGAGCAGGAACAAATTTTTAAAAGCCCAGATATTTAAGTGTTTCTAACATGTGCTACCTGTATATTTGTCTCTTATGCTCAACATATGCTTAATACTTTGAAGCATCTGCATTTCCTAAAATGATGAAGATCTTACTTTCCTAAACTTCAACCAAAGGAATTATATTAATACTATGAGGTTTGTGAGTGGAAAATTTGATTCAAAACACGAGATTTGGCTCCCATTTCTTCACACCCTCTCCAGCATGTATTGTTTGTTGACTTTTTGATGATGGCCATTCTGATTGGTGGGAGATGATACCTCATTGTGGTTTTGATTTGCTTTTCTCTAATAATGAGTGAGGTTAAAATAAATTAATTCATTCAAAACATGAGATTTGGAAACCAAAATCCTGAAACTTGGAGAAATGGAATATTGAAACTGGAAGCAATGTTGCAGGAAACCCAGGCCATACTTATAAGCAACAAAGCTCAAGTCCTTTATCATTTAGGATTTAATATCAGGCCTCCGCCTACCTGATTTGCTTCAATTATCTCGCCAATTCCATAAGCTATGAGTGATACAGCGCTGCCAAAGCCCAGGATGGTGAGAAACAGGATCATCGCCACAACCTCCTGTTGAGCAACAGCCAACAACAACCAAAGCACAAGTGGAGTCAAGGGGTGGGAAAGCGCATTCCCTTACAGCGGCCCCTGTTTTCATCACCCATGCCCACTCAGCACATGGCCAGTTCCTATAGAATGACACGTGCGGAAACCAGGAGGTGGTTACTCAAAGCCCCCGGCACCACCCTTGCGGGATTCAGGTCGAGGTGGGGGAAGGAGGCTGGCACGACGCTGGGCACGAGCCTCCAGAACACTGCATTACGTGATGCGGTGGCAGGAAAGGGTGGTGTTCATAGAAAGGGAAAGAAGGCGTCCCACTTAGATCAGGACCAGGGTCTCAGCCTTCCCATGAGAAATACACACGGTGGAGAAGCAGGCCAGAGAGCAGTTGTCGTTCACATAGACCTCCTCGCAGCCGTAGACGTAAGTGGCGCTCTGCTTCAGGTTACTGATGAGGATGCCGACGCCTGTTCCTGCGGCCACGCCGCTAACCACATTTGCTCCCAGGCATCCGCGGATCTGACGACAAAGGGGAACATTTAGACTGGGTCCCGCCCCTGCCGCAGTGTTCAGTAAACCTACCTGCATTTCAGGGCTGGATATATCCAACAAACTCCGCACTTATGCAAAGGGAAAAAAGTGAGGTCACTCAGTCGTGTCCAACTCTTTGTGACCCCATGGACTGTAGCCCACCAGGCTCCTCCATCCATGGGATTTTCCAGGCAAGAATACTGGAGTGGGTTGCCGTTTCCTTCTCCAAAGGATCTTCCTGACCCAGGGATTGAACCCAGGTCTCCCACATTGTAGGCAGAAGCTTTACCATCTGAGCCACCAGGGAAGTCCATTTATTCAAAATACAGATTACAAAGGGACATGTAGAAACTGTACTTGTATAATAAGGACCTACAACTTTCTAAGACTGCATGCAGGAAGACCCACATGAATACTCCTATTGCTGTTGCTGCTGTTCAGTTGCTGAGTCGTGTCCAACTCTTTGTGACCCCGTGGACTGTAGCCCCCCAGGTTCCCCTCTTTCACTATCTCCCAGAGTGTGCTCAGACTCATGTCCACTGAGTCTAACCATCTTGTCCTCTGTTGTCCCCTTCTCCTCCTGCCTTCAATCTTTCCCAGCACTAGGGTCTTGTCTCATGAGTGGGCTCTTCACATCAGGTGGCCAGAGCTTCAACTTCAGCATCAGTCCTTCCAATGAATTATTCAGGGTTGATTTCCTTTAGAATGGACTGGTTTGATCTCTGACCTATCCAGCAGACTCTCAAGAGTCTTCTCCAACACCACAGTTCAAAAGCATCAATTCTTCAGAGCTCAGCCTTCTTTATGATCCAACTCTAACATCTGTACATGACTACTGGGAAAACCATAGCTTTGACTAGACAAACTATACTCATAGTCTCTCATCAAATAGACTCCTTAATTGGAAACGAATCATTTGTTGGATCACAGGACTATAGTGTGAGGACATAGCTGGTGTGAGGGTATTTTTTCAACAAGTGTCAAAGTAATACAGTCATTGTTTTTAAGTGATACAATTGGTATTTTAATGATTACATGTTTAGTGACTATATCCAAGACAAAAGTAGATCGGAAGAAAATCACATATCCACATTCACTCATAAGAGATAACAGTGTGTCTCCTTCAAGACTCTTAAAATTAAATTTTTCTTACCTTCTCAAGGATAAAGACAGAATGCAACTCACCAGATATGCTGAAGGTTTCCTTTCAGACATGATTGACAAAACTCCAGAAATAGCAAACTGTTCAAAAGGAAGGAGGGGGAAAAAGCACAGTGGGTCTCTGTTCTTCTCTGTGTCCCTTTCATCCTCACCTTCCAAATAGAAGGTAGTTGTGGGCATTCTATAGGATGTCCTTTAATCCATTTTATTTTTTAGTTTTATTATTTTATTTTTCTAATTTCCTATAGAAAGCATCTCTAAATTAAATGTCCATGTGAATTATCTTGCTAAAATGCAAATTGTTACCCAGTAAGTCCTAGATGTGGCCTGAGAGTCTTCGTTTGTACCAGGCTGCCAGGTAATGCTAACTCTGAGAGTCCATGGGTCCCCACTAAGTGCTGTGAAGTCCAGCAGCCCCTGGGGCGTGGCTCTGCTGTAACACAACTCGCATTTTATTGTGATCATTCGCTCGTACGAGCATCTTGTACATTACAGTGTCAGTTCCTCTGGGCGAGAAACACATGTCTGTCTCCAGAGTCTGCCATCTATCTTGTAGACATACAGCCATTATGAAAATACACATGGTGAAGGATTTAGTGAGATTATCAACCAGGAGCACACATTCAGAACATTTCATAGATTCAGATTGTGTGGTGAGTTGAGAGACACCTAATGAACTAAATGATCGGAATGAAAAGACAGTAAGAAAGTTTCAAATTAAATACAGCAAAAGTTTAAGGAGAGTTTTAAACAAGTGACCTGAGACCTGCGTATTTAGCAGAGGGCCAAGCCAATGCAGTATTTTTAGGGTTAAAATATATCCTCGTGAAACAAAATGTTGATGCAAAAAACAACACGGATTAATCAGAAACAAGCATGCTGAGTGCGAGAAGCCAGGCGTTAGAGAGAAGATGGCATTATCATTCACTTATATAAAACTCCAGAGAATGCAAACTAGTCTGCTGTGACAGAAAACAAGCGACTGCTTGAGGATAGGAGGACAGAGGCTGAGGGAGGGGTGACCAAGGGCAACAGGAGATTTTTGGCCATGATGAGTATCTTCGTTATATTGATGTGGAAAGGTTCTCACGTGTCATGTCAAAATTTATCAAATTATACACCTTAAATAGGTGGTGTTTATTATATATCTGTTATACTTCAATAAAAACTGTATTTTTATGAGCTCATTCAGCCTTCTGGTTTCTAACTAGTACAATGACTGAAAGAGATACAATGAGAAAGTGCCTAACAGAGTTTCTAGGGCACAGTCGAAGTTCACCAGATGTCAGCCTTGCTCTCCTCATTTCAACAATCTCTCCCCTCTACCTTTGCTGCTGCTGCTGCTAAGTCACTTCAGTCGTGTCCGACTCTGTGTGACCCCATAGACGGCAGCCACCAGGCTCCCCCGTCCCTGGGATTCTCCAGGCAAGAACACTGGAGTGGGTTGCCATTTCCTTCTCCAGTGCATGAAAGTGAAAAGTGAAAGTGAAGTCGCGCAGTCGTGTCCGACCCTTAGCGACCCCATGGACTGCAGCCTACCAGGCTCCTCCATCCATGGGATTTTCCAGGCAAGAGTACTGGAGTAGGGTGCCGTTGCCTTCTCCACTACCTTTGCTAAGATAGCTTTACTGATAAATGGTGTTACACAAATTTTTCTCAAGTTAGATTCTGAAAGTTTAGGTTCGATTCTTACTTAATGCCCCTTGAGCAATACATAAACATGTATTAGCTAATTTAACCCAAAGTGCCTTGTAAACTGTGAGTATGCATCTATATTTATATATATATCCATATACATATTAGAATACACTCATATATTCTCAACACGAGAATAAACAATTGTTAGATCTGATCTGGATAAAAGAAAAGCCACGTGCAGTATTATTTCAGACAACTGTAGACATATACTCACAAATAGGGCTCCCCAGAATGGGTAGCCAGCTTTAAATGATGAAAAAAAGTATTCAGTAAACTCTGAACCATTGATCTTGGCGCTCACAATTATTCCAAAATAAACGTATATCAAACCAATCAGAATTTGTGTTACCTGTAGAAAAATGCATAGATTTTGTGAAATCAGAAGGTATTTTTCTAAGATTACATCAATTTCCTTATAATTGAGGCCAAATGTGAGAAGTTGCTTTGGTGTCTTAGGCAGTCCTCAAAAGGATCCAAATGCAGTATTTTCCAGTATCGTCTGGCCACTCTAAGAATTTATACTGGCATGACCTCATGCAAGCATAGCCATGAGGTCATGCAAACATAGCCATCTCCTGGGCCTTTTTTACACGCTCATGGTGGACATTAATAATGGCTCTTTCTATCTATGAGAAGACAGAGATTATAAATCATTCACAGGATGATATTGACCCATTGGCAACTGAACAGAGTTGGCAGATCCTACTTGCTGGTCTAACCCTAGTCTTCATGAGGAAATGCTTCTTTCTACCCAACAGGGTGCCTGGAGGTGGTGGATCAATTGCTAAGTCGTGTCTGACCCTGGGAACCCCACGGACTGCAGTCCACCAGGATCTTCTGGTGAGATTTCCCAGGTAAGAATACTGGAGTGGGTTGCCATTTCCCTCTCCAGGGAATCTTCCCAATCCAGGGATTGAACCTGGGGCTCCTGCACTGCAGGCAGATTCTTTGCCAACTGAGCCACTGTTAGGACCCTGCCTAACAGAGTGTGGTGAGTTTCAATAATTTTCTTCTAGGTTTTTCCCTCCGTGAGTCTGAGTAGGGAAGCTATGTTGATGCCACCAAATACTCTTTCCTAGAGCCAGTCTTTACTCTAGTTGAGGTTGGAGGAGGCTCACTCACCCCCAGGAATTCCAGCTCTCTCTTCAAAACAGTCAGCCACGTTTGGCGTGGTGCGGTTGGGGCAGGCCTTTCCAGTAAGACGCTTTCCTGGAGAGATATTTCTGCAAGTTCAATTTCAGATGCCCTGTGAAGTTTACACAGAAATGCAGCTGTGAGAAAACTCTCTAAGTCTCCATGCAAAGATCTCAACTGACAGAAAGGAGAGTTTTGCTTATTTTTCAAAATAATTCTGTAATTAAAATCTTCACAGTAAAAGTACAGGAAACTCAGAGGCTCAGAGGGTCCAAGTTAGTGGCCAGGATCAGTATCTGATCATGGTTAGATGGAACAAAAACCATACCAAGTCTTCTTATTCTTGTGCTTGTGTGTACTTAATCACTCAGTCATGTCGGATTCTTTGCAACCCTAAGGACTGTAATGTAGCCCACCAGCCTCCTCTGTCCATGGAATTCTCTAGGCAAGAATATTGGAGTGGATAGTCATTCCCCTCTCCAGGTGAGCTTCCCGACCCAGAGATCAAACCCAGGTCTCTTGATTGCAAGAGGATGTTTTACCATCTGAGCCACCAGGGAAGCAGGGAAGCCCTTCTTATTCTTAGTCCAGAGTTATTGCCAGGTTCTTTCTCATTAATCTATGCTGGTGAGTAAGAGTAAAAACTATCAAACATGTTTACCTACACACTCTCAGTCTTTTTAACATAGAAATGTATCTGAAAAGAGGTTGTCAATGACATAGTCAACTTCATGTGCATAAAGGAGTGACTTTGAAAGGTCTGCTGATCTCTGTTCCTATCTCATCCTTAGAGGAGGCTCACTGGCAGCACCACGTCTTCCCAAGCACTGGAGTGTACTTAATATTTTACAATGACTTTGAATCTGTTACTGATTTCTGAAGCTCTGTCTTCAGTTTCTCCTCAAACCTTTAAAAGAAAGTTTTATTATGTGTTGGGGGTTCCCAGATGGTAAAGAATCTGCCTGCAATGCAGGAGACCTGGGTTAGATCGCTAGGTCAGGAAGATCCCCTGGAGAAGGGCATGGCAACCCACTACAGTATTCCTGCCTGGAGAATTCCATGGACAGAGGAGCCTGGCGGGCTACAGTCCACGGGGTTGCAAAGAGTCGGAGAGACTGAGCGACTAACACACTCCCCGTACGTGCTGATCTTCTGTATCCAAAGGGAAACTAAACTATGCACATCTCCACCAGATTTCACCCTGCGAACATTTCCCTCTAGACAGTGGGGCAGGACCCCGCAGCTTGAGAGTCACAGAGATTCACACACATCAGACACAGAGGCAAGAGGGTACAAAGCCCCTACTTCAAGCCTAGAATATGAGCCTCTTTTGTTAGAAAACTTACAGCTAAATAAAAACCTTCTCCCATTGACCAGAGAGAACTACTGGGAAAGTATAGCAAATAACTTCTTTATATTCGGTATTTTCATTAAGCCCAGTGGGCCCAGGCCCAAGTTTACGACCTGGCATCACCCCAGCACTGTGACTATCTCCAGTTCATTAAGTGACTGGGAATAGAAACAACCAACAGCTTGCGCCTACCTGGTGGGCTCCTGTGGAGTGGGGAGAGCAAGCTCTGTCCTGCTCCTGCTCTCTGCCTCCATTGCTTCGCTAGCAGAGCTCTCCAGGGATGAAGGGCAGTGTTACCGTTAGCCTTGGCGGACTCCCTCTCAAGAGTCTCCGGATGGCCAGCTAAGATGGGTGATTCATGATGTGGATAACTATCTTCATACTTAAGACATTGGTCAGAAAGATAAGTTTCCTCACTGATTAAGATCAACAGGGCTTTTCTTGTTATCATTAAGAGCAAAATTGAATGGGCTACTGAATTGGGATGAGTGTGAATTGGGGAGATTTGAGACTCTTGGAGGATAATTCTTTCTGAAATCAGCAGGATTTACAGAACCCCAAAATGAGAGGGTTTAGTTGGAACTGCAAAGGTGAGAGAGAACCGCAGGGCAAAAAGAGACTGTGCTTCTCTCCTGGTGTTTTCTCTGTTTGTGACCCAGGTCAGCCATTCCTATGTCAGAAGTCCTCCAATTGTCTTGAGAGGACTGGGCCTCACAGGTAGCCTAAGGCTGAAGCACTGTTTGCAGATAGGAGTGTTTCTGTCTTTCTCTAGATTCTCTCATGTTGCTGCAAGTGGCACTCCTTCTTTCTTTTTTATGGCTGAGTAATATTCCAGCGTATAGATGTGCCACAGCTTCTTTATCAAGTCCTCTGTTGGTGGATGTTTAAGCTGCTTCCACGTTCTGGATATTGTAAGTAGTACTGAAATGAACATTGGGGTGCATGTATCTTGTCAAGTTATGATTTTCCCCAGATATATGCCCAGGAGTGGGATTGCTGGATCACAAGGTAGCTCTATTTTTAGTTTAAATAGAGCCTCGGGATTTTTCATTCTCTCACGTCTCCTTTAGAGAAGTTACACCGTATCTTCTAGAAAAGACCTCAAAGAAATGTCTCCTTATGGTGCTTTCTGGGAGCAGTCTATAATACTTCATTATGTTTGCAGAGAATAATCAGAAACTAAACTTGAGGTTTAGAGAGGAAAGAGACTGAGAATGGTCTTTGGTGTTTGGACACAAGGCTATTTTGTGAGAATTTTCAACAGAAACTTGCAAAATGCAAATCAGTAACTGAGACGCGTCTTGTGAGTTTCAACTATTTCATGCCCCAGCTTTTGCCACCTCCTTCCCCCATTGAGATGCTTATTGTCCTCTGTACCCTCACTTTGGGTCTTTGTATAAACACACTCCTCTATCTTTCACAACAGTGAACATTGAAACGTATACCAAAGTGCCTTTTTTCTGGTGGGGGCAAACTTATCAAGATGGGTTTTAACCATGCCTCTGCCTGAAGGAGGAGATAACAGTGCTAACATCCCTCCCGCCGCATGTGTTTCCTCCTTCTGGAGGCACATCTGTCCACACTCTGCACCCACTCATCATCCGGCTTCCTCTTTGACAAGCAACATTTCTTCTCTTTGATATACACTGGGTTTATTTCCCCAAACTCCAAAGAAATTTGCTTTCAGATCCCATCTGGACAATTGTTTCCTCATACTGAATGTGCAGGTCACTTAAATGTGCACGCGTTTACATGTTGCGAATTGAAAACTGCTATTTCTTCAGGGTATTGTCTGAAACTCCAAGGAATCCCAGTCTTTCTCTCTCTCTGATACACACACACGCACACACACGTGCACATATGGTCTAGAGCAAACAAGCATTGAGGTCAAAGAGCAAATTTCTTCCTCTTTTCAATGTTATAGAAGTTATCCACGCCAATTCAACGAGAGAAAAAAGTGTGAGGATAGATACTGATCTTTTTTAGAATTTTATTTATTTTTGGCTCTGCTGGGTCTTTGTTGCTTAGGGGCTTTTCTCCAGCTGCGGTGAGTGAGGACTCCTCTCCAGCTGCGGTGTGTGGGTCAATCATGCAGTGGCTTCCCTTGTTGCAGAGCACGGGCACTTATGCCTCCGTAGTTGTGGTTTGTGGGCTGTTTGTGGCTCACAGGCTCTAGAGCACAGGCTCAATAGTTGTGAAACATGGGCTTAGTTGCTCTGTGGTATGTGGGATCATCTTGGACCAGGGATCAAACAGCATCTCCTACACTGGCAGGCGGATTCTTTACCACTGAGCCACCATGCAGGCCCTATGCTGCTGCTGCTGCTGCTAGGTTGATTCTGTGCGACCTCATAGACAGAAGCCCACCAGGCTCCCCCGTCCCTGGGATTCTCCAGGCAAGAACACTGGAGTGGGTTGCCATTTCCTTCTCCAATACATGAAAGTGAAAAGTGAAAGTGAAGTCGCTCAGTTGTGTCCGACTCTTAGTGACCCCATGGACTACAGCCTACCAGGGTCCTTCATCTGATCTTTAAAAAGAAATGAAATTGCTTTCATATGTAAATGTAAATAAGAGCAAGATGTAAAGATGAACAAGATAAAGGAAAACATTATATAATTAAAAAGAAGACCTGATTAAAGAGAAGAGACCTGATTAAAAAGAAGACCTAATTAAAAAGAAGATCTTATTAAAATAAGACCTGAAGAGCAAAATATAAATGACACCATTTAATATATTAATATTAATAATATTTCAATTCCCACCAAATTGGTCTATGGTTTTTAAATCAAAGTTGCAAAATATTTCAGAGCTTTATATAGGAAAAGCAGAATTAATGAAAAATGATAATACGATTGTTACTGTAAATACCTTTCCTTCCACTGAAGTGTGTTCACCAGTGGTTCGGTTCACTGTATCAGACTCCTCACCAGCCTTCTTCTCTTAACTCCTTCCAAATCACTCTGCGTTGCGACTGCGGTGATGCTCCTAGATTCCAAGTACATGACCCGTCCATCTTCGTTCATCGTTGTGTTGGTAAATATTTAACAACTGGCTTTCTAGGGTTGGAGGGTGGAACTTGGCCCTGGACAGTAAGGAATCCACCTGCAATGCAGGGTCTTCAATCCCTGGGTCGGGAAGATCCGCTGGAGGAGGGCATGGCAACCCTCTCCAGCGTTCTTGGCTGGAGAATGCCATGGACAGAGGAGCCTGGGGGGCTGCAGTGCAGCGGATCGCAAAGGGGCAGACGCGACTGAATGACTAAGCCCGCATGTGGTATAAACAGTTTCACCATAGCCTACTTCAAGCTAACAAAATGATGTTCGGTCATCCTCACCGAAAATTACAAGTCAATATAAGCCGGTTCAACAGCACCGCATCAATTTCAACTCCTCTGTTTCTCTTTCAGGCAAGGCTTTCCTGGGGCCCGCGGCCGCAGAGGGCAGTGAGAACAAAGGTCCCTGCCTGCTCGCGCCCTGAGGAAGGGGCAAGCTCGTTCCTTCCACGGGTTGGAGGCAGCAGTGAGTCCACGGGCCAGCCTGGAGAGATGCCTAGGGGGCTGGCCCTCCCTTAGACGGTGCTGTGTGCAGGGGTGTGCACAGTGCCTTGCTTGCTGTTCTGTCTTGTCTCCTGAGAGGCATACACGTCTCCTCCAAATAGGTCTTGCCATCTGCTCCTCATGCATCAAAGTCAGACACATTAAAGCCTCTGGTGTGTTCCCTGAATATCCCCAATTCTCTCCTGCTTAGAGGCTTTTGCATATGTCCAGCTTCTTCCTTTTTCTCTTCATCATGCTAACTCCCAATCATCTTTAGGATCTCAATTTAGGGGACTTCCCTGGAGGCCCAGTGGCCAAGACTCCAAACTCCCAATGCAGGGGACCTGGGTTTGATCCCTCTTCAGAGAACTAGATCCCGTGCGCCAAGACTTCCTATGCCGCAACTAAAGATCTCACATGCTGTAATGAATACCCAGTGCAACCAAATAAATAAACAAATAAAATTATTAATGTTTTTGAAAAAAAAAAAATCTCAGTTTAGGAGAAAAGTCTTCTCCCCAAAACTGTCATTTTCATCTCTTTAACCTGGTTTAGAAACTCTTTCTATGAGCTTCCAAAGATTCCTACACTCTTCCTATCACAGCCCTTACTGCTCCATGTTATAATGGTATGTTCCTGTGGGCCTGTACCTCCCACAAAGAGCAACCAGAGAACAGAGACTGTGGCTCACTGGCCACTGTGTGCAGAGCACATGGCACATAGTAGGCACTGCCGGGAGCCGGCATATTGCATATTGAGTGCATATTGCATATTGAGTGCATATTGCATATTGAGTGCATATTGCATATTGAGTGCAGCACTTTCCACAGCATCATCTTTCAGGATCTGGAATAGCTCAACTGGAATTCTATTACTGCCGGGAGCCAGCGTGAGGAACTCCGCCCATGACAAAGGTCATGAGGAAGGAGGCTCGGCATACGCAAAGGCGGGATCGAGCCTCAGGAGTCCCCCTGGAAATTCTCGAGCATCTACCCCCCAAACCAGAGTCTGCCTACTTTCTGCTTTGTGCTCTCACCTACACCTCTGACTTTACAGGGGGCTGTCCCCCACTACCTCTCTCTGAAAAAAAGAGTTAGCTTACAGCTCCAGTTAATAATTCCTGGGTGTGACAGTGTTTCAACCTACAAACTCCTTTGGAAATCCTCTAGCCTGCCTGAATGGGTTTTTCCGGCCACATGTGATTGTTCACAGCCTCCCAACTGTGAAAGGCAGGAGATGTTCTAAACTGCCTAAACACAGATTCCTTTGAGTAGTTAAAAGATTGATTAGAAATTGTATTGGTGAGGGGATTTTCACTTGTTGGGCCAATGTTTGCGGCTAAGTCTCCATACTCCTTACCTACTGTGTCCTTGGCAGTGTATTGATTGATATAATGGGTGTATAGAAATGTAAAATGCAGCTTTGTCCAATGCTTTTTTGGAGGCTGGTGCCTGACTTTGGAATAATCACCTTTAGAGAAAAATAAGTTTCTTAAAATGTTAACAGGCCTCCGGGCCAGAAGATGATGTCAATCACCTGAACTTTTGCATATGATAAGTTTGAAAGCCTGGCTTAGATTAGAACCAGGAACTGCTGTCCTTGCATGACTCCACCCCTTCCCCCATTATCCTCTATGCATAACTTAAGGTATAAAAACTACTTTGGAAAATAAAGTGCGGGCCTTGTTCACTGAAACTTGGTCTCCCCATGTCACTCTCTCTCCCAAATTCTAGCTGAGTCTCCATCTGGAGCGCAGAACCCACCATGCTTGCTAATTATGCCTGGG
Source organism: Bubalus bubalis (assembly GCF_019923935.1). NCBI lineage: Eukaryota > Metazoa > Chordata > Mammalia > Artiodactyla > Bovidae > Bubalus > Bubalus bubalis. The sequence goes on from NC_059172.1 coordinate 818,943, forward strand.
CTTCTAAGATCCGACTGGGGAGGCCTCAGTGTCTCCTCTCCTTCGGGAGAACGGAAGGACGCCTGCGGCCTACGTAAGTGGTGCAAACTTCTTGTCTTGAAGTTTTATTGGTCTCCCGCGTAAACCAAGCTACTCAGCCTCTTTTCTCCACTGAATTTTCCTACTGAGCTATCCTCATTCTATTACTCTTTGTATCCTTAATTAACGTGTAATTAAGCAGTTGTTTCCTGACCCTCGCCTATGCCGTCTCTCCTTCGAATACCCTGGATCAGCTGGGGCTGGACCCCGGCAAGGCACCTTCCGAATAACTGTTCAATGGACTGAAAAAGAGACAAATTATATTTAATGTGCGTGTATGCATTTCTTCATAAATTATGTAGATTTTACATACATGTATTATCTGCAGAGGCGAGAATTGTTAGTAGAGAAGACTACAGAAAAATCTTTGCACATGTGGCAAACAAGGAGCTAAGAGAACCTTACAGGTGTGCATTTATGGACCCTGTGGATGGCTCAGTTACCTCTCAAGAGAGGGAAATTAATTCATAAAGCAGAAATATAAGTCCGTCAGTAGTAGATATACAAATCAGGAGCCAGAGATATCAAAAAGAACACCAAATTGCTACCTGAGAAGGTGGTCGTGGATGTCACTGGAGGGAATGGGAGCAGCCACGATGGAAGTGTGAGGGTTTCTGCCATCTTTAAGGCACAGCTATCTGACCACCGTCTCACCTCAGCCTTACCAGCACAAAAAGACCAGCAGCAGCAGCAGCAGCATTATCAAATAGCTGTGATTCTATTTTCACATCTGCTTTATTTTTACTTAATCTGCATAACAATGAATAAGACAGTTGGTACTGTAATACCTATTTTAGAGATGAGAAAAAAATAGATCAGAGAGATTAAGTTCACACAGACAGTATCAGAATTTGCACTCAGGTCTGTAAGATTCTAAAGCTTTAATTCTTTCTTCTCTGCATTACAGATTCTCACTGTCCTTTGAAGGACAAATATTGATTTTGCTCTCAAAGACCCCCATCTAAGGCATCATTTTTGGATCCGGACATGCGTGAATTTCAGCACCTCACTGACAAAAAAGACTTCAAGACTTGACCTCCTACCTCAAATATAGTAAAAATTTATCTCAATGTTATTTTGATGATTTTTTGGACAGTTTTTGCAATGTTGGTGTCAACTGAAGTCAAGAAGCATTTTCCATAATGGGAAACGTCTCACTCATTTTTCCTTCTCACTGGGGTTGGAAGTAGGAGTTTAGAAAGAATACATGAAATAGGGAGGATTCTCCCTGCCTTTTTTAAACCTTAGAAGACAATGAAGCAGGCAGGTAAGAAGAAAGAGAACTGATTTCTGGGAACAGTTTTAGCATGGTGATCATAGCAGTTACAAAAGAAAGGATGCATAGAGAAGCACATTTGTCCTTCCATTGCCAGGACTTATGAGGGAGTTTATAGTCAGGACAGAAAGGATTGAGCCGCATGTTGAAGCTTCTCATGATGGGCACCACGATGGTGGAGACGTGGCTCACAGGCTCGTGTTCTCTTGAGCTCCTGGATGCAGCACTGACTCACTGGAGATTCAAGACTGAATTTCCTTGCTTTCTTTCGGAGGCATTCTTGACTCCCCAGGATTGGAAAGGGAGGAAATTGCCTGGAAAACAAAACAACATCAAACTCCAGGAACAGGATCAACAGGGCCCTCTCCTTCCTTCCTATTATCATCAAGATCAATGCCAACAATACTCATTCACTGATCATCACTGTGATCAAATATTATATACATAGTCCTTCCAGCAAGCATTAGAAATGAACAAAAACAGGACATGTACGGCTGAGTCCTTTTGCTGCTCACCTGAAACTGCCACAACATTGTTAGCTGGCTGTACGCCAACACAAAATCAAAAGTGTAAAGAAAAAATGTGGACAAGAACATGTTCAGTTTATAATTAAGATAGCTAAAATCCAGAAAGAATTTGTGGTTTTTCCTGGAAATTAACTAGAAAGTGACAAGTATAAAAAATAATAATTTAATTCTATCCATGTGAAAAATGTATGCTCCTATTTACAAATGATATGACCAATAAGGAATTAATATTCAACATATATAAATAGCTCATACAACTTAACATCAAAAGAAAAAACAATTAAGAAATGGGCAGAAGAACTGTGTAGACATTTTTCCAAACAGGAAATACAAATGACCAGCAGGTACATGAAAAGATACTCAACATCACTAATCATCAGGGACATGCAAATCATAACCACAACGAGACGTCACCTCACGCCTGTCAGGATGACTATTACCACAAAGTCTGCAAGTAACAAATGTGGATGAGGATGTGGAGAAAGGGGAAGCCTCCTACACCCTACACTGCTGATGGGAAGGTGAATTGGTGCAGCCACCGTGGAAAACAGCATGGAGGTTTCTCAAAGAAATAAAAACAGACCCACCATGACTCGGCAGTTCTACTCCTGCGTATATAGCCCCAAAAACCCCAAATGCTAATTCAAAGAGATATATGCACTCTAATGTTCATAGTAGCATCATTTACAATTGCCAAGATATGGAAGCAACATAAGAGTCCATCAACAGATGAATGGAGAAAGAACACAGAGCTGTATTCATAGGGATATATTCACATCCATAGATAGTTGGCTTAAAGCTCAACATTCAGAAATCGAAGATCTTGGCATCCGGTCCCATCACTTCGTGGGAAATAGATGGGGAAACAGTGGAAACAGTGTCAGACTTTATTTTTTTGGGCTCCAAAATCACTGCAGATGGTGACTGCAGCCATGAAATTAAAAGACGCTTACTCCTTGGAAGGAAAGTTATGACCAACCTAGATAGCATATTCAAAAGCAGAGACATTACTTTGCCAACAAAGGTCCGTCTAGTCAAGGCTATGGTTTTTCCTGTGGTCATGTATGGATGCGAGAGTTGGACTGTGAAGAAGGCTGAGTGCCAAAGAATTGATGCTTTTGAACTGTGGTGTTGGAGAAGACTCTTGAGAGTCCCTTGGACTGCAAGGAGATCCAACCAGTCCATTCTGAAGGAGATCAGCCCTGGGATTTGTTTGGAAGGAATGATGCTAAAGCGGAAACTCCAGTACTTTGGCCACCTCATGCGAAGAGTTGACTCATTGGAAAAGACTCTGATGCTGGGAGGGATTGGGGGCAGGAGGAGGAGGGGACGACAGAGGATGAGATGGCTGGATGGCATCACTGACTCGATGGAGGTGAGTCTGAGTGAACTCTGGGAGTTGGTGATGGACAGGGAGGCCTGGCATGCTGTGATTCATGGGGTCACAAAGAGTCGGACACGACTGAGTGACTGAACTGAACTGAACTGATAGATATATTCACTGGAATACTAGTCAACCATAAAAAGGAACAAAATTTTGCCATTTTGCAGCAAAATGGATGGATTTGGAAGACATTATGCTAAGTGAGATAAGTTAGACAGAGATGGATAAATACTGCATGATATCACATATGTGGAATCTAGAAAATACAACAAAGAAATGAAAATAAGAAAAAAAAGAAGCAGACTCACAGATGTAGAGAACAAACTAGTGGTTATCAGTGGGGAGGGAAGGACAGGTTATATAGAGGTGAGGGAGTGGGAGGGAGGGGAGGGCAGGTTATATAGAGGTGAGGGAGTGGGAAATACCAACTATTGGGTATAATACAGGCTCAAGGGTGAATTACACAGCTCAGGGAATATAGCCAACATTTTGCAATAACTATAAAATGAATGTCATCTTTAAACATTATATAAAAAGTAAAAATTAATATTTTTAAATATATGCTCTTAAAGATGAAATACACTGCCTCTTGTATTTTTAGGTTAGAATTCTTTTCCAACCTTCATGCCAAGTCTAACATTTGTATGAGCTATAACTCCAGGAACCCCACAAATCATTATCGTATGAAAGTTTCTCTCCAGTTCCAAAAGTCAGGGACAATCTTAAACCCTAGAGGAAAGGTGCAGATCATGTGAATTGTAGGTCATTTAAACAAACCCACCTTTCTTACGTGACAGCAGTTTGCTTTGAGCCACAGGGCTACAACAGAGCAGGCTATGCACAACTCCAGCAAGGTAAGGATCAGCATCAGTGACACGAGGCCCTAGGGGGTACGATGCCGCAGATTAAGTCCAGTAGAAACGCTCAGAGGAAAAAGAAAGGCCAGCAGGAAACCAAACTATAACACCTACCCTCCATAAAACAGGGCAAAGTGAGTCACAAATTAGATTTAATACACAGCCACACACCAACACTCTACATGAGACACAAGGCCCATCTAAAAGCATGTAAACCTTTTTCCTGGAAAGAGACACAGGTACTTCTGTATCAACCCGTGTGAAACAGCTATAGAGGGAAAGCGCTGACATCACCATTACCATCTGCCAGCTGGGATAGCAGTAAACCCAGGAGACGTACAGGCAGCTTAGGAAAAGGGGCAAAGGGACCTTTCATCAGTTCTTTAGTTGTACTCCCTAGAGATTTAGGCATTTACAGTATGCCTACAGACCAAAATAGTAAGCTGAAAAGTGAAATACAAAATTATTGGACTAGTGATCCTTCTACCATCAACGAGGCACCTTTGGTAGAAGAAACAAATGCTACTCCCTCTGGAGAGAAATACTTCCAAAATACACACACACACACACACACACAAAATCACACCCATATAAATACAAACTTAGATTATTAAAAATATAATGGACAAAGTTAGGAGTCAGACTTTTATGAGTAGTATCAGCAAACAGGAAGATTAAGTCAGTAAAAAACAGTTCACAAATCATGGGAAAATAAACAATTTGGAGGAAAATATTAATTTCTCAGTTGACTGTAGAAGAGGGAGAACACGTAAACACAAGCTGAAACGACGCTTTGGAAAGGCTATTAAAAATGTTCCCTTTTACAATACCACACACAAGTAAGTTCAAAAGTAAAGCCGTGCAGAGCTTCAGTGAGGCGCTATTTGAAAATCCCGGACCACAGAGAAAATTGTAAATCTCCCAAGTTAGTTTCATTAAGAAAACTGTGAAATAAAACTTTTTAACTGTAATCTCTCTGGGGAACGTAACAGTATCAGTAGCAGTGCGTGCTGCATGCTAAGTCACTTCAGTCCTGTCTGAATCTCTGCAACCCTATGAACTGTAGCCCACCAGGCTCCTCTGTTCATGTGATTCTCTAGGCGAGAACACTGGAGTGAGTTGCCCTGCCCTCCTCCAGGGGATCTTCCTGACCCAGGGATCAAACCTGCATCTCATATGTCCTGCATTGACTGGTGGGTTCTTTACCACAGGTACCACCTGGGAAGCCTATTAGCAGTAGCAGCAGTATGTAATAATAATCTAATACAGTATGCATTGTGTTAATTACTTATCAAATATTAATTTATATAATCTTTACATAAAATACATATAATAATTCAATCTATTACTATCCTCATTTCAGTGACAATAAAATTGAAACACAAAGAGGTTGTCTTATTTGCTCCTTCAAAGCAAAGCTACTAAGTGGTAGAACCAAGATTCAAATCAAGGCAGCGTGGTGCCTGATATGTTAGTTGATTCCTCTATACTTTGTTGAAGTACTTCATAATTACACACAATTTTAAAAGACATACGTTTGAAGAGGCTGCCATGTAAATGCACAAGTCAGGTGGCCGGGAAGACTGACAGTCCTTGAGTAGTGGTTCGTTAGCAAATAAATTCATTGAGAGAAAGACAATCCCGACTAGTGCCACGGTGGCACTGGCAGAGTGCATCCCCAAGCTGCTCTCCAGCTGCAAGAGAAGAAGAGGCCATCGCTGCACACGGGCAGCACACGCTGTGCTCCTGCAGCTCCAGGTCATCGAGGTAAACAGCCACTGAAAGGGGTTTACACACCCAGCTACCGCCTAGGTCCTGGAGAAACATCAGGAAACCTAGACGCCCCACCCCAAGACTCAGGGTCTTGGCTGGACTCACCAACCGCTACTCTCCTACTGCTAATGGGTGACTTGTTTCTGCTCCTGTGATCGCAGAGAAAGAGGGCGAACGGCCACTTACCAGTGTTTTTGTGCGTTTTTTCCCGGCTAAGACGGATAAAATTCCTGAAACAATAAACTGTTTGAAAATAGGAAGTGAAGCAGAGAAAGGAATATGAAGTCTTAATTAGCAGATAACTACCAGTAGTTGTACAAAACTTCTCAAATTCACATTCTAGAACACAAAATTACACTTGATTTTGCTCATTATTTAATACAAGTACAATTTTAAATGAGTTTACATTTTGCATAAGTGTGTAAGACTTTCATTTTGTTTTGTATCTGGCCTTTTACAGGTTATATGGGTATGCCTAGTTTTACATATAACAATACACATATTCAATGTAATATAATTATCTTTATGCTTGTGTTTACATTAAATATAAATAATATTTACTTACATATGCATGTATATTTAATACCATTCTCATATTCTTACCCAAGCTTCAGATAATGTGTTTGATTTATTGGACTAGGTGTTCTAAAAAGCTTTTCTACATCTAAATGTCTATATGGACGTATCTACTAATGTTTAAATTAGTATTTTGACCTACTGTTAGTTCCACGAGTCTAATTTTGATAAACGGAATTCTCTACATGTTCATGGCATTCTCAAAAATCTCATATTTACCAAGCCACTCCTAAAATTTGAGGGAAAAGTTGCCAAAGTACATTTCTAGTAGTGGTAGCTAAGAAATATGCAGTCAGTGGAATTTGAATACTCACAAATATAGCCCCCCATGTGGAATAACCTGTGTAAACAACCGAGAAAAGCAAGTAATTGGAGGGATAGGACAAGTTTTGTAAGGAATGCATGAGGCCACCCAGAGCCAGAATTACTGCTCCGTTCAGGATCTGGACCACCTGCGAAAGGAGGGAAAAAGAGAAAGCATGAACGACCACGTGCTGGTCCAAGCTGGGGAGAGATCGTTTTGCTTTTATTTTTTCTTTGCCATCGCGGTTTACTCCAGGATATTGAATCTAGTCCCTGGGCTCCACCGTGGAGCGTGTTTGCCCGCCCTACGAGCATACAACACCGCGGCCTGCGGCGCTCGCCCGCCTCCAGTTCACCCTCGCCACCCCACCCGCCGTCAATCGCAAGTCTGTCTGTATGTGCTCCTGTTTCGTAGACAGGCTCATTCGTGACGTGAGTTAGACTGCACACGTAAGTGACATCATATGGTATTTGGAGAAGAGATCACTTTAATTTTCCTCAAAAAGGAGATATCAGTGCTTGAAACGGTCACTGGGCGAGAGTCTGCTCTGGAAGGCGTTTGTTCCTGCCATGCCCACGGATTCCGATGGCAACACTTCACCGTGCCCTCCGCCCGCCCCACTGCACCCATCCTCACAGACTGCCTTCAGAAAACCGCCGAGTGAAGCGGACGCGGCTGATCGCCGACTGGGTGGAACGACGCCCCCGCGTGCCTCGGGGGCGCAGCACGGTGAAGCCCACTCTCCTGCAGGGACAGGACGTCTCCCGCCGTGAGATTATGCCTCTGCGTTTCTACTCCCCAGGTGCAAAACATGCCCCCGTCTTTGCTTAAACCACATTGCCGATCCAGTGATGAGTAACTCAGAAATCCCCATCGAGACATGAACAAGGTTTCCCGTGGATGGTTATCGCCTTCCATCCTACAGAAATGTGTCCACGGAGGCTGACTTACCCCGAGAGCTTGCAGCACCTCCGGGTGGCTCTGCGACCTGCCGCCGGGCCGGTAGGCGGAGCTGTCCGCCGCCGCCGCCTGCCCCAGGCTTCCGGGGGCCTCGCCAGCACAGGCTGCCGGCAGCTCGGTAGGATCCGCTTCCTGCGAGGCCATCTGCGGTCTTGATGGCTGGCAGAGAAAAGAAACGCAAAACGTTTGTGTCTTCCCTTTTATTGCTAACTAATAATGGCTTTCTGTTTCCAGTGCAACGAAAGGGTTCCGTTTTGTCTAGATATCAAAGCAACTCTCCAGCAACGGGGCAGAGGTTTTGCTTGATCGCACTTGATGTTGAAGGAGCAGGCATCGTCAGACCGTTATAGGAGGCCTGGGCCCAGCGCCTCACTCTGGAGCCGTGCAGACGGCCCCTTTCTCTCTTGTAGGGGCTCGCGTGTCTTACGCGGCCCTCTCCAGTCCTGGACATCCACGTACTAAATGGTCTCACTGAGCGCGGCTCTCTCGTGGGAGGAGGATAACACTACTCACATTCTAGGATAACAATACGTGTCTTTTACTGAATATTCACAGCTACGTGCCGAGCACTGTCTAGTTTCTGTGAATGTATTAACGCACTTAATCCCGCCAACAACTTCGTGGTGTAATACTATTCTCTCTATTTTAAAGATGAGGAAACCGAAGCATAGACAGCTTGCACAACTTTCTCAAACTTATGCAGCTCTTGAGTTCACATTCTACTCGAGATATCTAATGTTCAATATGTTTTAAGTCACGGATTTATATAGCAATACATGGAATAAAGCACAATGGACAGAGTTTAACTACCATGGGGAAGTCAGGTGTAAATCCGAATTCGACCACTTACTAGTGGTATGACCTGGTAGTGGGAATCTCAGTTTTTACAGCTGTAAAATGGACACAATTTTAATTTCATATTAACATTGCAAAGTTCAGGCTAAAAAAAATCCATTGGGAAATAGGTATATACTTTAGATAGAATATTTGACTTGCTAAAATGCATGTAGTGTGGCTTCCCATATGGCGCAGTGGTAAAGAATCTACCTGCCAATGCAAGAGATTCAGGAGACGTGGGCTTGATCCCTGGGTCAGGAAGATCCCCTAGAGTAGGAAATGACAACCCACTCCAGTATTCTTGCTCAAAATCTCCCATGGACAGAGGAGCCTGGCGGGTTGTATTCTATGGGGCTGCCAAGAGTTGGACACGACTGATCACAAACACACACAAGGCCTGTGCGTCTGCGTGCATGGGTGCCCGTGCGTACATTTTTCCAAAGAAATAACTACAGGATTATGTCTAGCACTTTTTCACTATGGCATCAGAGTAACAGTCAAATTCTAAGCAGAAGGCATCCTCATAGTTAAATGTTTAGCAACCGAACAAAAACCCCTGAAGACATTCTGAGCATCCCACTGGCTGGCAACTTTGACAGACAATAACAAAAGTGGACTTTCTGTGCAGAGGGAACCTATTTTTAAAATTAACTTTTATTGGAGCATAGTTGGTTTGCAATGATGTGTTAGTTTCTACTGTACAGCACAGAGAATAAGCTATTTGTATACATATACCCCACCTCTTTTTGGATTTCCTTCACCACTGAGCACTGAGTTCCCTGGGCTATAAGCAGGTTCTTATTAGCTATCTCTTTGCAAAACAGTAATAGAGACACAGACGCAGAGAACAAACACATGGACACCAAGGAGAGGGGATCTACAGTATTTACCTTGGAGGCGTCAGACCTTGGTTGAATTATTTTCTCTTAAGCCCATCTCATTACAAGCAGGAGACACTCAATAAAGGTCGCTTATGGTGCCCTTCCCAGAAAACAGTAGCCTCTTTTAGCTCAGGCTTGATGCAAGACTTTGCCTTACACCACCTTTAGAGGACTCAGTGCCGATACTTTGCTGGTGGCCTGCAGAGCATGCAAACCACATCTGGGTCTGTGGCCCCTCGGGTTTCACCATGCTTTCCTGAAGGGCAAGTGTTGATTAGGACACTGGTGTCAGGAGTAACTGTCTTCCAGCTTTGACATGTTGCTTAATACATTAGTAGGACCAGAAACACTGGCAGAAACGTGGGGAGATGGACGGGAAGGCTTGAGGACTGGAGGCAGCGCAGCTATTTGCATAGTAAGAAGAGACGCCACCGACTCAGCAGGCATGAGTCTGAGCAAACTCTGGGAGATAGTGAAGGACAGGGAAGCCCGGCGCACTGCAGCCCCTGGGGTCTCAGAGTGGGACATGACTTAGCAACTGAACAAGAGACAAAATCAGATTACAAGAGTAGTGTTGATGGGGGTAGGTGATTCAATACTCAGCCCCAAGAGGGGACTGCAAATAGAAAATATAAGGGAGACCCGTAAGGTAACGATTACTCAAGAAAGTAGGTTTGCTTAACCACAGAACCAAGCAGGTTTGCTTGGCAACAAAACCCTGAAACAGAAGCCTAAGACCTGCCCCCAAACAATGAAACAGTGGCGGCATGAGCCCACATCCTGCCCAGTGAGCTCGGTAAGTTAAGGGTCCCGAGGACAAGCTCTCTGCACACATAAAAACAATAATTTATGGAAAGGTGGCGTTTCAAAGTGACAGAGGCTCATTGTACCGAGACCTGAGATAATTTCTCCACGGTGCCATGACCGTCCTAGCCTGACCGTGTAGGGACAAGAAAACGCCCCGGCTCAGCCTGGAGGGGGAGCCGATGATGGAAGTGTGACATTGACTTGAGAATGAGGAAGAAAGAGGCTCTTTTCCCCTCTCCATTTGTCCTTTGATGATAAAATTGTAGCCCATTACAGTTCTCAGGGTGCAGCCCCCTGTCACTCACCTGCTTTAAGCCTCATACGCACCCTATTCTAATAAACCACTTCTGATCTGTGACTTTGCGCTCACTGAGTTCTTTCTGTGTGAGACGGAAAGCACCAGAGCTCTTCAGAGGCCCCTCAGGAGGCCACAGAGCAGGAGTGTCTGCAGTGGGGCGGGTGGTCGTGCTCATCACATTCAATCATGCAGGCTTAGAACGGTTAAGTAGTTCACAAGGCTTAGAACGGTTAAGTAGTTCACAAGGCTTAGAACGGTTACTTAGTTCACAAACATAGATGTCAAAATGATGCCAATTGTAGCTGAAATGCAGTTAACGAATGCTAGGTAGCATACGCTGCTCTCAGTGCTTCACATGGATTCACGCCTTTCCTTCTCACAGTGCCTGGGTCTTCTAGGTCACCATTAACCCAACGAGAAGTATGGCACAGAAGGGAGCTTGAGGTGTGGGTTCGACCCCTGGGTCGGGCAGAATATCCCCTGGAGGAGGAAATGGCAGCCCACCCCAGTGTACTCACCTGGAGAATCCCATGGACGGAGGAGCCTAGCGGGCTACAGTCCATGGGGTCGCAAAAAGAGTCAGACATGACTGAATGACTAAACATCCAAAAACTGGCGTAGAAATGTCAGCCAGCTTTCCCAGCATCACACAGGAACCAGTCAGCCAGCTTTCCCAACATCACACGGGAACCAGTCAGCCAGATTTTCCAGCATCACATGGGAACCGGTCAGCAGCTTTCCCAGCATCACACAGGAACCGGTCGAACTATGTGCAGAACTCAGGCTCTGGGCCTAGTGAGGTCACGGGCATGCCTGTTCTCCCTGTGGGTCTTTGCTTTCACCTTCTTTCCCTTTCAGAAGTGTCCCTGTTTAGAAGGCAAATTGTCACCCTAAATGAATAAATGTCCTGATATCGGTGATGGGAAGATTAGAACAAAGAGAGAGGGAGGAAGGGAGGATCCCAAACACGGTCCCTAGGGAGGTCCCAGGACCCAAGGGGACGGTGCAGGACTGATCCCCAGGTCAGGGCAGGAAGGTCTGCGAGAAAGAGAAAGCTCACAGCCACCTAGGCGAGGTCCTAGTTCTAGAAATCGGAGCCAAGTGGGGAGCTGGTCACAGGTAAGAGCAAGAGGGCCTGATGCCATGACCGAGGGGACAGCCTGGGAGGGGGCTTGCGACCCTGGGACACGGAATATAATGCGAGCAGGGGCCTGCACCGGGAAAGCACACTGTACAGGAGCTCTGCGGCCAGGGCTGTGAGAAGCAGCCACGGCAGCAAACCAAGGGTGTCACGGAGGCTGCAGCCCCCGCTGACGGTGAGCGGGGAGGCCCGAGGGCATTCAGGACGGGGAAACACAGGATGGCGGCCCCAGACAGGTGAGGGGCACACCGAAGGGATGCTTGTAGTGAGCCCAGACTCTTGCATTTTCTCACATGTGGAAAAGCACTAAATGCCTTGACTTGAGACATCTGGCTCTCCTTTAATTAACAACCGTCTTCTGGCGTGCAGACTACCTGCCTCTGCTGCAAAACTTCTGTGTAACCTGGCTTCCCCTCCCCGCCTGCCTCCTTGGAGGAGCAATTCTCTCAGCGTTTCTTGAGACGCTGCCTCCCAGGCTTGAAGTCCTAAAAATTCCCATCAAATAGAACATAACTCTCAACTTTTAGGCTGTGAATATTTTTCAAGTTGACAGCTGCCAATGGAGGCTGGAGCAGGGGTTCTGAAGGAACTGCCTGGGACTGAAGGAAGGGACTGAACACAGAGAAGACCAAACGGGAATCATAAAGAAATGCAAAGCGATGGCAGCGAAAGCTGTGGCCTCCCTGCCTCATATTAACCAGGCCACTGCGGATAGAATACTGAAGAAAAAAGAAGGAGCAAAAGTGCCACGAAGGAGGGACAGGAAGAGTTATGAGGAAGCAAACCTCCCAAAAGCGGTTCCTTTCAACGCACTTGTTTAAATTCAGAGCTGTAGAAAGAGCTCAGACCGGAAGTTACATGAACACTAGGCGCTCGGTTATCTCACCTGTGAATTTCAGATCCTAAAGCCCACCTCAGACAACAGTTATCAGGATTAGAGACAGAATGCACACAGAGGTCTTAGCAGCTAAGCTCTTCATGTGCACACAAAATAAAGGATGAAATGAGAAACTTCTTCACTTCCTTAGACAGAAGGACTACGGGAAACTGCTTCCCAAAGAAGATTCATAGAGGTTTCTTCCCCTGGGTACAACTACCCCTATCTACAAGAGGAAGTGTTTTCAAGGAGGCTGGCTACATTTTGGTGCTGAAATATCATAATAAATAAACATGCTCAAACTTCAACTTGCTAATTTCCAAAATGAAAAAATAAATCTTTATGTGAGTAAAGCCAACAGTCTAGTTGTTCATTTACAAGGGACCATCCATTTGGAAATAGATGTATTTCTCAAGGCTTATTTGTCTTAATCCAGTTGCTCAATAGCAACACTTGCATTGTTGGTTTTTCCCCTATACCCACCCATGCTGAGGTGTGCACATACTTACCGAAATTATGCTCTTCTGGGGACAGTACCTCTGTGTTATCTTAACACCTCTGTAACTCTAATTGAGGAAGACAATCAGTTAACCGTCTAAGGTCTTTGAAGTTTTTAAGTCATTGCTTGGAAACTGTGCCTTTCTAGAAGTGACATTCTTTAGTATAATTTTAAGACAATGAAAGGCTTCCCAGGTGGCTCAGTGGCAAAGAATCAACCTGCCAAAAGAAATTAACCTAAATGAATTTCAGGTTCATGTGGACTGGGACATACTCAGTATTAAATACTTAGTGTTCATGTTTGCTTGTTGATCTAACTAATATAGACATGTCTAAGAGTCATTAACATTAAGCATTATGCATAGCTTTAATATAACATATCTGTTACAAATTTTTCAGCAAGGAAAATAATTTGAGTGAAGAAACTTCTAAGGAAAGAAAATGTAAATGAGAGAGGAGATTTTAGATAAACTCTATTAAGAATAATTTTGCTTTGAGAATGTCTGTTATGCTTTAGGAATGTCTGTCTAAAATAGTCTCTCCACATTTGGGTAACTTGAATTTCTAGGGCTATGCTAAACCAAGTGTTGAAAGTTTATTGAATAGATAGGTCATTTCCAAATAAAATAAGATTCACAATGACCTTTGACACTATCTGACTGAGTGTTCTAAACCCTTTTGATATTTATTGACAAATCTTCTTAAATCAAATTCTAATGAAGCACTTTTGACTTATAGCTAACTTTGGGGTGCTTCAGAAGGCCCCTGATTAGGTTCATTTAGTATATGGAATTACATGGGAAGTATTGTCAAATGAGTGATAAATCTCAGGTTATACTGTATGGAAAATGTTACTAATACAGATGTCCTAGAAATTATATAGAATTCCTAAAATTCTGATATGTCCTGGTATTCTAATGAGAAACCAGATGGCTTCACAAAGATTAACAAAAGGACTGAATGAACTGGTGAGTATGCTTATAACTTTTATGGTTTCTATCTGAAAACATTAGGGGTCTGAATCAGTTTCCAGGTGGAAGGAAAACTTCTATCTTATATCCATATAATATCCAATATTATACTAGACAGAAGTGGTTAGATTTGACAAAATTCAACATCCTTTCATGATAAAAACTCAATCATTAGACAAGAAAGGAATGCACTTTAACACAAGTGACAAGCCCACAGCGACCAACATATCTAGTGGTTGAAGAGCTCAAACCTTTTTCTGTAAGATTGGTAACAGATCACTCATTTTAAGGCCAGTTGCACGGTTCAAGCAAATTATTGAATTCTTATGTTCTTAGCTGTAAAACTGGAATAGTAATATATGTCTTGGGGCTATTAGGATTAAATTAGTTGTTGCAACATGCTTGTAACATTGCCTGACACACTTAAGCCTTGCTAAAGGATTTCCTCTTCATTGTGTGTGTGTATATTTATGTGTGTATATAGGTGTGTGTGTGTGTGTGTGTGTATTTATGTGTGTATATAGGGGTGTATGTGTGTGTGTGTGGCTTCCCAGGTGGCTCAGTGGTAAAGAATCGGCCTGCCAATGCAGAAGATGCAGACAAAATACATGCACACACACACACACACACACACACACACACACACTTATGCCAAAGATAGATTCCCATCATGTAAACAACTACACACAACATTTTATTGGCAATAAGATAACAGCACTTTAAAAGAAATCCAAATGACAAATACTTTGGCAAAATCTATTTTCACAAGGATATCTCATCCAAAATGTACATTCAGTAAGCAGTTGGCACACAGGAAACCATACTCAGTACTGTGATGATCTGCATGGGAAAAGAATCTAAAAACACAGAGCATGTATGTATATAGATAACTGATTCTCTTTGTGATACAGAAGAAAGTAACACAACATTGTAAATCAACTCAGATAAAAAAAATAAAAATAAAATTTTAAAGTGCAAGTGAATGACAGATGGAACATTTCAATCCTTGTAACTGATATAAGAACTCTCCCTGAAATCAGAGTGATCTTTGTTATTATATTGGTAGACTCTCTCTTTTAGGAAAAAGAAGGAGAACACATTGAAAGATAATATACTTGATTCTTCTGTTTACTAAGGTGACTAACGATTTGCTTTGCAGGTCAGTTACTGTAGAATAATCTAGGTACACAAGATTGTATGAAGTTTTTATTCTAAAATTAATATTACATTAGAAAAAATTTTAAACATACTCAAAATATTTTAAGTGCTAGTTTGGTGTTTGGACTCATGCTTACAGGTGAGTCATGTCATAGTCTCTATAACCTGTGCTTCTGCAGAAGCGTCTCGTAAGTAAAGGCGAAACTGACCTTCAGAGGATCACCTAGAGGCAGAACACTCCAGAGGGATTTTCTGAGGGCCATAACGTATATTCCTAGGGTGAAAGTACAGCTCTGTTTGAAAAAGGAGCGCCTCCTCTGAAACAACCTAGAGGAGCACAAAGCTTAAGCAGAAGACATCCCTAGTAACACAGGAGGCATAGACACATGTGAATAGGACGCAGAAAAACATTCAAGATCGCAGCAACGGCTACTGACTTTCAGGCCCGTTCAAAATCTGACAACCCACTGGGGCCAGAGAGAAGTGTTACCTGTGAGAGTAGATTTAACGTACGTGGAAAAAAAATCTTAATAGTGCGTAGGAGCACGCAAACTGTTACTCAGAAATCTTTATCATTCACTAACGAAAAGGTTTTCACTTGTTCTTTTGAGAAAGATGATTTGGAAATCAAATAACAGAGTGGCTTCAAGCATAAGCTTTGAAAGGGACTCTTCTTTGTTTGGCATTATCAACTAACCACCGACTGGCTCTGCATCCCTGGGCAAATTGTTAAAACACCTCCCGAAGCTCTAGCTCCCTCATGTGTAAAACAAAGACAACATCTATTTCATAGGTGACCGTTGTAATTAGGCACTGGCCCAAAATACTTCTGTAGTATAAACTGTAGGCTGTTTACATCTGGGAATCAAAGAAAAGATAACACCCCAGGATAACAGCACAGTTTTAAGATTTGTGCCTTGCAAAATACTTCAGAGATTTTATTCCACATTTTATTCTAGTCCCCATATACACACACATCCTCACAGAGCATGGCTATCTATTGTTGAATACAAAAGATCTTCCCAGAACCAGTGGCCTCCCACGTTAGGAACAGTGAATGGAATTTAGACCGTCTCTTAAGCTTTAGTGAAATACAACAGTGGCCCAAAGACAACTTAAAATCAGTTCACTGACCAGTCTGGAAATCTGTGCTATAAGGTCTTGCGGCTGGAGAGGGTCAATATTCAGTAACTGAGGAATTACATAGTCCTCTACCTTACTATGCTGCTAAGTCGCTTCAGTCGTGTCCGACTCTGTGCAACCCCACAGATGGCAGCCCACCAGGCTCCGTCGTCCCTGGGATTCTCCAGGCAAGAGCACCGGAGTGGGCTGCCATCTCCTTCTCCAATTCGTGAAAGTGAAGTCACTCAGTCGTGTCCAACTCTTAGCGACCCCATGCACTGCAGCCCACCAGGCTCCACCGTCCCTGGGATTCTCCAGGCAAGAACACCGGAGTGCGTTGCCGTTTCCTTCTCCACTATCTTACTATAACTGGAAGCAAAATTTGTTATTAAAAAAAAAAAGGACAATAATTTTAGCACCAGGCAGAAAATTCTGAAAGAAAAAATATCTAGAAGTTATTTTTTAACAGACAAGCATTATTCTTACCTTTATCCTGATCACACATTCATAGACAGGGTATATAAAATCATACACATATGTTTGTATCCGAGTCACAGGGCAGCCTGATCCCAGATATAATTCATCAGCAAATATATACCGATTTCTGTACACACACGGGCTAACAGAGACCATCACCCAGTCCATGGAACAGCTTACTTTCACTGCAGAAAGAATCATATAAGAAAATGTCAGCTGTGTATTTATCTTAAGGGAAAGCCCAAAGAATATTGAACTATACTTTGTGATTAATTAAACAATGTTTCTTTCTATGGTAAAGGTAATAACTTCGAGAACAGCATGTAAAGGGTTTTCATATTAACACAATTCTCCCAAATATCTGCATAATTATGTCCTCAAATATGTAAATTTCAGTTATTTCACAGGGGAAAAAAAAATCAGTGCATAAGAACATCATTATCTTTTAGCTCTCTGTCTCTTCTTAAAGGAATTAGATTCCAAAGAGAATGATACAGTTAGGGTTACACATAAGGGGACAGAAGGATTGTGATAAATTGCAATGCATTAGACAAGGAGTGATGCATTCCAAGTAATAAGTTTAAAAAGGGAAAAGGATAAGGCAAGATTCATATTTACAGCAATTGGAACCAAATACAGTCATGTTCACAAGAGGAAATCGTCTGAATAGGGAAAACCCATGTCTGGAAGCTTCATGAAAGTTTTCATGTAAAACCCTTTCTTCTTCTCTGCACTGAGAACTTCAGTAAATCAATAATAATCACTATTCCTAGTTGAGTCACTTTTCCTTTGGAAATGAAGCAAAAGTGTACTGCGTTCTGACTACTGAGCTAGACAGTCGTTAACCAGAGGTTTTCCAGGGATAACCAGAGTTGCGTTTCAGAAGTCCTTCTACTGTTCAGAAGGACAGCAAAGACTTACTAGCTTTAGTATTTAAAGATGTATGATAAGTAGCTGGGAGGGCATAACAGACAAGATTGCAAAGCTTCCAAACTGAAGAAAGAAATAGAGTAGACAGAAGTAAACAAATTTTAAATAACCCAGAGAAGACAAAACAAACCAAAAAAGATAAAAGCAATATGTTGCAAGTATATTAGCAATCATAATGTAAATGAACAAATGTTCAAAGCTAAATGAAATGTAAAAAAAAATGAATGAACAAAATGCTCCAGGCCAAATGAATAACAGCAGAATGAAGAAATAAATTATAATGTAGTTATACACAATGGAATATTACTCAGCCATTAAAAAGAATGCATTTGAATCCATTCTAATGAGGTGGATGAAACTGGAGCCTATTATACAGAATGAAGCAAGTCAGAAAGAAAAACACCAATACAGTATACTAATACATATATATGGAATTTAGAAAGATGATAATGATGCCCCTATATGTGAGACAGCAAAAGAGACACAGATGTATAGAACAGTCTTTTGGACTCTGTGGGAGAGGGCGAGGGTGGGATGATTTGACAGAATAGCACTGAAACATGTATATTACCATATGTGAAACAGACCTCCAGTCCAGATCTGATGCATGAGACAGGGTGCTCAGGGCTTGTGCACTGGGATGACCCAGAGGGATGGGATGGGGAGGGGGGTGGGAGCGGGGTTCAGGATGGGGAACACATGTACACCCGTGACAGATTCATGTCAATGTATAGCAAAAACCACCACAATATTGTAAAGTAATTAGCCTCCAATTAAAATAAGTAAATAAATTTTAAAAATTATAATGTATTTATGCAATCAACTTCTATACAACATGGAAAATTATAGCTATACCTATAAATATACAAATGTAAAAACAATTGTGAAAAGGAAGCAAATCACAATACAAACATATATCTATTGACACCAACAAGAGAAACATTTTTTAAAGATTTTTTTCAAGGAAATAGACTATTCTTAGACAGCCAGTATCTATCCTATATTTATTAAGGCATTAGAATCACAACCCAAAACATGGCTCTCAAGCTCATCTGATACAACCTCCTGTTTTACAAAAGCTAGAGTAACAGGGCCTTCATCTTATCTTCTTATTTTGACATTAATAGGAAATAGCAACCCACTCCAGTACTCTTGCCTGAGAAATCCAATGGACAGAGGAGCCTGGCGGGCTACAGTCCATGGGGTGGCAAAGAGTCAGACACAACTGAGCCACTAGACAACAAATAAGCAGCTGTAATAAACCCATCATCCAAGCCAGAATAAACCAATGCTTTGAACAGGGGTTTCATTTCTTCATTGTATTCACAGTGAAGCAGAATACATATGCACACCTTAACTGGAGCCCTGCTGATAGTGCTGTCTGCATGCAGGACTGCTACAGGAGCAGAAGCTGAAGCCCTCCCCTTGCTTAAAGAAGAAGTGCCGATACTGGGCATAAAACAGACAACCAGTGTGAGCCTACTGTAGAGACCTGGGGCCTTCCTCAGTGCCCTGTGGCGACCCGAGTGGGAAGGAGTCCAAAGGGAGGGGGTACACATGTGTGTATGGCTGGTGCATTCTGCTGCACGGCAGGAGCTAACACAGCATTGTGAAGCAGCTACACTCCAACAAATGCAGAAAGGCATGGCTGCCCACTCCAGTGTCCTTGCCTGGAGAATCCCATGGACAGAGGAGCCTGGCGGGCTACAGTCCATGGGGTTGCAAAGAGTGGGACACGACTGAGTGACTAACACTTTCATTTCCCATACTCCAGTAAGAAATTAAAAACAAAGAAGAAAATGGAAGGGCAGGAGAGTGAAAGTGTGGCTGGCAATCCCATGTATAGAAAGACAGAGTTCTTGCTGCTGGCTAGACAGGGCCTGAATGCTGCAGACACTCAACTGTTAGCTTAAAATAAACTGGCAAACTGCAACACAGTATATTTACGAGCCAGCGAATGCCTCCAGAAGGAAGACCCACAGTCAGCTAGAATGCTAGGTTCTGACAACCAGGCTGATTGTGCTTGAAGCTTCAGACCAAGATGTGGGCTGAAATGGCTAAACGAAAGTGTGCTTGTGGGAAGGATTCTACCTTGGAAAAGCAACTGGAAAGTTAAGCTGCACTGGGTTGGAGTGACATTTAAGACAAATTTCCTAGACTCTCATAGGTCTCCTTAGTTACTGTATCAATTCTCTCCTGAGAACCTAACAAACCCCAGAAAATAAGCAAAGGTAGTACTCTCTCATTCCACAAATAAGTAACTCAGTCACTGAAGTCTGACCAATGCCTCCAGTCCTTCATCAGAATGTCTTTAAAGGAGGAAGAAAAAAGTCAAATAGCAAAGCAGCAATCATAGGAGTGATAACTAATAGTATCTCCTACCTGAAGAATGTAAGAAAGTGAGAAGTGAGTTGCTCAGTTATGTCTGACTCTCTGTGACCCCATGCACTGCAGCCCACAAGGCTCCTCTGTCCAGGAGGAGAATTCTGCTCCAGGCAAGAATACTGGGGTGGGTAGCCATCCCTTCTCCATGGGATCCTCCCAACCCAGGAATCAAACCCAGGCCTACCAGATTCTTCACCACTGAGGCACCAGGGAAGCCAAAGAATGTAAAGTGATGAGTAATTGGTAAGGGGTTCGGAGTCTAAAGCTGTACTTAAAGGCTGCATTTGGAAAACACGTGGTGAATGAGTATGCAGTGGATGAGTATATGATCAGAAAAATTATAAGGAAGCAAGATTTTCTTCCTAATGCAATTTAGATAGCTTGTCACTGATGCCAACCTTGATAATGCATTATAATTAGAATTTGTATATCATCTAAAAATTAATTACTTATGCTGTAAGTCACAAATCATAATCATGATTGACCTCAACTCGATACTCTTGACAGATACACTTAGTAAACTCTCCTTATGTGGTAACTATAAAAATGCTAAGAATCAGATAATTTTTCCACAACAAGAACTCATTAAATTATCTCCCTGTAAGTGTTGTTGGAAGAGCTAGTCAAGCAAGTGTCTTAAAAATAACAATCTGATATATATATATATACACACAAAAAAAAACACTAATTCAAAAATATACAGGTACCTCAGCATTGATAGCAGCATTATTTACAATTGCCAAGGTATGAGAGCAACCTCCGCATCACGAACTGGGCTTCCCTGGTGGCTCAGCAGTAAAGACCCTCATGCAATGTAGGAGATACAGGAGGTGCGGGTTTGACCCCTAGGTTGGGAAGATCCCCTTGAAGAGGAAATGGCAACCCAGTCCAGTATTCTTGCCTGGAGAATCCCATGGACAGAAGAGAACCACAGACTCTAGTCCACGGGGTCTCAAAGAGTTGGACACAACTGAGTATGCACACAAACAGATGAATGGGTAAAGAAGGTGTCATATATACTCAAAGGCATACTGCTCAGCCATAAAAAAGAATGAAACGTTGCCACTTCCAGCAACATGGATGGACCTGGAGGGTATTGTGCCAAGTAAAGTAAGTCAGACGTAGAAAGACAAATATCATATATCGCTTCTATGTGGAACCTGAAAAATACAACAAACTAGTGAACATAACAAAAAGGAGGCAGCCTGACAGATACAGAGAACTGGTGGTTACGAGGGCAGGAGGAGGGCCACACAGGGTAGGGGGGTGAGAGGGACAACTGTCGGGGGTAAGACAGGCTACAACATGGGGATAGAACCACTAATTTGTAATGGCTGTAAATGTAATATAACCTTTTTAAATTGTGTAAAAAAAATAAACTTTTAAAAATGACCATCTGCCACCAATATTTTAATATCTCATACTTCTCACAGGAAAGTTTAACCTGACTCTGAGTAAGATAGTCATGCATCAAAGGGGTTGACCGTATTTACTATCCCCTTTGGAGAAGGAAACGGCAACCCACTCCAGCACTCTTGCCTGGAAAATCCCATGGACGGAGGCGCCTGATAGGCTACAGTCCATGGGGTCGCAAAGAGTCGGACACGACTCAGCGACTTCACCTTCACTTTTCACTTTTCTATATGACAGTGCTTATTTACATATCTGTCAGGGAATTAACAAGCTGGCGCCAGGCCCTCTCGCCCCATGTTCTGTAAATAATGACTTTGCACGGTTGTGTAACAGCTGAGCTCACTTGTACCACTGGGCATACACGTCAGGAGGTACTCGTTTGGCCGTTGGGCTACTTTTGTTCTGTGAGAATATATAAGCTTCACCTGGAAAAGCCAGGCAGGGTTGTACGCAGTTATGTTATGTCTGCGGCTATGGCTGTCTCATCCAGAATACTCCAGGAAAACAGGAAAGGTATTCAAATCAATCTACAGACAGAACAAACACTGATTCAGCTTTATCTTGTTGGCTAGCAAAACTACTGATGAATGTGGGTGAAGGTCAGATAGAATTTTTTTTAAAAAAAAAAGAGCAGTATCATCCTCAGGGGGAGCTATGAGGGGTCTGGAAGCAGGAGGCCAGTAAAGATACAATCAAGTATCTGACAATACAACCAAGTACTAGTAATTGGCAGCGGGCACGAAAGGACAACCTGAAACAGATCCAGGAACGTTTCTGAGGAATCGCTGCAAATGAGAATTCAGATAGAGGGAAGACCATAACACAGAAGAAAGAAACATCTCAGACGTTTAGAAAGTTAAAACGTGTCCTCAGTATACAGATTCAAGACCAGTTGGCCTGACATTACTTCTCTTCTAGCAAATGGTAGTATTGGATATCTGCAGGGAGAGGAGAGAGGCTGCGCGGAAAGATGGAGAATCATTCTGAGTAACCCTCCAAGAGCGTTCTCCAAGACCAGGCACTTACCACGGATATTCTCAGTGCACGGCCAAATCCAGGCATCAAGGAGAATGGAGATTTCTAAAGTCACAGAGACCTCCATGTAAGCAGACCCCTGCCCAGAACTCTCGGGAAACAGGAAGTGGTAATGGCTTACGTGATTTTACGTGGCGACCTGTGCCACATTTTGCTACTTAGTTAGATCACGCATGGGGTGGTTTCCACTGTGTCTACAACCTAGAGGCTGAGATGCTCCTGTTTATGCAAATGCCGATGCTCAAAGAGGCAGTGGTGGAAAAGAGCTAATTGATAACCGCGCCTGAGGCCTGTAAAATCGCCAAGGAGACTGGCAAGGCACACACTGCCAATAAAAGCTAATTACAGAAAACAGTTCACTCGGTAATTGCCAGGTGCCATTTAGTAGGCTGAATAGTCTATATCGTTCATTTTTGAAACCAAAAGACTGTTATTTCTTAATTTTGATGGGTTTGGCTGTAGAACAATTAGCCGCAAAGAAGATAAAGTGACTTAAATTCCTGGGAGGAGTTGTTGTAGTTCAGTCACTAAGTCATGTCCGACGTTTTGTGACCCCACGGACTGCAGCATGCCAGTCCTCCCCGTCCTTCAGTGTCTCCCAGAGTTTGCTCAAATTCATTTCCATTGAGTAAGTAATGCCATCCAACCATCTCATCCTCTGCTGCCCCCTTCTCCTTTTGCCTTCAATCTTTCCCAGCATCAAGGTCTTTTCCAGGGAGTACTAGGAGGAGACAGAGATCTAAGAAAAAGCATCTTTCTTGGCCTCAGGAAAATTCACAAATTCATCTCAGCTGATTCTTCCATAGATTGTTTTAGTTACAGTATTCAGGTCAAGCCTTAAAATTATTTGCTTATACCCCATGGCTAATCTAATAAGGCTAAATATATATTTTTGTCCTTTTATGTTTTACATACATAATTTTATACAGAATATACATTCATTTTAATAATTGGAATCAAAGTTCCAGCTAAAGATTTTTCTAAAAATATCCATTTTTATTGATATTTTCTAAAAATATCAATGTTTTCTAAAAATATCAATTGTGACATTTTTAGTTTTAAAGTGAACTTGGAAATGAAGGCTCAGAGTAAATAAAATTCAAAGAATCTGAGTTGAAGGCATATGATTGTTTTTAATGACATCTAAATTATATTTTTAATGCTACACGTGTGTGTGCACACTAAGTCGCTCAGTCGTGTCTGACTCTGTGCGGCCCTATGGACTGTAGCCCACAGGGCTCCTCTGTCCACGGGACTCTCCAGGCAGGAACACCGGAGCAGGTTGCCATGCCCTCCTCCAGGGGATCGTCCCGACCCAGAGATCGAACCCGAGTCTCATGTCTCCTGCATTGGCAGGAGGGTGCTTTACCACTGGCACCGCCTGGGAAGCCCTCTTAATGTTACCATCTGCTCTCGAGCAAGCGCTTGCACAGGGCTTCCCTACGTGTCATGAAAAGGACTTTTGTTTCCAGCAACATGCTCTCCAGTGGACGATGAAAGCCCAGAGTGGGATTCACACAGTGCCCCGCATCTAGACAGCCTGGAGACTCCTGTCACAAAGGAAGGAGACCTGAAGAAAAAGATGAGTCCCTACAATGTTTTCTTTTTTAAAAAATTTTCTCCTGATGCTATTAACATCTCTACCATCTAAAATTCATAAACTTTACATTTATCTTTTAAATTAGTCCACTAAATGGCAATCCACTCCAGCATTCTTGCCTGGAAAATCCCATGGATGGAGGAGCCTGATAGGCTACAGTCCATGGGGTCGCAAAGAGTCGGACACGACTGAACGACTTTACTTTCATTTTTATAAACATCTAGTTTTTTCAGCTAAGAGCTTAATTGGAATCACAGTCTAATTTCTTCACTCTCGGTTTACGTAAATCTGGGAAGGTTAAACAAGTAAAGGCTCAAATTCACATTCTGTGAAAAGGCGATAATAATATTACCCACCTTTCAAGTTTTTCTTGAATATTAAAAGAGATAAATGTAACCAGTCTGGCCATAATTAATAGCTTACAAAAAATATATAACATATGATTATTTTTCTCAAACTTGAGCACAGTGAATTCCAGGGTTTTATGTCTCCCCCACACCAGGCAAATTCTTTACCGCCTGAGCCCCCAGGGAAGCTCTGGGCAATGTTCCAAGGATTACTCGAAGCCACAGAAATGAACAAAGTTCATTTTCCTGGTATTCCAATTTTAATACCAAATGTTGCTGTGAAAAGATAATGGAATTTCAATATAACTTTAATGTAAAGTGGATAAAGCAGAGAGAGTATGCAGGTCGTTTTTAAAACATTCTTAGAAAAATTGTACAAATATGAGAATTTTTCTTTCCCTGGACCTTTAGGGAGTAAGTCGCTGATAGGATACTTCGTCATTCATAAGTTTTTTACTGTGTATTTCCTACAAATAAGAACATTCTCCTTGGATGCTGTGGGCCCACAGGATCCAAATTATTTTTATAATAATAAGACACGAAATGCCTTTTTCACCACGCTGACCTTTGCACAGATAAAAACAGGAGTGGTCGGCATCACTGCCTAAGGAATCGCGGCTGTGGCAACGAGCTGTTAGTCATCTCTCTTCTTCACCACCACATACTACTCAAGGTAGAAAGGGGAGAAGCCAGTTTCACTTAAGAGTCAAAACAGTAAAAATTATTCCTTTTACTAACTGTTGATCGGTTCTTGAGTACATGTCTGTTCAATATTCTGCATGAAAAAAATGGGAAGTATGGGCAGTTAGAATCGCAGGGTGAGGAAGGAGCAGGCGGCGGTTCTCGCTCGGTGTCTGGTCCTTTCTCTGCCTTGCTTGTTTGAGCTGCAGCAGAATTCAGGGTGTTCCCGGGGGGCTGTCTCCATCGACACCTGAAATCTAGGACGGCCAGCCGTGGACGTGTGGGCGCGACGGCTGCTGTGCACCGCGCAGCCGTCCTGGAGTCCCTCCTGCAGAGGTCCTTGGAAATGCAGCGAAAGACTTGAAGGTGAAGCGCCTTACCCCTCGTCACTTGCAACTTGCTGTTCGTGGAGATGAAGAACTGGACTCTCTCCTCAAGGCTACAATTGGTGGTGGCGTCATTCCGCACATCCACAAATCTCTGATTGGGAAGAAAGGACAACGGAAGACTGTCCACAGGATGCCTGGGTTCCTCGTTATCGCAGGACTCTAAACACTCTAACAGCGGCCCAGTGCTGGTGACTCCAGAGGACTGTCTCTCTGTGAAAAGCACAACTTCTGTCTTTTTATAATTCTATTTGAGCAAGTTGGAAGTTTAATTAGCCTTCCAACCAACCAAATTTCTGCATTGGAATCTTAACCATATTTAAGTGCTGCTGTGGCTTCAAAGAAGCTATTGATTCTGAAGTAGTGGTTTTGATTGAGTTGACTGTTTTAAAAAAACTGTTTGGATTTTAATTGTGATGCAGAAGTTATAGTAACAAACATTTGGTTTTGTACAGACATTATTTCCACTCTGGTGGATAAGCTCAATAAAGGTCATATCCAAAACTAGTTGTGCATAAAATTTGCTTGATTATAGTAGGAACAACTTTGTTTGGAATAGGTATCTTACCTAGCCATAACTTAAGCACATTTCTTCCCTTGAAATTACTCTTAATTCTGTCTGTAGATCAACAAAGTTAAAAGGCCCAAGTGTTTCTTTAAATACTGTGTAATGAACTATTAAAAGATTTTAAAACTTCAGAAAAATGGAAAGTTACGAATGAAGCACTCCTACTATGCATCAAAGCATGGAGATGATGCAACTGTTTGACTTGTGAGCTGAACAACACCCAGAGGAGGCACACAGAACGTGCTAACTCCTCCTGCAAACGGCTATGACAGTGTGTGAGATGTTAGCCACCAAGGAAGGTCATCCCACATCCAGTGCTGAGGCTTTGTATCAGGAGCTGATCACCTAACCATCCTCTGGCCAGCACCTGCCAAAACTCCAGTTCCCAAAACAAGTACTTGTCAACATCTTGCACAAGCAGTTCAGGCATGCTGAGCCCCCTTACCAGTGAAGGCCGTGGGAACTTTCCCAAAACCCACGTTCCCAGGTTAATGGCCAACTTTGCAAATAGGATTTTCTTAGGCTAGCAGTCTCAAATCTGCTATCTTTAAATCTATTCTGTATGTCTCTGAATTTTCAAAATGAAGACTCCTGTATTTTTCTTCATCTAGAGTTAATTAGTATCTGTATTAGAAAGAATTCTAAAGATGTTTCCAGCAGTTTGTCCAATCAAACAGTACCTAATCTAGGTACTGCTGTGAAAGGTTTTTACAGATATAGTTAAGATTAAGCAGGTTATCAGTGGGTTTCCTTAGTAGCTCAGATGGTAAAGCATCCGCCTGCAATACAGGAGACCTGGCTTCGATCCCTGGGTTGGGAAGATCCCTTGGAGAAGGAAATGGCAACCCACTCCAGTATTCTTGCCTGGAACATTCCATGGACAGAGGAGCCTGGCAGGCTCCAGTCCATGGGGTCGCAAAATAGTTGGACACAACTTACCAACTAAACAACAAGAAAACTATTCTGAGACAGTTGCAAAGAGACCTCTGATTTTACCTTATTTTACATGCATTATTGGAAGGAACTGACAGAGGGATTAATTAGAGAACCATTATTACTCACTGCCACCCAGAGCACTAGGTGATGAGCAAGCCTGTGCACTCCACGAGATGCAGTTGCCTAGAACTCTGCAATGCCTTGCAAGTCAGGACCTCAGGTTTCCTCAAAGAAGAGAACAAACTATTCAGATATATAAACATTTTTAAAAATTGCTTCCATTCTGAAGTTAAAAGTCTGGGAAGTTCCTTTTTCCCCAAATTTCTCATAAACATGCACAGGAGAACAAATTCATTTTAAAAAGAACTTTATTAAAAAGGCACATGATGCTCTGTAGGCACTAAGTTCAGCTCTGTAAGAGGAGAGCAATCCTCAGGAAGCCAGAGTACCAGGATTAGTAACACTGTCTTATGCACTAGAATTAAGGGTTAATTCTTTCACTTAAAACCAAAGGATTAAAAAAAAAAATTACATACTCCAACAAGAGAAAAACTGTTCCTGTAAGGAAGGAAAAGAAACAGTGGTCATACAAATAAGAAACTTACATAATTTAGTTACACTGACCAGCTTCAGCTGCATGCAACAAATTCTGGTAAATTCTTTTCATTTGTATTCTGTTACAAATATTCTCTAACTTTCCTTGTTATGGCTTTTTTAGATACACCCATGATTTAAAAGTGGACATTTAATTTCCAAATACATGGAATTTTTAAAGTATCTTTGATATTAATTACTGATTTTGATCAGAAGATCCCCTGAAGAAGGGAAAGGCAATCCACTCTCCAGGCACGTATTCTTGTCTGGAGAATCCCATGGACAAAGAAGCCTGGAGGATTACAGTCCATGGGGTCACAAAGAGTCAGACCCAACTGAGCGACTAACAATTTCACTTTCTTTCACTGATTTTGGTATTAATTTTGCACTTAAATTCTTTCTTCTCTGCAACCATCCTGAGTTATTTTTAGTCTTCTAACTTTATTGAGGCTTTTAATGACTGAGTCAAAGATCTCTCTTGGTAAATGTCACATTGTACCTGAAAGTATGTGGGTTATTCTCAAATAGCTTCTGATAGTGATTCCTAACATAATTCCACAGCGATGAGAACAGATTCTGTATGATTTCAATACATAGTGGAACAACATGTGACCTTGTTCTGTATTTTCCAAATCTCCTATAAATGTATTATTATACTTTCATAATTTTAAAAATAAAAAAGAGAAATGAAAAGAAACTGTTACATAAAAGTTCTTGAGATATTTCACTGTGGCTTAAGTAGGAAGGAATTACAGGAGTTGGGAAATAGGGCAGCAGTTTTCCACCACAGAACCTATTACAGGCATACCTCATTTTATTGCACTTTGCAGATATTACCTTTAAAAAAAAAAATTGAAGCTTTGTGGCAACCTTAAACCAAGCAAGTCTGTTGGTGCCATTTTTCCAACAGCATTTTCTCACTTCATTTCTGTTTCACATTTTTGTAATCCTCACAGTATCTATAGATTTTTCTTTATTATTATATTTGTTATGGTGATCTGTGATCAGTGATCTTTAGTCACTGCTATGCCTGGTAAGGGCTCAAATGACGGTTAGCGTTTTTTAACAATGAGGTATTTTTTATTTAAGGCACATGTACTTATTTTTAGTCATAGTGCTATTGCACATTTAATAGACTAAAGTGTAGGGTTAATATAAATTTTATATGCACTAGGAAACAAAAAATCCATGTGACTCACTTCACTGGAGAATTCTCTTCATTGCAGTGGTTTGGAACCAAAATCTCAATCTCTCTGAGGTATATCTGTAAAATACTGTAATGACTCAAGTGTAGCCAATGCATTCCTTACCTATAGCCATTATTGGTTTATATGTTTATAAATTTCACAAAATAACATGTCAAATTTTAAGATATTTATAAATTTTAATAAATATTTATAAATTGAGTTTGGCCCAAGATGGCAGAGGAATAGGATGGGGAAACCACTTTCTCCCCGCCCCCCAAATTCATCAAAAGATCATTTGAATGTTGAGCAACTTCCACAAAGCAACTTCTGAATGCTGGCGGAGGACCCCAGGCACTCAGAGATGCAGCCCATTCTCTTCAAAAGGAGGTAGGACAAAATAAAAAAGACAAATGCTATGCTATGCTAAGTCACTTCAGTCGTGTCTGACTCTGTGTGACCCCATAGACGGCAGCCACCAGGCTCCCTCGTCCCTAGGATTCTCCAGGCAAGAACACTGGAGTGGGTTGCCATTTCCTTCTCCAATGCGTGAAAGTGAAAAGTGAAAGGGAAGTCGCTCAGTCGTGTCTGAACCTCAGCGACCTCATGGACTGCAGCCTACCAGGCTCCTCCATCCATGGGATTTTCCAGGCAAAAGTACTGGAGTGGGGTGCCATTGCCTTCTCCGAAGAGAGACAAAAGAGTTAGGGATGGAGACCTGTCCTTGGGAGGGAGTTGTGAGGATAAGAAGTTTCCACACAGTAGGAAACCCTCTCATAGGTAGGTCTGTGGGGAGCTTTGGAATCTCAGAAGGCAACGTAGCTGGGAGGAAAAAAAAAAAAAAAAACCCACAGAATAAAAACAGTTTTCTAACTGCAACAGCCAGCGGAGAAGTAGCCCAGGTGCTTGAGTTCGCCACCAGTGACTGGGGGCTGGACAGGGAAGCGTGGGCTTCACACTTAGGGTAAGGACCAGGCCTAAATGCCCTGAGGACAATCTGAGGGACCTAAGGTGAGATAGCAGCCCACACTGAGGGATGGCCAGAGAGACAAAACAAAATAGAGACAGAGAACTTTCCCATGAAGGGCTCTAACGCTTAGGCTGGCCCATATTAGAACAAAGGATGAGAGAATACCAAAAGAGAGCCAGCCAGAGGCAGAGGGGTGGGCAGGCGACAGCCAGAGCCAGAAGGTGAGGGGCAATCTCGGCCCCAGAGACAGCATCTTCCACCAAACTGTGGGCAGGCTCCTAGTTGCTAACCACATCTTCCTGGATCCTGAACAGTAGACACCCACCAGGAGGGTCACAGACGAAGATCAGCTCCCCAGAGGAGACACACGGCACACCTGAGACAGTGCTCTCACAGCACACCTGGGAAACCGAGTGGCCAGGACCGGGGAGCTGATTAAGACACACAGCTCACCTGGGATGGTGCACTCGCCAAGCATCTGGTCGCCTGAGCTGCTCGGACCTGGGAAGGGCACAAAACACATTCCCAACCAGGTCTGTGCCTTTGTGGAGTACCCAAGAACCTGAGAAGCTTAGACCTGAGATGTGCACGAAATTCAGGGCCCACTTGGGACAGTACCCTTGCAGAGAAACCTGGAGCCTGAGCAGTGTAGACCCGGGAAGCACATACCATCTTGAGCTGGGGCAAACCCAGTGTGGTCCACACACTGGGAGCACTCCCCACATAAACACGCCAGTGATATCTGTTTGCAGTGTCCCTCCCTCCCAACAATATAACTGAACAAGTGAGCCTAAATAAGTGACCACCTTCGCCCTCTTGTGTCAGGGCAGAAATTAGACACTGAAGAGGCTTGCAAACAGAGAGAGCCAAAATAAACAAAGAAGAGGGAACAGCTGGGAAGTGACAGGTGCAACGGATTAAAACCCTGTAGTTAACATTGACTGTGCATTGGAGGGGACCTCTAGACCTTGAGAACAAGTACAAGCTGGAACAAGGAAATATCTGAAACTGAAGTGACACCACACTGCCCACACAGTCCAGAGAAATTCCCAGGTGTATTTTTACTATTATCATTTTTTAATTTAAAAAATTAAGTTCTTTATTACTCTTTTAATTTTCACTTTTATAACCTACTATTACCTTACCAAAAAAGACCCTATTTTTAAAGCAAATTTCATACATATATGTTTTAATTTTTGTGATTGATTTTTTTTTGTATTTTTTATATTGTACTTTTGACAGTCTAACCTCTATTCTAGATTTTTAATCTTTGCTTTTTGTATTTGCTATCATTTTTGTACCTTTAAGAATCTAATCTTCAGTATCCATTTTCACTTAGGGAACTGATTACTAACTAGATTGGTCTCTCCTCTTTTGATTCCCCCCTCTTCTCCTCCTGGTCACCTCTATCTCCCTCTTCCCTCTTCTCCTCTCCATATAACCCTAGAATCTCTCTGGGTGTCCCTCGCTGTGGAGAACTATTTCACCATTAACCTAAATGTTTTATCATCTGTGCTGTATGGATGGAGAAGTCTTAAGGCCACTGTAGCAGAAGGACTGAAAGCCAGAGGTAGGAGTGTAAACTCCAAACCTTGAGATCATCAAAGAATTCTTGATACCAGGGAACATTAATAGACAAGAGCTCACCCAAAAGTCTCCATACCTACACTGAAACCAAGCTCCACCCAAGAGCCAACAAGTTCCAGTGCAAGATGTATCATGCTAATTCTTCAGAAAAGCAGGATACAACCCTGAAAATTAAAAGACAGGCTGCCCAAAGCCATGCCAAACCCATCAGATCAGATCACTCACTGAGTCGTGTCCAACTCTTTTCGACCCCACGAATCACAGCACGCCAGGCTTCCCTGTCCATCACCAACTCCCAGAGTTCACTGAGACTCACATCCATCGAGTCAGTGATGCCATCCAGCCATCTCATCCTCTGCCGTCCCCTTTTCCTCTTGCCCCCAATCCCTCCCAGCATCAGAGTCTTTTCCAATGAGTCAACTCTTCGCATGAGGTGGCCAAAGTACTGGAGTTTCAGCTTTAGCATCATTCCTTGCAAAGAAATCCCAGGGCCGATCTCCTTCAGAATGGACTGGTTGGATCTCCTTGCAGTCCAAGGGACTCTCAAGAGTCTTCTCCAACACCATAGTTCAAAAGCATCAATTCTTTGTCGCTCAGCCTTCTTCACAGTCCAACTCTCGCATCCATACATGACCACAGGAAAAACCATAGCCTTGACTAGACGAACCTTTGTTGGCAAAATAATGTCTCTGCTTTTGAATATGCTATCTAGGTTGGTCATAACTTTCCTTCCAAGGAGTAAGCATCTTTTAATTTCATGGCTGCAGTCACCATCTGTAGTGATTTTGGAGCCCCCAAAAATAAAGTCTGACACTGTTTCCACTGTTTCCCTATCCATTTGCCATGAAGTGATGAGACCGGATGCCATGATCTTTGTTTTCTGAATGTTGAGCTTTAAGCCAACTTCTTCACTCTCCACTTTCACTTTCACCAAGAGGCTTTTTAGTTCCTCTTCACTTTCTGCCATAAGAGTGGAATCATCTGCATATCTGAGGTTATTGATATTTCTCCCAGCAATCTTGATTCCAGCTTGTGTTTCTTCCAGTCCAGCGTTTCTCATGATGTACTCTGCATATAAGTTAAATAAGCAGGGTGACAATATACAGCCTTGACATACTCCTTTTCCTATTTGGAACCAGTCTGTTGTTCCATGCCAAACCCATAGATACCCCACAACTCACTACTGGACATTTCATTGCACTCCAGAGAAAAGAGATCCAACTCCACCCACTAGAACACAGACACAATGCTCCCCAACCAGGAAACCTTGACAAGCCACTAGTCCAACCCCACCCACAGGCAGCAGACTCCACAATAAAGTGGAACCACAAACTTCCACCCCACAGAAAGGGCACGCTTTCTGTAATCTAAACAGCAATCTAAACAAGCACAGCAATGAAAAGGCAGAGAAATATTTAGCCAGTAAAAAGGAACATGATAAAGCCCCACCAAATCAAACAAAAGAGAAGGAGATAGGGAGTCTATCTGAAAAAAGAATTCAGAATAATGATAGTAAAGATGGTCCAAAATCTTGAAAACAAAATGGAGTTACAGAAAAATAGACTAGAGACAAGGACTGAGAAGATGAAAGAAATGTTTAACAAGGACTTAGAGGAAACCAGTCAGTTCAGTCGCTCAGTCGTGTCTGACTCTTTGTGACCCCATGAATCACAGCACGCCAGGCCTCCCTGTCCATCACCAACTCCCGGAGTTCACCCAAACTCATGTCCATCGAGTCAGTGATGCCATCCAGCCATCTCATCCTCTGTCGTCCTCTTCTCCTCCTGCCCCAATCCCTTCCAGCATCAGAGTCTTTTCCAATGAGTCAACTCTTCTCATGAGGTGGCCAAAGTACTGGAGATTCAGCTTCAGCATCAGTCCTTCCAATGAGCACCCAGGACTGGTCTCCTTTAGGATGGACTGGTTGGATCTCCTTGCAGTCCAAGGGACTCTCAAGAGTCTTCTCCAACACCACAGTTCAAAAGCATCAATTCTTCAGGGCTCAGCTTTCTTTGTAGTCCAACTCTCACATCCATACATGACCACTGGAAAAACCATAGCCTTGACTAGATGGACCCTTGTTGGAAAAGTTATGAATTTTACATGACAGTAGTATCTGAAATGTTGATTCAAGATGATTAGTAGATCCATGAAATAGAAGTTCACAATGTCTGTGCCTTCTGGGATGCTGAAGTCGAAGGGCTATAGGCCATTTGAATAATTCTATTAATATGTCTGTCTTTCACATTTAAAAAGAGTTTTCTCTTATAAGCACTTAGTCCTTCCAGGACAAAATGTGGTTAGTAAGAGAAGTCGAAGGGCTATAGGCCATTTGAATAATTCTATTAATATGTCTGTCTTTCACATTTAAAAAGAGTTTTCTCTTATAAGCACTTAGTCCTTCCAGGACAAAATGTGGTTAGTAAGAGTTAACAACATATCAGGTACTATCTTAATGGCAATTCTTAGAAATTCTAAATTCTGTCCTATATATGTTCCATGTTATAACTGAAGGGCTTTTTCCTCTGGCTGGGCTGGGATTGATAACATGAGTAGCTATTGAGTGTTCCTGGCAAAACTGTTTTCCCTGAGAGAATAATGAGAAACAGTAAGACAAATTATAACCCTAATCACCACAAATTCATGATCACAAAGACAATTCTAAATGAATCTGCATGGATACCTGGTACACAGTGTGTGGTGTACATCACCAATGTACTGAACCTTTGCTTTTTTGTGGCTTGGAAAGCATTTATAGTACTAAGTCAAAAGATGACTTACTTGCATGGCATTCCTGGAGGGGGCTCCAAGGATGGTGCTTCCGGTGGTGGTGTGTTTTTCTGTCTGCCTGGCCCTTGGGCGTTTTCCCCAGATGTTTCATTATCACTTTCTATGTCTTCTTCCCCAAAGGTGAATGGATCATTTCTAAAAAAGAAGAAAAAAAACTAGGCTGGTATATATTTCACTATCTCTTTTTGTGATGACTGGAAATGCAAGAATAGAAACTAAATTATACAGGTCTGAGTTGTAAGGGGAGGAATGCCAAATCAAGTAGCTTACACAGAAATGGAAGGTTGTTATTTCAGGAAAACACAAGGAAAAGTTTGTAACAGAATGTTAATTAGGATTGCCCATCCTCCCAGAATTAGTTACTGTGACCCAAAGCTGAG
Organism: Bubalus bubalis; assembly: GCF_019923935.1. NCBI lineage: Eukaryota > Metazoa > Chordata > Mammalia > Artiodactyla > Bovidae > Bubalus > Bubalus bubalis. The sequence continues at coordinate 853,531 of NC_059172.1, forward strand.
ACCAAAGAAGCATCAAATACCAGAAACTCTTAAAAAGCTGCTTAACCAGCTTTGTCATCTCCAATCGTCTCACCCATAGTTTATAGGGAATGATTAGAGAGATAAGGTTTTGAGTTCCTAGAATATGGTGAGCAAGTAAGGAAGAGATTTCCCTTCTTTATGAAGCCAAGTAAGGGTGTTTTAAAAGAATCCCTTAAACACCAAAAATTTCTACACTAAAGACTGTCACCTCACTCCCAATGTAAATTGACTGTTTAGACTAGTGTATTTTCCATGCAGGCCTATTTAGTATGGAGGAAGAGAGACCTTAAGAGACAAGAATTTTTTTTCAGATGGTAATTTTAAAAAGATTTTTTTTTTATTGAAGCATGGTTGATTTACAATGTTGTATTAGTTTCAGGTGTACAGCAAAGTGATTCAGTTTATATTTATAATACACTCTTTCTCAGATTCTTTTCCCTGTAGGTCATTGCAAAGTATTAAATATGTATATATCCTTATATATATCCCTTCGCTGTACAAGGGGCTTCCTTGGTGGCTCAAATGGTAAGGATGCTGCCTGCAGTGTGGGACACCTGGGTTCATTCCCTGGTCAGGAAGATCCCCTGGAGAAGGAAATGGCCACCCACCCCAGTATTCTTGCCTAGAGAATCCCATGGACAGAGGAGGCTGGTGGTCTACAGTCCATGCAGTGACAGTCCGTAGGTCCCAGCTGGTTATCTAGACCAGAAAATGGGACCTCATCAGACACTGAATCTGCCCAGCACTTTGATCCTGGACCTCCCAGACTCAAGAGGTTAGGGAAATGAATGTCTGTAAGCCAACCAGTCATGGTATTGTCTTGTAACAACCTGACTAAGACCCATCAGGAACTCCTGGCAGCCAGGAACATGTTACACAGTAGTGTCTGTGGTCAGCTAGACTTACCTTTTAACAAAGCACAGCACTGGCATGACACCTCCTCTGTTTATAAACAAAGATCCATATGTGACTGAGCTTTCAATGAGAATGCCCCACGAGCTTTCCTGAAGGGGGAAAAATGTGTAGTTATTTTAGTTAAATCTGAGAGTTCAAAAAAAAAAAAAACACTAAAACTTACAATTAGAAAAATATAGGAATCACATTACCTTAATATATAAAGTAGCAGGACAGCAGAGCTAAATAATAAAATGTCTATATTTTTAAAAGACCCAAGTACTAGCTCCTGACGTTGTGCCAAGGACATAGTATTTGTGTGACAATTGAGTCTGCACAGACAACTTTTAATTACCACACTTGTTTTGGGATGAGGGCCTGATTTAGGCCGACCTGGGCTATAGAACAAGCTCTGCAACTTACTCTGGGTGTGAACTTTGACAGTTTTGATGACTTCAGGGCAAGGTCCCCCCACCATTCATAAAATGGGATGGATCTGATGGCTCAGTCAGTAAAGAATCCGCCTGCAGTGCTGGAGGCCTGGGTTCGAATCCTGTCTTGGGAAGATCCCCTTGAGGAGGACTTGGCAACCCACGCCAGGATTCCCATCTGGGAAATCCCTCAGACAGAGGGGCCTGGTGGGCTATAGTCCATGGGGTCACAAAGAGTCAGACCCAACTTAGCAATTAAACCACTACCACCATTCAATCCATACCAGGGATTGGTAAATTTTCAAAACATGAGCAGAGACTATTTTCATCGTTGTGAATCATATTCTCTCACAAACTCTCGTTTCTAACATTGTTGCATGAGAGCTGTCAGATATTGCCTAAATGAATGTGCTTATGTTCCAGCAAGTCAATTCACAGGCATTAAGAAGTTGGCTGGATTTGTTGGACCACAGGGCATGGCTGACAACTCCAATTATGAGCTATTGTTTGTAAAGGAGAGTATGGTACATCCGTCATAAATAGCAACTAACACACATTTTTAAAGAAAAACAATTAACTACGTATACAGCCATATCTCCGTTATGGTGAATTACACGGATGCGCAAACCACTAGGCATACAACGCATCATATGTTATAATTTCAAATATTTATATTATAGAATTAGAAAACACTACCAGTATCAAAAAGTATATTCAACTCTCTGATGCAGTTAGTCTTGATCAATATTTCGATATATGTTTCAACTTTAGTTATACCAATTCAACATGTTGCAAGTATAGTCTTCAGGATGCTTGCTAGTAATTCAGATTGCTCAGGTTCAAATACCGTTTTTGGCACTTAATGTTCATGTGACAATAACTAGGACTAAGCTTTTTAATATTCCATGGCTACAGTAAGAATTCGTAGGGTTGAGCACTATATGGGACAGTATTACATAAGAGGAACATTCAACTTCATTTGAATTTGGCACAAATGGTACTTATTTGTTCATATACTTGAGGAGTCCCCAGGTAATTCTGCTTCAGAAATAGCTGGATAATAGAAATGCAATCACACTGTCAAATATCCATTTTGCTCTCTCCCCAACAACTTACTATCTTTTCCTTCCTCTGGAAGGAACCTCTCTTCATGAATGACAAATAGAAATCTCAGCATTTATCTGCTTAAAGATTAACCATTTATTATCTCAATGAAAAAGAGTGTATCCCCTCCCTATAAATCCCATAAAATTCCTTAGTTACATTTGCCCTACTATAGTTACGTAAACTGACAACTGGCATGACCTTTTCATTTCATAAATATCCGAATGCTTACATTTTATTTAACAAACACCTGTATGTGAGTGTGTGTTAGTTACTCAGTCATTCCAACCTTCGTGACCCCATGTGCTTGCGAAACGCTGGGCATTATTCTAGGTGCTGGGAATACAGCATGCAACAGATGATTGGCTCCTGTGTCTGGAGCCAGGAGTAAAATGACTCCACATAAGCCACAGGTACTAAACCAGGACAGATGTGGGTTCAAAAAGGAAAACCAAGATGCCATCTCCATTGACATCGAGGAGATAAAAAAAAAAATCAGTAAACATGAGACAACATAATTTAATGGACTACGAGCACGGGTGCCCAGTTCAGATCCCAGATGCCCCACTCTCTGTGTGACACTATCTTCCGGCAGGGGTACATGAGGGCTAAGTAAGAAAGCTGTCTGGTACGTGATCATGACTGTTTATTTAATCAGTAAAACATGATGAGACAATTAAAGCTTCTAAAATGCTCATCTGCACAACTGACAAACTGCTCACTAACTTTCTCACGTCAGGATCCGTCTTATTCAAAATAACTAATGAAATCTCAAGTCTTTTGGCCTGGGAAGACTGAATTCTTTCTTAATTATACAGCAGTTACTATCCTGATATCCCCTATTTTAGGTGAATATTTAAATCAACACAACAAAAGGGTGGGAAATTGTGGAGCTGTTTCAAAATAAAATGTTTTTTTCAGGTTTGATTTTTCCCTACAGACTATAAAATCTCTCCATCAAAAACAGGGGAAATGTATTAGGAAAAGGCAGACAAAAATGAATGCCTGGTTTTTTAAATCCCATATTTTATCTTTTTTTTTTTTCTATTGTAGAATTACCCAAAAATTTAAGACAGAGGGTTGGGCTTCCTTGGTGGCTCAGATGGTAAAGAATCCACCTGCAACGCAGGAGACCCAGGTTTCATCCCTGGGTTGGGAAGATCCCCTGGAAAAAGGAATGAGTACCCACTCCAGTATTCTTGCCTGGGAAATCCCATGGACAAAGGAGCCTGGTGGGCTACAGTCCACGGGGTCACAGAGTCGGACGTGACTGAACATCTAACATACAGTGTTACATGAGCTATAAAATCAATCGACAAAAACAGTTACACAGAGTTAATAATTGGGGTTATACCCACAAATAAGAAAAGACTGTTTCTTATTAAAATAATGACTCATCTTACGTGAGTCCTGATGCCACAAGTAATAAGACTGTAAAGGAACTCAAAGGAATCAGGCAGCTCTGTGGTGACGGGGCAGCCATCTCCGAGAAAGAGCTCGTGAACCTGGAATAGCAGCTCATCCACAAATGGCGTTCGTCTCACTTTGACCTGGAGCCAGTTTTTAGCACAGGTGACAGACACTGGTGGAAGAAAAAGAGGGAACAGTTCAGATTACATGTCATCTCTAAACAGTAGCTCAGAAAATGTTCAGCCTCTTAGCTGAAATGCTTAGTTCCAGAGCAAAAAAATGCCTTGGTTCCATTTCTATTTATTCCACCATGAAATCTTGGGTGAATGACTTAATTTTTAGGTGACTCAGTTTCCTTTTCTGGATTGGGTGAAGGAATGGAGCTACTTCCTGGGAATCGAACATTAAATTAGACAAGGCTCTGATAGTTTTTCACTGGAACATGGGACCTTGGGGATATTCAGTAATGGAAAAAGTGCCCTTTATCTGACAAATTTTTTTTTACATATTAAAACTGTTCCCCAATTTGTACACACTGTCTAGAGAAACAAATGAACATCTACCTTTAAATTGAAACGGTATCCCTTTTCAGCATTAATAACACTAAGTAGCACATACGTGGCCCTCTTCAAAATAAATGTGCTTCCTGTTTTCAAAGCAATCCTCCTGGTGGCTCAGACGGTAAAGACTCTGCCTCCAATGCTGAGGCCCACAGTCCATGCCTGGTGGGGGAGACCCTAGAGAAGGGACTGCAGCCCACTCCAGTGTTCTTGCCTGCAGAGCTCCACAGACAGAGGCGCCTGGCGGGCTGCAGTCCACAGGGTCGCAGAGAGTCAGACACGACTGAGCGATTAACACTACTATGTTTTCGAGCAATAGTGCATTATTTAATGTGATTTACATACATTCAGTTCTGCAGTTACATAGATCATATCGATTTGATTACCATGGCTTATAATGTTTTCTGATATCTGGTAAGGAAAGTCACTTATACTCATGTTCTACTTCAGGTTAATTCTCAATTTCCTAGTCAGCAAAATGGCGCCTTATTACTAAGACTCTATGACACAGTTTAAAAATAAAATAGGCATCAGCTTTAGTTATGATTCCTAATTCTAGTATGAAATTCACTGTTAATAAAGGAAGCAACATAGTATAATATGCAAATGAGAATATCCCTTTTAATGGCTACGAAACAGTTATAAAAATTAGGCATCATAAGCTTGACCACAAATATTATCTTCATATAAATAAAATATTATTGAGTTCTAGGGGCTAATTTGGTTATTGTCCAATAGGATTAGATAAGATGATGACTACAGCCATGAAATTAAAAGACGCTTACTCCTTGGAAGAAAAGTTATGACCAACCTACATAGCATATTGCAAAGCAGAGACATTACTTTGCCAACAAAGGTCTGTCTAGTCAAGGCTATGGTTTCTTGTGGTCATGTATGGATGTGACAGTTGGGCTGTGAAGAAGGCTGAGCGCTGAAGAATTGATGCTTTTGAACTGTGGTGTTAGAGAAGACTCTTGAGAGTCCCTTGGACTTCAAGGAGATCCAACCAGTCCATCCTAAAGGAGATCAGTCCTGGGTGTTCTTTGGAAGGAATGATGCTAAAGCTGAAACTCCAGTACTTCGGCCACCTCATGCGAAGAGTTGACTCATTGGAAAAGACTGTGATGCTGAGAGGGATTGGGGGCAGGAGGAGAAGGGGATGACAGAGGATGAGATGGCTGGATGGCATCACTGACTCAATGGACGTGAGTTTGAAGTGAACTCCGGGAGTTGGTGATGGACAGGGAGGCCTGGCATGCTGTGATTCATGGGGTCACAAAGAGTTGGACACGACTGAGAGACTGAATTGAACTGAAGCATAATAATGTGGATCAAAAAAAATTTAAGGTTGTCTTTAAACATGGACTCTTCATTATACCCATTTAACATCAGTTGATTAGTTTCCCACACTTCAGATGACTACGTTTAAGTCATGTTGCTAAGTGGCTGAGCAGGATTAGGACACAGGAGGAACCTGTTGAGAGCCTTTGGTCTAAAAAGGAATCACTAAGCAGCAGACTGCTCTGCCCCACCCTCAAGGAGTGCAGTCCAATGTCCCACCCTCAAGGAGCATGGTCCAATGTCCCACCCTCAAGGAGCACGGTCCAAGTCCTCAGAACCTAAGCAACCTCCTTTCCAAGGCACCGGGCAGCCTCCTGACTCATCCATTCAGCACGAGTATTTCTGACAAGCGACAAGCATGTCCAACACAAAAGCAAATAAGAACCTTGAAATATTTGGCAAGTAAGGAAAAAGATAACAGCATCCTGAAGCCACTTATGGATTCAAGAGAAAACACGGCGTTAAAGATGCACAGATATGACTACGTAGCTCAGTGAGAATAGACAGCCGTTAGGTATTAGCAGATGATCACCAAATCATAAATATTCACCCCAAAGCCAACGGTATAAAAAAAAGCACCCCACTGCTTGACATGCCACCCTTCAGAACCCCCCTTTTCTCTTACAATTATCCAAACTACGGATCAACAGAAAAAGCACGAGGAGTCCTGCTAACACAGCAGAGGCCTTCATTCTTCAGACCTGGAGCCAAGGCTTCACAGGAAGCAGGAAGCGGAAGAAAGTGGGCTCAGAACTGCTTATAGGCCCCACATCTGCTCAGCTGCCGCAATGCCCCATCACCACTCTGGAACACACGCTGCTGGCTTTTTCTCTTACTGGCTGAAAGTGTTCTGTTGTGATTCAGAAAATCAGAATGTAAATGTGAGAAAGTAGTTCTAGACTCTACCCCTCCAGCTGTGTCTTCTGCAAGCTTGAGGACATGTCTGAAATGGTGTCTTAAGTAATATCTGATATGTGTCTATTGGAACATGAAGAACAGAGCTTTACAAGATGATTTGAGGAGATTCAGGTGGTTAACGCAGAAGAAATTATTTATGATTTGATTGATAATACTGTTTATCATAACCATGCTGGGGTCATTCTGATCCAGTTGGTTCACTAATCCTTCTAATGAGCTCCAGGAGATCCTAATTCAAGTAAACAAATTTGCAAAACTGCGGTCAAAGCTTTAAAAAAAACACTGCTTTCTGTTTTAATTTAGCCTTCCCAAGTGTATTTTATCATAAATGCATACATGTCCAGGTTGCTGAAGAAAAGTTTATGAGAGCATTTTTGTCCAGTAAAATATAGGAATGTAAAACCTGAAAGGAGGAGAGATCGTGGATGAAACTAACAGTTTAAACTAGCTCGGTATTTTAGCAAGAAACTACAGAAGCTCCATCTCAAAAGCAAAAGTTTAATGTTACCTTTAGAAATTATATAGCATGTTTCATAGATGGCTTCTGATTATAGGATAATTGCTAGTGAAAATTATCAAAAGTATAGAAATTTCCAGGACCATGCAGTGATGTAGCAAAGAACAAGCTGCAAGATATACCTGTGATCATGAGAGACCACAAGGGAAAGCTCTTTCCACTAAATATTTTAATTATACTTTATGTCTCATAAAATCAATGAGTTTTTATTTTGGAGTGTGTGTTGTTAAGTAATAACCAGGAATTAAGGAACTTCAGTAGATTTAAATTTACAAAGACAGTATCAGTGAACTATAGCTGGTAATTATCTTAATTATGCAAGATAGGAATGTATGGCAAACAATTGAAACAGTAAGGAAGTATGCAGAATAACACTGAAATGTCTTATTGACCAGTAACTCACACATTCTTTACCCCCATGCTCAGGCAAGCCAGATAATATTTTATTGTAGGACATCATGGTAATTTTATTTACAAGTATTTCATTTCATGGATGCATCTCTATCTAGTTATTCATAACAAATGGAATTTGTATTGTTCTATATTGAATTACTGACAGGTTTATTTATATAAACTGTCTCAGAGAATTTTAATATCATTGGCTGTGGCTTCCCTGGTGGCTCAGTGGTAAAGAATCTGCCTGGCAAAGCAGGAGATGTGGGTTCAATCCTTGGTCCAGGAAGATCCCACGTGCCACAGAGTAATTAAGCCCGTGCACCACAGCTGTTGAGCCTGGGCTCTAGAGCCTGGGAGCAGCGACTACTGAGCCTACTTGTGGCAACTAGCGAAGCCCACGCGCCTCCAGCCCTTCTCTGCAGCGAGAGAAGCCACCGCGGCAAGAAGCCTGTGCAGCGCAACTAGAGTCCAGCTCCAGCTTGCTGCCACGAGAGAAAGCCCGAGTGCACCAGTGAAGACCTAGTACAGCCAAAAGGAAATCACTGTTTTTATTTTATTTTTTTTAATTACTTTTTTAAATTTTATTTTATTTTTAAACTTTACAATATTGTATTGGTTTTGCCAAATATCGAAATGAATCCACCACAGGTATACATGTGTTCCCCATCCTGAACCCTCCTCCCTCCTCCCTCCCCATTCCATCCCTCTGGGTCGTCCCAGTGCACCAGCCCCAAGCATCCAGTATCGTGCATAGAACCTGGACTGGCGACTCGTTCCATATATGATATTATACATATTTCAATGCCATTCTCCCAAATCATCCCACCCTCTCCCTCTCCCACAGAGTCCAAAAGACTGTTTTATACATCAGTGTCTCTTTTGCTGTCTCGTATACAGGGGTATTGTTACCATCTTTCTAAATTCCATATATATGCGTTAGTATACTGTATTGGTGTTTTTCTTTCTTCACTTCACTCTGTATAATAGGCTCCAGTTTCATCCACCTCATTAGAACTGATTCAAATGTATTTTTTTTAATGGCTGAGTAATACTCCATTGTGTATATGTACCACAACTTTCTTATCCATTCATCTGCTGATGGACATCTAGGTTGCTTCCATGTCCTGGCTATTATAAACAGTGCTGCAATGAACATTGGGGTACACGTGTCTCTTTCAATTCTGGTTTCCTCAGTGTGTATGCCCAGCAGTGGGATTGCTGGATCATAAATCACTGTTTTTAAAAAATATCATTGCCTATGCATCTAACACTTCCTTTCGAATGGCAGCATAGTCATTAGAAAACCATGAAAATGAAAATTTCATGCTGCATATGAAAACCATGAAATATCTAAAATCTGATGGACACTTATGTCTTCTCTTTTTCGATTAACTAAGCCTCCTCCCTAGAGACTCTATTTCCCCTCTTGCTCTGCTGAGACCTGACCTTATTATCAGTCTGATGGGATTAAGGATAGTTGGAGCAGATTTTTAAGGAGACAAGTGTCTTTTTATGAAGATCCTGCCTCACAGAAGATATTTGCAGACTCTGTATGCAAGGGGAAGAGGCTTTCCTCCAGAAAGGATTGGGCTACTTTAACTGTCTAGAAGTTTTAGATGAATCAAGGGTATTTCCAGGTGCTTTAACCTTTTCACAATTTATCATACCATATGATACAGGGAAAATTCAATATTCTTTTTGATTAGGAAATTGAAGAGTTACCTAAAATGGAGACTGTTCTGCTAATAACTTCTCACTTAGCTAGGCAAAAGGAAACTAGACCCAGAAGCTGCTGCTGCTGCTGAGTCGCTTCAGTCGTGTCCGACTCTGTGCGACCCCATAAACGGCAGCCCACCAGGCTCCCCCGTCCCTGGAACTCTCCAGGCAAGAACACTGGAGTGGGTTGCCATTGCCTTCTCCAATGCATGAAAGTGAAAAGTGAAAGTGAAGTCGTTCAGTCGTGTCCGACTCTGCGCAACCCCATAGACAGCAGCCTACCAGGCTCCTCCATCCCTGGGACTCTCCAGGCAAGAGTACTGGAGTGGGTTGCCATTGCCTTCTCCTAGATACAGAAGCACCTGTGTAGAATTATCTAAATGAGTTGGGGAGGGCAATGGAATCAATTTTGGCTAGCCATTTATTTCTTATGTCTTAGCTTGTCCACAAAAGGACAGTGAAATAAGTCTCTCTTGACTGGAGATACTGAAAGGATCCCAGCTCTACAGGGTGTTGGAGTGGGAGGGAAATGAATACCACAGAACCCACCTGAAATCCTTTCCCTTATGATAGAAGAGATTCAGCTTCATCTCTTAGGGTCCAGGTAAACGTGTGGACTCACTCTTACCCCCAATTTACTTAAAAAAAAAAAAAAAACTTGCATTTTGCTTTTAAATCTTGCAAGGATCTTCTTAAAAGACAGAGTTCAATTGAGTAGTCTGGGTGAACTCCGGGAGTTGGTGACGGACAGGGAGGCCTGGCATGCTGCGATTCATGGGGTCGCAAAGAGTCAGACACGACTGAGCGACTGAACTGAACTGAACTGAACTGAATTAGACTTGATATGTAACACTTCATTCTAATAAGCCCCCAGGTAATAACCTTGCTCATCTATGGATCACTCTTGTATTTGAAAGACTGGAGAGGTTATCTATATTCTGGGGTGGCTGCAGAGATGGCTGGGGGAAGTGGAAGGCCCTGAGACTGAAATGGAAAATCTAAGAAATCACGCATTCATTTGAGGAAGCAATTGTATCAACACAGGGATGTTAAGCAAGTTACACTGACTGGTGTTTGTGAGAAACCCAATTTCTATTCTTCTCTTGACAGCCATACTCCTAGGAAAAGTCATTTATACTCTTTCAGGTTCTTTTTATCCTCTGTTTTTTTGAATTGAAGTATGGTTGCTGTATATTATATCAATTACAGATGTATAATGTAGTGATGCACAATTTTTAAAGGTTATACTCCATTTGCAGTTACAAAGTATTCACCATATTCCCCAGGTGGTACAATATATGCTTGTAGCTTATTTTATACCTAACAGTTTATATCTCCTAACCCCTTACCGGAGGCTCACCCCTCCCCTCTTCCCTCTCCCCACTGATAGCCACTAGATTGTTCTTTCTGTGAGTCTGCTTCTTTTTTGTGATATTCACTAGTTGGTTATATTTTTTAGATTTCACATATAAGTGACATTGTATGACATTTGTCATTTTCTGTCTGACATTTCACTTTAGCATAATGCCCTCTAAAACCATCCATCTTGCTGCAAATGGCAAGATTTTGCTCTTTTCATGGCTGGGTAGTATCTCAGTGTGTGTGTGTGTGTGTGTGTGTGTGTGTATCACATCTTTATCCATTCATCTGTCGATAGGTTGCTTCCATTGGTTGGCATTTGTAAAAAATGCCACTATGAACACTGTTATGCATATATCTTCTCAAATTAGTGTTTCTGCATTTTCCAACTTCTTATCCATCCTCTCCTAAACCTGACTTTTGAGCATAGCCTCTCCACCAAAACCGCTTTTTCCAGCATCATCAGTGCTCTGCCTGTTCGCTAGAGTGAATAGTCAATTCTTAGTTCTCATCCATCCTACTTAACCTTTCAGAAACAAGTGATGTGATCATTACCTCCATCTGTGTGGCTGTCTGGACTCCACTCTCTGGCAGATTTGCTTCCAGTCTACCTTACTGGTTTCCTCCTTTGAGGTTTCTGTCTCCTTTCAGCTACTTCTTAATATCAGAAACCCCAAGACCTGAGCCTTGAGCCCATTATCTTCTTTTCCTCACTTTTTTTGCTTGAACTCATCCAGTCTTATCACCTTTAAATTTTTGCTGATGAATACAAATTTTCTACATCCAGCCTGGACCACATCCTCTGAACCCCAGACCTATATGTTCAAAACCCACTTGCTCTCTCCACTTAGAAATCTAATGAACATCTTAAACTTGACATCTACCGAATAGAGCTTCTAAGCCAGGATCTCCCACATTCTTATCAAGTTAGTGGCACCTCCAACTTTCAGTTCAGTTCAGTCGTTCAGTCATGTCCAGCTCTTTGTGACCCCATGAATCGCAGCACGCCAGGACTCCCTGTCCATCACCAACTCCCAGAGTTCACCCAAACCCATGTCCATCAAGTCAGTGATGTCATCCAACCATCTCATCCTCTGTCGTCCCCTTCTCCTCCTGCCCCCAATACCTCCCAGCATCAGGGTCTTATCCAAAAAGTCAGCTGTTTGCATCAGGTGGCCAAAGTATTGGAGTTTCAGCTTCAACATCAGTCCTTCCAATGAACCCAGGACTGATCTCCTTTAGGATGGACTGGTTGGATCTCCTTGAAGTCCAAGGGACTCTCAAGAGTCTTATCCAGCAGCACGCTTCAAAAGCATCAATTCTTTGGCACTCAGCTTTCTTTATAGTCCAACTCTCACATCCATGCATGACCCCTGGAAAAACCATAGCCTTGACTAGATGGACTTTTGTTGGCAAAGTAATGTCTCTGCTTTTTAATATGCTGTCTAGGTTGGTCATAACTTTCCTTCCTTCTTTTAATTTCATGGCTGCAATCACCATCTGCAGTGATTTTGGAGCCCAAAAAAATAAAGTCTGACACTGCTTCCACTGTTTCCCCATCTATTTCCCATGAAGTGATGGGACCAGATGCCATGATCTTTGTTTTCTGAATGTTGAGCTTTAAGCCAACTTTTTCACTCTCCTCTTTGACTTTCATCAACAGGCTTTTTAGTTCTTCTTCACTTTCTGCCATATGGGTGGTGTCATTTGCATATCTGAGGTTATTGATATTTCTCCTGGCAATCTTGATTCCAGCTTGTGCTTCCTCTAGCCCAACGTTTCTCATGATGTACTCTGCATATAAGTTAAATAAGCAGGGTGACAATATACAGCCTTGACGTACTCCTTTTCCTATTTGGAACCAGTCTGTTGTTCCATGTCCAGTTCTAACTGTTGCTTCCTGGCCTGCATACAGGTTTCTCAAGAGGCAGGTCAGGTGGTCTGGTATTCCCATCAGGAGCTCAAATATCGTAAAGTCTGCTGGATTCCTCTCTTATACCCCCATATCCAACTCTTTGCAAATCTTTCTCAGATTATATTGATATATCTATACAGGTATATATCTCTTCAAAATCTGAGCACTTTGTTTATTCCACTGCTCTATCTAACCCAGGGCTCTCAACTTCAACCCAGGAAATTCTCAGTTGTGTATGCTGGGCGGGGGCGGAGGTAGGGAGTGCTATCTTACTCTCTGTAGGATGTTTAGTGGCATCACTGGCCGGTACCCCGTAGCCTTAAGTAACACACCACCACTAACACCACCTCTCACTGCAAGAAAAAAACCTCTCCGGATTTGTCTAGTGCCCTGGAGGGAAAGGTCGCCCCTAGATGAGAACGCTGAGAACTGGTCTAGCAAGCCCTCCTACCCTCCCGCTGAAGAGTACCAGCATTAGCATTGGTTTCCCTACTCAGCCTTTCCTGGAGGAGGAAATGGCAGCCCACTCCAGGCTTCTTGCCCGGAGAATCCCGTGGACAGCGGAGCCGGCGGGCTCCAGCCCATGGGGTCACCGAGTCGGACGCGACCGAGCGGCGGAGCCACGGCTCGGCCTTCGCGCCCCCTTGTGTCTGTTCCGCGCGCGGCAGCCTGGGCGATCCGAGGTCGCCCCGAGACTTCCCGGTGACGCGCCCTTCCGTTTCAAGTAAAACCAAGGTTGTCAGGTCAGTTTTGAGAGGCTACCGCTCTCCACTCCCCTTGTTCTGGGGAGGGGGGTCTCTCCTGGTTTATTAGCACTCCCCCCCTCCGACCGCAGTCTCCGGCTTGCTGTGAGCCCTCTGGGCCTGGGGTCCCGTGGAGGACCTTCCCTCCCGGGTCTGCACGGCTCACTGCTCACGCCCTTCAGGTCTCTGCCAGCCCCCTCCCGGGCAGGCATCTCCCGACGCCACGCAGAAGAGCAACCCTCACCCGGATGTTACCAGCCTCACTTCTCTGCCAGGCGTTTTTCCTAAGGAGCATTTACCCCATTCCTGGAATTTATAGAATATCTGTGTTTTTAATAGTCTGTGCCCTACCAAAATGTAAATTCCATGAAAGCATGTTCATCAAATGAATAAATGATCCAACTAGTTCTAAATCTTAGCTAAGCTTATGAATCAGCCACCAAGCAGGGAAGAATTAGTCATTCTGCCTTTAAAAACCTCTTTATAGTGAGCGTCAAAGCTTAAAATGACACAGCCCTTCAATAATTACAGACAGGTAATAGAACACCCTTTATTCATAAATAAGTCTCCATGGAGTTAAAAGCAGGGGTAGTGTCTTTTTGAGAAAAAAAAAAAAGATAAGGCAACATGCCATTTGATTTAAAATCAAAAATTAGCTTTTTGAAACAGACAATTGGGTATCATTCAGTTCCATGCCAGCTCCTCTGATTTCTATAAAACACACTAAATCTTCAGTCCTAAACAGTCATTTCAGAAGTTGCCTTTGAACATAGATCTCATTTCTTCTACATCATTTGGCACACAGAGAGAATATAGTACTCAGATCGTTCCTGAAATAGAAGAAAATTTAAAATCAGGCCCAATATAAACATTATTTAACTATTTCAATGAGCTTGCTATTCATCAGTAAAGCAGTTTATATGTGTGGGGGTGTGGATGGGAGAGAGGGTGTAGATTAAAAGTAAAAGAGGAGAATTCAAGAGAAAGGAAAACATTTTACCCTTGGGACAATATCCTTAAGTGTAGAATGATTCCTCGCTAAACTATGAGGTACAACCGAAATTTTCTAAGACTATCCAGATACTTTCTGTTGCATAGCTCCACCTCTTTATTGATACCCCAAATCAACATGCCTGTGGATTTATCTTAATATCCCTTCAGATGTGGCTCAAGGAGAAAGAACTGTACTGCCCGAAGGTATTCTGTCCTTCCTGGAAGAAGTAACCACCCAGCATTATGGCACTCCTGAACTCACGTCACCAGGGATTACCAACACATCTAAGCCTTCACTTTGTAGGTTCAGTTTGACACTTTTTTTTTTTTTAAGATTTAGAACTCCATTGATGTTGGAATTGATGGATATTTCTTTCATCTTTGCATTTATCATGGAATTTCATATGATACCCCAGAAGGACAGCTGTTACTTAAATGGGATCCCTGGAAGTTAGTGACATAGTAACAAAAGCACATGATCAGCAACACCTCCAACAAACACAGGAAGGAATGCATGAACTGCCCATTCCTGAATTGGAAGCTTTTTAGGCACAAAATGCCTTAATACAAATAGGGGACATTTCCTTGCCAACTGTATTGGCTCCTGTCTAGGACATGCGTGGACAAAATCACAAAACGCCAGTTCTGAGGACCCTTACTGTGACTGCATTATGTAAGAAACTTCCATGTCTTCAGAGCTGGTTTCATCATCTCCACTTTCAGTTTCATTTGACAAAGGGTACATGCTAAAAAAAAATAAAATAAAATAAAAATTAAAAGCGTACATACTAAAGTGAGAGAAGAAAATATAGAAATATCACATGAATCTAAGATCTTTTCAGACCTTACTGTTTCCAAGACTGAACTTCAGACCAAATTCCTATGACTAGTAGATGGATTGATTTCTGCTTATTGTTCCAGAACATCACAGGCGGTGTTTGTGGTGTTGAGTAACATGGGCTTAGAAACCAAACTCTGGGTTTACTTCCTGGTTCTACCATCTACCAGAAAATGGCCTCAGGTAAATAATTTCCCTGTGCCTCAATCTCCTTACCCCTAAATCGGCATAATAGTATCTATCTCATTGAGCTGTCACGGAGAACAAATCTATTTATACAAGTGCTGGAACAGTGCAGGAATATGGTGATATGTAACTGCTAGTTGTTATTTATTGTCGTTATTATCTATGAGACGAACACTATGTAGTAAGGCTCTTCTGTAATCACTGAAAGGAAAAAAAAAACTCAGTTCAAGGTTTTAACCAGAAGAACCTAACAGAAAAATTATCCAAATAAAGTCCTACCAACAATCAGAAGTTTGCCAAGACCTGATCAAAGTTGCTATGATCTAAAAAGCTTGATTATTACAGGCTTTCTTAAAAGTTGGTAAGATACCAAAAAAATTAATCTTAACCTATGGATTCTGTTCTAGCATGTTCCATCTCTCTCCCCACATCTTGAGTCCAGCATGCTGACCTTGAATCTTCAGTGAGTTCATATACTATCATTTAGACTTTCTTATTTCTTTCAGGAACCTTGAATGTGGGTTCACACTTCAAAATAGCTAGATTTGATTAAGAGCTGGTTAAGATACATCAGATTTTCAGCAACTCTGACAGTTGTATTAAAAAAAAAATTGTCATTCCATTTTTCAGTATTCCTGGTATTATATACAGGGCTTCCCTGGTGGTTCAGATGGGAAAGAGTCCGCCTGCAAGACAGGAGACCCAGGTTCAAGCCCTGAGTCGGGAAGATCCCCTGGAGAAGGGAATGGCTACCTGTTCCAGTATTCTCTCCTGGAAAATTCCATGTACAGAGGAGCCTAGCAGGCTACTCTTTTTCCTAGAAGACAATTGAAATAACTCTGAAATATATAGGGCCAGGAATCAACAAACTGATGTTACCAATAGGATTGTGTCCTTTCTCCCCTCCCCCAGTTATGACTTTTAATCTCTCAGGGTCGGTTTCTCATCTTGGAAACTAAAATGGACCCGAGAACCAGGGCAGGAGTCTGGCATACCATGCTTGTTTTGTGACGACACACGACACGGGCATTTCAGCTGTGTCTCCAGAGTTACTTGACATATACTTGATTTTAGTCTGAAGCAGAAGAGTCTCCTGGAAAGTCTAAAGAGACAAAGAAAGATTTTAAGCAGATGTTTGTCTCAAGAGCCTCAGGAAACTCAATAATTATTTGAATAGGAAGTTGTGGGTCCTGCAAGCTCTCTAAAAGTGACCACAGTCAACCTCCATTCATGAGAAACTAAGCCATCTTCTAAATGGACACAAGCATTAAAGTCTGGCAGAATGCTTGTGTAGAAGAGGCAGTCAGCACTTGTGAACCGAAAGAAAAAGGATCTTTGTGATTCAAATTCAAGAAGGTTTGCTTATACCTCCTTTTGAGAAACACTGCTGTAACTGGAATACTGCTTAGTCGTAGAGAGTATGAGCTTTAAGCCCGTATGAATGCACTTTGGAACCTGGGAGCTGCCTCTACTCACATAAATCCCGGGGAAATTGTGTTTCTGTACAACAACAAAATACATGGAAAAAATAAAGGAAAAAGTCCCATTTTTTCAATAGATCAAAAAATAAGATCCTTAGTGATAAATTTAACTAAGAAAGTAGAACATCTAACACCGAAAATCATAAGGCTTTGGTGAAGGAAATTGAAGGCAAACAGTGGAAAGCTACCCCATGATCGTGGATCAGAGGAATTAAGATTGTTCAAATATCCATACTACCCACATCCATCCATAGAGTAGACACAATCCCTATCCAAACCCCAGTGATACTTTTCACAGGAAACAGAAACTACCCTGAAGCTGTATTGACTGCAGAAACCTTGAATAGTCAAAGCAAGAGAGAAAAGCAAAGCTGGGGGCATCACGAGTCACACTCCATCTGGTTCAGAATGGCAGCGTAAGATGATCCTCAATGTGGTCCCTCCCACCGACACACTGAATCTATAGCTGTGTCAACGGAACTGTTTCCTCTTGGGAAAAAAACCTACCCTACAAAGCTATATTAATTAAAACGTTATGGTACTGGCATAAAAATAGACACTTCTTAATAAAACATCCTGCATGCTCAACTCCACCTTAAATTTTGCTTTCTGTGGAACCCAATATTTGACATTCAGCTAGACTGGGAAAATTCTATTATTTAATATTCCATTTGGGATAGGGAGCAAAATAGCAAGTAATTTTACAGCAAACTTTTGTAGGCTGCTAACATTTTTTAAATTAAGCCAAAATCCCAATCAGACTTTTTGAGCAGTTGGTATAGTTGATCATTCACTGTGCCCCGTAAGGCCCATCAAAGTCTCTGGTCAGCGGGATTGGGTGGGGCTGGAGAATGTGAGACATCTACTTTGAAAAACCTTCTGATGCTTAACTATGTTATTTCCTCCTTCTGATTGCACCAGGCCAAATGTTATAAACTGTAATATATCACTTTATATGCTGCAACATAACATGATAAGCTTGTGAGATGTGGAAACTTTCTAACTTGCCATCTCCCTGACTTTTCTGTCACTAATTGAATTTTATATCTACAAGGTTCACATTAGAGTTTGCAGTTATTACCCAACAAGAAAATAAGTATTTATCATCTCCTTCATTAATTTCCTCTGTCCTGAATGTGACTATTAAATAAATCAGTCCAGCCTTATTATAGATAAAAACTTAATGACTTCTGGTTTGGGGGCTGTTGAAGGAACCATACAACATTCAGATTTTAGGTAAAATAGCCATTCCTCTTACTTTGGTTACGATGCCACATTTATTAGAATAGTAGAAAAATTCATAATGAGCATCTGGTGAAACATAGGTTACAGGGCAGTCATCTCCTAAAAATGCTTCATCAGGATTCATGTACAAATTGTGAAATAGTGTGGGTTTAATCTTGGCATAGAACCAAAAATAGCTGCAGCATACTTTCACAGCTAAGAAGTAGAAAAGAAACATTTTCTGTTAGTGTTGCTGTTACACAGATCAGCCCAGAAAATTTTAGCACAGTTAATATAAACAAAGAGAACATCCTTCTGTTATTCACTCACAAACTCATGACCAATTCTTTGCAACCCCATGAACTGCAGCATCATTCTTCTGCTAATTAAAAAAAAAAAAAAAAGTCTTAGAGCTGAGTAATTCTGCTAAAGACGGTCTCAGCATATTACTTCATCCTCTGAAAATACCCATACTACACATACATCCTTCAATATGAAGTAAAATCTTCTGACCCAGTTCTCCAAAGCCACCGAAGAGCTGGCGCCGTGAGACTGCAATACCAGTATGTCGTACCACTGTTGCTGTGCAGTATAGAGCACCTTTGATCTCCCATGTTCAACTGAAGCTCCTCTAAGCAAGCCTTTGTTTCTACATTTGAATGCACAGCTTAGTGATGTGTAAAAGGATGAAGTAAGGGCTGATGAAGCAATAATGACTTGTCCAAAACACTAAAACTGAGCAACTCTGCTTCTATAGAAACTGAGTGTCTGTGGTGCTTCCTCTTTTCCTGCTAAATATAACTGGACAGTAATTTTTGTATCTGAGAAAGGGAATCATTTTCTAATATAATTTTCTATGTGGGCTAGGCTCTAGAAGAATGTCACAATACCCTAAAATTACTGGATTGGGTAGGACGTGAGATATAAAGAGTTAAGTTGGCAATTTATGTGGTCTTCACTTAACATAAATCTTCTTAGTTGACTTGGAATACTAAAAGGAGCCTCAGAGGATACTGAAAACTCAGCAACCAAATGAAAATTATATAACCTGTAATCTTTTCACTAAGAGGATGCACAGATTGCAAATTAGCACATGAAAAGATCTTAGCCAACACCATTAGCCATTATTTAAATATAAATTAAAATCACAAGGAGATATTACTATATACCTATCAGAGTAGCTAAAATAAAAATATGACATCAAGTCGTATTTAACAAGGCTGTGGAGAAACTGAACCATTCATACATTGTTGGTGGCAATGTAAAATATTACCACCCTGGAAATTAGTCTCTCGATTTCTTTAAAACCTAAACATATGACTACCATGTGACCCAGGCTTCCCTGGAAGCTCACTGGTAAAGAATCTGCCTGCCAGTGCAGGAGACGTGGGTATGATCCCCAGGTGGGGAAGATGAACTGGAGAAGGAAATGGTAACCCACTCCAGTATTCTTGCCTGGGAAATCCCAGGGACAGAGGAGCCTGGTGGGCTACAGTCTGTGGGGTCGCAAAAGAGCCAGACATGACTGAGTAACTAAACAACAACAACCATATGATCCAGAAATCGAACTCCATTTATCCCAGGAAAATAAAAATGTATATTCACACAAAATTTATACAAATGTTTATAACTGCTTTGTTCATAATAACAAAAAACTAGAAACATCCCAGATGCTCTTCAATGGGTGAATGGTTAAACGATGGTATAACCATGTCATGGAATGCTACTCATCAACAAAAAGGAATGGAGTATTGATACACACAACAATGTAGGCAGACCTCCAGGGAATTTTCTGAATGAAAAGCCAGTCCCTGGGACTAACATACTGTATGACTCCATTTAGGGAGCATCTTGAGATGACAAGAATCAAGAAATGGAGAATAGATGTATAGTTGCCAGAGATAAGAGACTGAGGTGGGAGGGAAGCGAGGTGGCATGATGAATTCAGGAGAGTAGATGTGACTGTCAAAGGGCAACCTGAGGGGTTGTGACGGAAATGTTCTGTGGCTTGGCTGTACCCATGTCAACATCCTAAAGTAATATTGCACTCTGTTTTGCAAGATGTTACCATTGGATGGAATTGAGTAAAAGGTACACTTATCTGTCTGTAGCATGTCTTATACAACTGCCAAGTATTACACAGTTACATATGAATCTATTATCACCTAAAAATTTAAAAGTTCAGAAAAAAATTCAGCCTGAGTTAGTCTTATCTTCCCCTCAGATTGTCAAAAAGTAAGATATCTGCAAGCAGCAAGTGCTGGTGAAAATGAGAACAGCTGCCCTTCTGCTGGGAAAACTCCACTGTTGCACCTCGTTAGAGAACAATGGGGTAAGAGAGAGTTGGTTTTCCGACCTGCACACCTGTGGCCTCATGATCCTGGGCATGCAAAAAAAAAACGCCCAAGTACAGACATTACATGTAACAGACAAACATGGACATGTTCTACCCATCAACAGAAAAATGAAGACGATTTATGATGGATTCACTCAATAGCGTACCAGAGAAGAGTTAAACCAAGCCTACACTTATAAATCTCTAAATAGTGTTGAAGAACAACAAAAGCTGTAGGATGGAACAAATAAAAGTTTTGAGTGCCTGCAAAACATAGGTTTATGGATCCATCTATTCGACATAGAATTATAAAATGCATAGAGAAATGCAAAATGACCAAGCTTCCATCTGGACAAAGAGGGAAGAGAACAGAACCAAGGGTGGCCATGGGGACTTCAACTTTACCTGAACTTTGATTCTACCAGAAATTAAAATGGAAGCAAGTGTAGCCGATTATTGTGGATTTCATAAAGCTGGAGAGTGGGTCAATGAGTATTTATGTGATTTTATTGTTGTCTTTTTAAATATTTCCTAAGTAAAGGAAAGAAAAGCATACAATAAACACACCACGACCCTTCCCAGTGCTCACACAGCAGATCTAGGTGGCCTTGTGAAACAGGTAACTTGATGAGAACATGTACATTCTTACAGAAACTCTGAAAGTTCAACATCAGAAACTGACAAACCAAAGTTCATGCATAAGGCAATCATCCATCCCATTTGCTCAGGAAGGAAGATTTTTAGTGCTAAAACAGGAAAAGCATAAGGAAAACCAAGACAATTGATCACTCCACATAGGAAGGGTTGAATTCTTCCTCTCAGACACAATGGATTTATGAAGAATAATATCAAGGACAACAGAGTCCTAGATAAGGTTTCCTTCCAGCATGTCACACTCAGAGTCCTGAGGTCCTGCCGCAGCCCATGGAAGTCTCCTTATGTTCCCGGCCACCCCACGCTCCTTACATTTAACCCACTTCAAGTATTTGAGCCCCAGGAATCTGACATGCTCTGAAAGGGGTCAGAAGAGAAGGGGAGTTGAGAAAAGCAACTCTCAAGTTGGGGCAGACTCTTGAGTCTCAGAAAACATCTTAAGATCAAACATCTAAAATAAACCTCCTTCACTATATGTATCCTCAGCTATTGCTAGGATTCAGTGAGACCAAAATCATGAATAATTCAAAAGTCACGTTGAAAGCTCCATCTTTCAACATTTAAAAAATACCCTCCTCTGCAAATATGTTATACCTGACCAATCCCCAGCACAAGTCCATGTCAAAGAGAAAAGGACTAAGAGTCCTCTTAATCCTGAGGAAGGCTTCATTGGCTGAGATTGGAAATGAAATCCTACTCGAGAAACAGGAAGTTAGGAGCAGCGGATTTATATGCCAAAATAGCTAAAGACACACTCAGGTGTGAAAAGTCAACTACCAGCTCTGGGCAGCACACATGTGCCATAAATATATCATCATTTTAGTTTGTTAATATATCAATAATAATGATATATTATTATTATATATATTATTTAGTTCAATAATATATCAGTATTCATAAATATATCATCAAGGTAGTTCGTTGCCTGAAACCTAACACTTTTTATTCAAATATTTTGTTCCCCTGGAACAGTGAATTTTGAAAGCTTACATTAATGCCTGTAAAACTCACGCACAAATTGTAATGTGACTATCAAAGCAGGAGGCAGGTCTTTTAGATATGATTAGAAGATTGGTAGAAGGCTCTATTTCATTTTCTTTAGAGTCTAAATCTTCAATTATGGGGTTGTTTTTATGCACTAACGTTTACTTTATTAAAACTCCCTATGATCGTATAACTTCTATCTCCATGTTTGAGCACTAAAACAATAATGACTGTAAGAGAATTCAATTATCCTGTGCACCTGAGAAGGCGAAGCCCTGAGGAATTAGGCGTGAGGATTTACAAGACTGATTTCTCCTGCTTTAACCTAATTTACCAACCAACTTCTAAACAATGGTCCTCAAAACTAGCAGACATCAGGCCCACCTGTAGAGCCCACTGTAGCTCCGCACAGCTAGCTGAGCCCCATCTTACTGATTTGGTAAGACATCAGAATTTGCATTCCTGACAAGTTCTCAGATGATACTGATACTGCCCAGGGACCATACTTTGAGAATCACTACTCTAAAGGGTTTGCCTTTAGAGTACATGCTGAGTTGATGCCCATCAGCTGCTGCTGCTGCTAAGTCACTTCAGTCGTGTCCAACTCTGTGTGACCCCATAGACGGCAGCCCACCAGGCTCCGCCGTCCCTGGGGTTCTCCAGGCAAGAACACTGGAGTGGGGTGCCGTCAGCAGTGCTTCTCAAACTTTAATGAGCCAACACATCACCTGGAGATCATGTTACAACACGTATAATGATTTAGAGGCCTGGGGTGCAGCCGAAAGTCTGCAAACTCTCGGCCATTACCAGTGATGCTATCTTGTAAATAATTTTTAGCAAGGCTTGAAGATATTCTCATGGCATTCAAGTTCCTTTCTTCAAGAGAGAAGATGAAAATGAAAATAAGAAATTCAAAATGTCTCTAAGAAAAGGAGCCTGAATGAATGTTTCAAATGCTTTCTATTTTTTTCTCTCTCTAGAACACTGGTTCCTCAAGTTCAGTGATTGTTTTGTGCTGTTTTACTAGAACATAAAAAGCAGAAATTTACAGAGATTAGAAATGATTAGGTGCATGCATTTAACTGTCCTTGATATTATGTTGATTTTGTCACTACATTCACCGTCTCTTCTAAAAGTGAAGACCACTAAATGATGAGATCTTCAAGAGCAGGACCATCTCCCTCTATTTTTATATCTCCAGAACTTGGCAGACCTGGTACCTGCTAACAGAAGTGGATGGGGAGAGAAATAAAAAAGAAATATAATTCTTTAATATTTTTTCAACTTAAGAGCTTACCAAATACTTATGTTCCACTTGAGAGTATTAATAGAGACAAATATCTACAATGTTAATAATTATGCTTGTGAAATTTTATGTACAATAGGATAAAAAGCACATTAAAACATCATTTCCTAGATATTGCCAACCAGATCAGCAGTGCTGAAGGCCAGTTTGAATGAAGACCAAGGCTTGTGCACAGGTAGGTCAATGTCTCCAATTTTCACACATGCCAATCTGCAAAAACACTGTTAGCAAACTGTTAGCAAACTGGTAAAGGAATATGTGCTTTAAATCTTAAAATCATCTGACTAAATCTCTAGGAGAGCAGTCATTTCCAGGTGAGGATGGAGGCATTGAAAAGTGGCTTCCGTGATCTCTAGATAATTTTTCTTACTTCTCCTTTTGAGCCTCTATCTTCAGGTTTTCATGACCTTTTCTCTATTTTTTAATTTGTAATAAATCCCTAACTTTCCATACCCTGAGAAAAATCTCCCTTTTCTATTCTAAGTATCTTTAATGTTTATTTATTTGTTTATTTGACTTCAGATCTTAATTGCAACGTACAAGTTCTACATTTGTGTCATGAAGAATCTTTGGTTGTGGCACACGGGCTCCAGAATGTGCAGTTCAGTACTTGTGGCTCGTGGGCTTAGTTGCTCCAAGGCATGTGGGATCTTAGTTCCCAGACCAGGGATCTAACCCACATCCCATGCATTGAAGATGGATTCTTAACCCCTGGACCACCGGAGAAGTCCCAAAGTACTTTGTGGTGGGGGCAGGGGGGAACATTTAAACTACATTTTAAGCACTTAAAAAAAATAAGTACATTAATATGGATATCTTAGTGAGAATATATTTCAATATGGGGCATGAAATAGGTCAAGAGGCAGCATAGGAAACAGCAGGAAGGTGAAACAAGACCTTCTCCTCCTCATCTACTACACTGGAAGTTCTAGAAGCCCCCAGACTTACTGGAGTGACCGTGTAAACTACAGGACAGATTTAAGGTTTTCTAGCTGTCCTCAGCATGTCTCTTCGGAGCTCTTTATTACTGCGCACGATATTCTGATACCATAACCACTGATGCCCTGCTGCGGTTATCATATCCCTTTACTCTTCTGTAAGGTACTAAAGTTTGGCCCTCAACTTTCTTTTTCAGTCTAAATATTAATTATAATCTTTTTACTTTTTAAAAATTAAGGTAAAATTCACAAATAATAAAAGTCGCTCTTGAAAAAGTGCACAGTTGCAAGAATCTTGACAAATGTATACACTCCCGTTAACGCCACAACAATCAGGATACAGAGCATCTCCATCACCCCAAATGTTCCCAGGCATCAGTACCTCACTGCCACCAGCTCATCTCCTGGCCACAGCCAATCTCTGTTTTCCATCTCTATAATTTGTCCTCTCCAAAATGTCATTTAAATGGAATCACATAGTTTGTACTCTTTCGTGTCTTATTTCCCTTTCTTGGCACGATGCTTTTGAGAGTCACTCAGTCTGGACTGTTAAGGTAAGAGTAGTTTCTCGTTGCAGCTGAGTAGTCTTCCATGGAATCACTGCACCCCTGGCTGTTTAATCATTTGTGAGCTGGTAAACATTTAAGCTGTTTCCAGGTTGGGATTATTATGAATAAAGCTATGAACATTTCTTCATCTATTCTTGTATAGACACAGTACTTTCATTTCTCTTCAGTGACATTGTTGTGTTATAGGTTCAGATTTTCTATACTTCCTTATGTTAGCTGTAGCAATATTTTCTAGGAAACATTTGCTTCTCATGCTAATCATTTTGGAAGTATAGATATCAAAGTAGTGTCTTCTTTTTTATTCTATCATGCTCCTTTTATTCCTAATATTGATCGTCCATGCCTTTTCTGCTTTTCTCTCTCCCTCCTCCAAAACCCTTTGATTAGTCTGTTTTATCAGCTGGGTTTGATAGGTATGATTGCTGGGTCTAGTGCATGCACACTGGTGTCTGAGGCCAGGTCCCGGCTCTCTGTGGACCGAGCCATGTCCAGGGGAGGTTATGGGTTCAGGGTTCTAAGGCATCCTGCCTACTAGCAGATGAGGCTGTATACATTATGTATAGAATAGTATATATCTAGTATACAGACTAGTGTAAGAAGGACCTACTGTATAGCACATGACTGACTCATTGGAAAAGACCCTGATGCTGGGAAAGATTGAAGGCAGGAGAAGGGGACGACAGAGGATGAGATGGTTGGATGGCATCACCAACTTGATGGACATGAGTTTGAGCAAGTTCCCAGAGTTGGCGATGGACAGGGAGGCCTGGCGTGCTGCACTCCTTGGGGTCACAAAGAGTCGGACACTACCGAGCGACTGAACTGAACTGACTGTATAGCACAGGGAGCTATACTCAATAGTTTATAATAATCTATAAGGGGAAAGAATCTGAAAAAAATATACATAGCATATGTGTGTTTTACTGAATCACTTTGCTGTACACCTGAGATTAACAACATTGTAAATCAACTCAACTTCAATTGGGAACAAACTAAAGAGATGTACAATCTACTCTGTTACACACCATCTGCAGCTGAAACCCGGCACTCTCTGAAATTTGACATTTAATCAGAGGCTGCCGACAGTTAAAGAAGAAGCTAATTGCTCTGTGGGACTCACTAGGAAGTCTTACATGTCAGATAGAACTTAAAAATCCATGTTTGGTTCCTTGGAATGTACTGCAGGACAGTTAAAAATGTCTATCTCAGACACCTGATAGAACACAGAAATTCTGTACGGAAGTTGTTTCATATGTCATGAGACGCTTCTGCATATTTAAACCAAGAAATTGACACCATATGAGTGTTCTTTGAAATGATCCTCATGTCTGTTGACTCTCAATCTTTTCACTAAAGGGTCTAGGAAGCTCTTTTTGCCTTTACATACTGTTCATGGGGTTCTCACAGCAAGAATACTGGAGAGGTTTGCCATTCACTCCTCCAGTGGACCATGTTTTGTCAGAACTCTCCACTATGGCACATCCATCCAGGGTGGCCCTACATGGCATGGCTCATAGCTTCATTGAGTTCTGTAAGCCCCTTTAGAAGGTTGTGATCCATGGAGGGGATGGATCTTTACTGCAGCTCCTTATTGCAAAATTCAGGCTTAAAATGAAGAAATTAGGGAAAACCACTGGGCCGTTCAGGTAGGACCTAAATCAAGTCCCTTATGATTATACAGTAGGGGTGACGAATAGATTCAAGAAATTAGATTTGGTAGAGAGAGTGCCTGAAGAACTATGGACAGAGGTCAGTAACATTGTACAGGAAGCTGTAACCAAAACCATCCCAAAGAAAAATGCAAGAAGCAAAGTGGTTGTCTGAGGAGGCTTTAAAAGTAGCTGAATAAAGAGATGTGAAAAGCAAGGGAGAAAGGGAAAGATATACCCATCTGAATGCAGAGTTCCAGAGAGCATCAAGGAGTGATAAGAAGGCCTGTTTCAGTGAACAATGCAAAGAAGTAGAGGAAAACAATAGACTGGAAAAGACTAGAGAGCGCTTCAAGAAAACTGGAGAGATCAAGGGAACACTTCATGCAAGACTGGGCACAATAAAGGGCAGAAACAGTAAGGACCCAACAGAAGCAGAAGAGATAAAGAAGAGGTGGCAAGAATACACAGAAGAATTATACAAAAAATATCTTAATGATCAGGATACCCACGATGGTGTGGTCACTCACATAGAGCCAGGCATCTTGGAGTGTGAAGTCAAGTGGGCCTTAGGAAGCATCACTATGTACAAAGCTAGTGGAGGTGATGGAATTCCAGCTGAGCTATGTAAAATTCTAAAAGATGATGCTGTTAAAGTGTTGCATTCAACATGTCAGCAAATTTGGAAACAGCTGTGGCCACTGGACTAGAAAAGGTTAGTTTTCATTCCAGTCCCAAAGAAGGGCAATGCCAAAGAATGTTCAAACTACCAGACAATTGCTTTCATTTCACATACTGGTAAGGTTATGCTCAAATTCCTTCAAGCTAGGCTTCAGCAATACATGAACTGAGAACTTCCAGATGTACAAGCTGGATTTAGAAAAGGCAAAGCAACCAATGATCAAACTGTCCACATTCCTCAGCTCATAGAGAAAGCAAGGGAATTCCAGAAAAACATCTACTTCTGCTTCTTTGACTATGCTAAAACCTTTGTGTGGATCACAACAAACTGTGGAAAATTCTTAAAGTGATGGAAATACCAGACCACCTACTCTGTCTCCTGAGAAACCTGTGGGTCAAGAAGCAACAGTTCAGACCAAACACGGAACAACAGACTGGTTCAAATTTGAGAAAGGAGCACGTCAGGCTGTATACTGTCACCCTGCTAATTTAACTTATATGCAGAGTACATCATGCGAAATGCCAGGCTGGGTGAAGCACCAGCTAGAATCAAGATTGCAGGAAGAAATATTAACCACCTTAGATGTGCAAATGATACCACTCTAATGGCAGAAAATGAAGAGGAACTAAAGACCTTCTTTTTTAATTTTTAAAATTTGTTTATTTTTTAATTGAAGGATAATAGCTTTATAGAATTTTGTTGTTTTCTGTCAAACATTAACATGAATCAGGTCTTGATGAGGGCGAAAGAAGGGAGTGAAAAAGTTTGTTTAAAGCTCAACATTCAGAAAACTAAGATCATGGCATCCAGTCCCATCACTTCATGGCAAATAGATGAGGAAACAGTGGAAACAGTGGCAGACTTTATTTTGGGGGGCTGCAAAATCACTGCAGACAGTGACCACAGCCATGAAATTAAAAGACACTTGCTGCTTGGAAGGAAAGCTATGAAAAACACAGACAGCATATTAAAAAGGAAAGACAAAGGTTTTTCACTTTTGCCAACAAAGGCCCATCTAGTGAAAGCTATGGTTTTTCCAGTAGTCATGTATGGATGTGAGAGTTGGACTATAAAGAAAGCTGAATGCTGAAGAATTGATGCTTCTGAACTGCGGTGCTAGAGAAGACTCTAGAGAGTCCCTTGGACTGCAAGGAGATCCAACCAGTCCATCCTAAAGGAAATCAATCCTGAATATTCATTAGAAGCTGAAGTTCCAATACTTTGGCCACCTGATGTGAAGAGCTGACTCATTTGAAAAGACCCTGATGCTGGGAAAGATTGAGGGCTGGAGGAGAAGGGGATAACAGAGGATGAGATGGTTGGATGGCATCACCGACTCAATGGACATGAGTCTGAGCAAACTCTCAGAGATGGTGATGGACAGGGAAGCCTGGCGTGCTGTAATTCATGGGGTCGCCAAGAGTCGGACACGACTGAGCAACCGAGCAACAACAACAACTTCCCAAGAGTAAGTTTAGAATGAAAATTAGCTGTTATAAAATGCTATGAAGAAGGACTTTAAAAAGAGAGAGAGAAAGATTGAGCTTAGAGATGCCAATAAAACACAGCCACAAAATGGTTGGTCAAAGTCAAACTATTGTTTGAAATGAGTATTTTGGGTGTGACCTGAGAGAAGAGCAGTAGTAATGCCAAAGGTCTTACTATAAAGTATTTATTGTGCTTTCCATTTCTGACATGTCTCCGTTTCGGTTCACGGACACACCCATCTACTCTTTTTTGTGGGATGAACGCACGTCCCTCGTTAGCTTTGAGGGTGACGCCTGCAGCCCGGTTGCCTCTGCCCTCACCCCAGGACAGTGCGGAGATGGCTAGACACGCTTCCCATGGGCATCTCCCCTTGCAGAGCCAAGGTGGAGGCTGGCCCACCACTGCAGTCTTTCTTAGGATTGCGAGTTTCCCTCAGCAGTAACCATCAGGAAAGCTTGAAAGATGAGGCTTCTTACTCACAGGTCCTGGAGGGAACTCAGCATATCTAGTTGAAAGGGAAAGAGAGCCTGGACCTGGGGTTCTGCTTTTATTGGGATCCCTGACGGGGACCCAGGTTTTTCTTCAGACACGCCCTTTAATGATGAATTTATAGCATAAGAGCAGGAATTGAAGCAGCCAAATGGTCAGTTATTTAAGTCAACCACAGATGAGGACTGACTCCATCTGCAATGTGTTCATTCGAGATCTCTGTCTTTGAAGAGGATACCTCTGTTATCAAAAGCTTAATGCACTTGCATCATAATAAAATCAAACAAACCTGCCAGATGTGCCGGGAGCCGGCGAGAGACATTCCACTCGTGACAAAGGTCATGAGGAAGGAGGCTCGGCATATGCAAAGGTGGGATCAAGCCTTGGGAGTGCCCCCAGATATTCTCGAGCATCTACCCCCCAAAAACCAGAGTCTGCCTACTTTATTGCTTTGTGCTCTCACCTCTGACTTTACTGGGGGCTGTCCCCCACCACCATCTCGCTCTCTCTGTCAAAGAGTTAACTTACAGCTCCAATTAATAAAGTTCCTGGGCAATTAGGAGTGTTTAAATCCAAACCCCTCAGATGGCTCTCTAACTCGCCTGACAAGTTTACCCGGACACCTACAGCTATGCATACGATTGTTTACAGTCTCCCAGCCTCCAGAGGCATGGGAAGCTTAAGATATTCAAATAGCTTAGAGCCTCTCAGAGAATTAGAAACTGTCAGAATAAAACTAGTAAAAGATTTCATTGATGAGCCAATGTTTGTTGCCAAGTTTTCACATCCCCTGAATTGTATCCTTGAATGTGCATTAATTAATATAGTTGGTATGTAGAAAAAATAAGTAGTGGCCTTGGTGTTAGTAACTTTAGACCCTTAAGGTAGTAAATTCTTTCCTTTGTAAACCCATTACACATCCACCCTATAGGAACGTAATCTTATCTTCGGAAGATGGCGCCAAACCTTAAAATAATTACTCTTAGAGAAAATAAGTCTTTGTTGATAAGTCCTTGTCAAGAGTCATAAAATGTTAATAGGCCTCTGGCCAGAAGATGATGTAAATCACCTAAACCATTTGTATACGATAAATTTGCAGGAAAGAAACCCTGGTTTTTGATAAGCATCAAAGACTGCTGATTTTGCATCCCCTATTATCCTCTATGTGTAACTTAGGGTATAAAAGCCCCTGTTGAAAATAAAGCTATGGGCCTTGCTCACCAACGCTTGGTCTCCCCATGTCATTCTTCCCTTTAACTTCCAGCTGAGTGTTCATCTGGAGCACGGATATCCTCTGCGACCATTTATTTGCCTGGGCTTCTAAGACCCACTCGAGAAGGTGTCTACGGTGGAGCACCTTCCGCTATTCGAGAGGGCGCCTGCGGCCTCCGTGGTCAGAGCTAACCTGGTGTCACGGGTTATATTGATTTTCCGCGTAAACCAAGCCACTCAGCTTCTTTTCTCCACTGAATTTTCCTACTGAGCTATCCTCATTCTATTACTCTTTATTATCTCTAATTAACATTTGAATAGGTCGCCTATCCATCTCTCCTTCGAATACCCTGGATCAGCCGGGGCTGGACCTCGGCACAGATGCTCA
Organism: Bubalus bubalis; assembly: GCF_019923935.1. Taxonomy (NCBI): domain Eukaryota; kingdom Metazoa; phylum Chordata; class Mammalia; order Artiodactyla; family Bovidae; genus Bubalus; species Bubalus bubalis. The sequence continues at coordinate 884,272 of NC_059172.1, forward strand.
CCCTACAAAGATGTACTGCATAAAATATAGAACTAGCCTATGCAGAGAGGAGAACTGTAAGCTAAGTGGGTGAAACCAAACCAAAAGAAGAGTATTTCATGACAGATGAAAATTATGCATGCTCAGTCACTTCAGTCATGTCCGACTCTTTGCCACCCCATGGACTGCAGCCCGCCAGGCTCCTCTGTCCATGGGATTCTCTAGGCAAGAATACTGGAGTGGGTTGCCATGCCCTCCTTGTTGGGGATTTTCTCCCCAGGACTTGGAAGCGACGAACCTGAAAGAAGGACACTCGGACAGTCTCTTGCAAGGACTGACAAGTTTATTTCTGCAGTCAAGCCTTTTTATAGAAGTAGGAACAAAGAGCTTAGAGTATACAGCCAGCAGAGCGTGTACAGGGTTAACACCTAATCAGTAAAAATATTTCAAGGACAGCGCGCTCTAAGTGACCCATGTGCTTATCCCATAACCTGTTTTCTCAAGCAACATCCTTAATATTTATTATTAAATCTTGGCGCCAGGCATAACCAAAGGCAGGAGATGTTTTTCTGCCTGAGCACACCAAGCCAGGGTATTTCTGGCCCTTCGCCATTTTCCCAAGGACTTCCTCCAACCGGCTATTTTGTACTGGGCTTCCCAACACTCCTCCAGGGGATCTTCCCGACCCAGGAATCAAACCCATGTCTCCTGCATTACATGTAAAGACCCATGTCTTTACCTCTGAGCCACCAGGGAAGCCCCACAATGAAAATTATATGAAACTCAAATTTCAGTGTCAATTTTAAAAACTCTTACTGAAACACAGACATTCTCATTCATTTACATATTATCTATGGTTGAAAGAAAAGAGTCTCTCACACTAGCCTGATGCTGGAAAAGATTGAAGGCAAAAGGAGAAGAGGGTGGCAGAGGATGAGATGGTTGGATGGCATCACTTACTCAATGGACATGAGTTTGAGTGAACTCCGGGAGTTGGTGATGGACAGGGAGGCCTGGCGTGCTGCAGTCATGGGGTTGCAAAGAGTCAGACATGACTGAGCAACTGAACTGAACTGAACTGATAGCTAATGGTGAAAGGTGTCAGATTCTTGATCTCTGAAGAAGAAGATTTAGCTTCGGGACCAGGGACCAGGATTGATCACTCAAGAGCTTTTGTATAGCAGAGTTTTATTAAAGTATAAAAGGGACAAAGAAAGCTTCTGACACACACATCAGAAGGGGGAGAATGCCCCTCTAGCTAGTGTTACCAAGACAGTTATATACTTTTTAATTAGTTATTACAATAAATGAAAAGAATGTCTCAAGTTTATGAAAATTTTACCAGACCCACTCCCACAATTTACATTTTCAGATAATAACATTAGAACTTAACAATAGAAAGATCCTACCAGACCCACTCCCGTAATATACATTCTAAAATATCAGGGTTTTCAGGAAGGAGAAATTGTCCTCAAGCAGGATACATTGTTGTTGTATAATCCCTAGTACAGAGTTTAAACGGAGTTGTCTGTTGTGTAATCATCAGTTTAAGACTTAAAGAAAAAAACCATTTTATGTGACTAAGGAACGTAGAGGGAAAAAAGATGTTTGTCCTTTCCTCCTCCTTGAGAACCCCAGACCCCTCTCTCCTCGGCTTCCCCTGGACTTCTTATCAACCTGCCTAGGAATTGACTCTCTCCTTAGTTCCAGGTCTTGTAGGTCTTCATAGAACCGTTCAACTTCAGCTTCTTCAGCAAAGCTTTTCCAGTAGTCATGTATGGATGTGAGAGTTGGACTGTAAAGAAAGCTAAGTGCCGAAGAATTGAGGCTTTTGAACTGTGCTGTTGGAGAAGACTCTTGAGAGTCCCTTGGATTGCAAGGAGATCCAACCAGTCCATCCTAAAGGAAATCAGTCCTGGGTATTCATTGGAAGGACTGATGCTGAAGCTGAAACTCCAATACTCTGTCCACCTGATGTGAAGAGCTGACTCATTGGAAAATACCCTGATGCTGGGAAAGATTGAAGGCAGGAGGAGAAGGGGACGACAGAGGACGAGATGATTGGATGGCATCACTGACTCAATGGACATGAATTTGGGTAAACTCTGGGAGCTGGAGATGGACAGGGAGGCCTGGTGTGCTGCAGTCCATGGGGTCACAAAGAGCTGGACACAACTGAGCAGCTGAACTGAACTGAACTGAACCTGGAAGCTCTTAAGATATTGTGTAGCTCAGCCAATGACCTTGAAGGAGCTGGGTTTTACTAAATATCTGGGTTCACTCCTCAATGTTCACCTCTAGTCAATCAAGCAAATAACCAGAATGACATAAGTCCTATGTATCAACATGTACAGAAGCAGAACAAAAGGAGTACAGAGTACAGATTATCTCAAGTGGATCTGCTTGATTAGATAAACAAATACCAAGTGATAGATGACTCTTAATGGGTGACCTTGACTCCAAACGTCAAATGCTTGAAGCCTGAATGCTCTCTCAGTCTTGCTGGAAGCCACCTCAATCTTTTATTTTCTAGTAAACATAAAACATTTATTCCCATGTGATTATCAGCCTATACATGTTATTAGTTTATTATTTGGCTTAAGCATCTGGGGCAGTTCCTTTCAGCAAATATTTGACAACCTCTCACATGGCAGGTATTTTGAATGGTGCAATAGGAGATACAAGGGTGAACAAGAAAGATTTTGAACCTATTTGCAGGGCAGGAATATAGATGCAGACGTAGAGGACAGGCTTGTGGGCATGGTGCGGGGAGGAGAGGCCTAGGGGAACTGAGAGGGTAGCATGGAGACACACACATTGCCATGTGTGAAAAGCTAGCTAACGAGAAGGTGCTGCAGGACAGAGGCTCGAATCTGGGGCCCTGTGAAGACCTAGACAGGAGCATGGCATGAGGCAGGAGCGAGTTCCAAGTGGCCGGGGACACGCACACACTGGTGGCCGAGTCACACTGCTGTGTGATGGGACCCAGCACAGCACTGAAGTGGTTATCTCCCGATTAAAAATAAAATTAGAAAAAGAAGAAAGATATATCCTTGCCTTTGAGGAACTCACAGTCTGGCAGAGAGGTACACGTTAAATAAACACAGTTAAATAATTCTGCAGATAACTAATAGTAATTCTCATAAGTGCTGCATAGGAAAGCACAGACTACCCAGACAGTCGATAACAGGGGAACATAACCAAGTCTTGGGATGCAGAGAGAGCGACCCTGAGGAAGTACAGTCCCCCTTAACCACAGGGGATGTGTTCCATACCCCCAGTGGAGGACCGAGACTGAGAATAGTATCAAACTTCATATATACTTTTTTCTCTATATGTATATTGCTAGAATAAAGTTTGGCTTCCCAGGTGGCTCAGCTGGTAAGGAATCTGCCTGCAATGTGGGAGACCTGGGTTTGATCCCTGGGTCGGGAAGATCCCCTGGCGGAGGTCATGGCAGCCGACTCCAGTGTTATTGCCTGGAGAATCCCATGGACAGAGGAGCCTGGGGGGCTACAGTCCCTGGGGTCTCAAAGAGTTGGACACAACTGAGCAACTAAGCACAGCACGTAGAATAAAGTTAAATGTACAGGTCAGGCACAATAAAAGACTAAGAACAGAAATAATAAAATGGAACAATTATAACAACATACTAAAGAAAGAAGTATGTGAATGTGGTCTCGCTGTCTCTCTCTGTTGCAAAATATCTTGCACAAATATTATGCCTTTGCCATTTTTACGAAGCACTTTTCGGGCACTGTGACCTTGATTTTGGCAGTCTGAAATGTGACAGCCAGACTAGCATGGGTTTCTTTTTCCTTCTTCACCATTTCACCTGTAAAAGGGTTGTTCTTACTGTCAGTCTTAACTTCAGCATACGATTTTTTTTTCTTTCCTTATTAAGCTGAGAACGTTTATCTGTTCACTTAAAAGAAGCACTTACAGCTTCCCTTTGGCATGTGGGAATGGCCAGCATCACTACCCTGGCCCTTTGGGGCCACCATTAAATCAACTAAGAGCTCCTCGAACAGGAGCACTGTGATACCATGACAGTCTGTCTGGGAACCCTGACAGCTGCTGACTGATGGGCAAGATACACCTGACAAAGGGGTGATCCAGGTCCCAGGCTAGAGCTATTGGCATGAGAGATCATCATGCTATGAAGAAGGGCACACAATTTTTAACTAATGAATTGTTTATTTCTGGAACTTTCCATTTAACATTTTTATACTATGGGGTCACAGGTAACTGAAAATACTGGTAGCAAAGCATCCACCTGCAATGCAGGAGACACTAGTTAGATCCCTGGGTTTGGAAGATCCCCTGGAGAAGGGAATGGCTACTCAATCCAGTGTTATTGCCTGGAAAATTCCATGAACAGAGAGCCTGGTGGGCTACAGTCCGTGGGCTCACAGAGAGTCAGACACAACTGAAACCACAGGGGGGTTAAATACTGCAGTAGTTAAGCTGAAGGTTGGGCTTCCCAGGTGGCTCAGTGGTAAAGAATCTGCCTGCCAAAGCAGGAAATGCAGGAGACGTGGGTTTGATCCCTGGGTCAGGAAGATCCCCTGGAGCAGGACATGGCAACCCACTCCAGTATTCTTGCCTGGAGAATCTCACAGACAGTGGAGTCTGGCGGGCTACAGTCCATGGGATCCCAAAGCATGGGACACGGCTGAGCAACCAGGCACTCACGCAGGAGCGGGCCAGTGGAGAGAACAGGAGGCATCACCACGTGAAAGCAAGCATTCTAAGGAGGAAAGGCACACGTGCAAATACGCCTTGAGGCAGGAAGAAACGTGGCCGATAGAAAAACCGAAGAGAGTGAGGCCACGACCTACCGAAGAGCGGGGCAACACGGGAGAGGCAGGCTGAGGCCAGAAGGCACAGCTCTTTAGAGACCACGTGTAAAATGCGGAGCTTTCACAGATGCAGAGAACAGACTTGTGCTGCCAAGGGGGCGGGGAGGGGAGAGACGCAGTGGGAGTGTGGTTTAGTGGAAGCCACTATTATATACGGAATAGATAAACAACAGGTCCTGCGGTGTAGCGCTGCTGCTGCTGCTGCTGAGTCACTTCAGTCGTGTCCGACTCTGTGCGACCCCATAGACGGCAGCCCACCAGGCTCCCCCGTCCCCGGGACTCTCCAGGCAAGAACACTGGAGTGGGTTGCCATTTCCTTCTCCAATGCATGAAAGTGAAAAGTGAAAGTGAAGTCGCTCAGTCGTGTCCGACTCTTAGCGACCCCATGGACTGTAGCCCACCAGGCTCCTCCATCCATGGGGTTTTCCAGGCAAGAGTGCTGGAGTGGGGTGCCATTGCCTTCTCCGGCAGTATAGCACAGGGAACTATATTAAATATTCTGGGATAAACCATAATGGAAAAGGACATAAAAGATGTTTGCATGTATATAAACTGAGTCACTTTGCTGTTCAGCAGAAATTAATACAACATTGTAAATAACTGTATTTCAATAAAAACAGATTCAAAATGAAAAAATAAAATATGGAGTTTTATTCAAAGAGCAACAGAAGCCTTCAAGGTTTTAACCAGGATGCAAATAATCAGAAACATGGTTTTGAAAAGTTATGGGTTGAGGTATGAAACTGAATACTCCAAGCCCAAAGATCACAGACATATTTTCAATTGTAAGGGGATTTAAAGAACTTTTTCAAACTAGATCAGCACAATGATAAAATATCTCTTCAACAAGGAAAATTCAAAACTGACATTCTCATAGATTAAAAGTCTTTGGGGAGTGTATGTCAAACTATGTTCCTTGAGAATTCCTTTCCTTTAAATGGTGTCTATGTATTAGCCAAGTTTGAGAATTGCTGCTCTAGCAGTTGGATGGAGAATGAATTGGAAGTGTGTGCAAGTGGCTATGAAATGAAAAGACGCTTGCTCCTTGGAAGGAAAGCTACGACCAGCCTAGACAGCATATTAAAAAGCAGACATATTACTTTGCCAACAAAGGTACATCTAGTCAAACTATGGTTTTTCCAGTGGTCATGTATGGATGTGAGTTGGAGTATAAAGAAAGCTGAGTGCCAAAGAATTGATGCTTTTGAACTGGGGTGTTGGAGAAGACTCTTGAGAGTCCCTCAGACTGCAAGGAGATCAAGCTGGTCCATTCTAAAGGAAATCAGTCCTGAATATAGATTGGAAGGACTGATGATGAAGCTGAAGCTCCCATACTTTGGTCAGCTCATGTGAAGAACTGACTTATTTGGAAAAGCCCCTGATGCTGGGAAAGATTGAGGGCTGGAGGAGAAGGGGATGCCAGAGGATGAGATGGTTGGATGGCATCACCGACTCAATGGACATGAGTTTGAGCAAGCTCCAGGAGATGGTGATGAACAGGGAGGCCTGGTGTGCTGCAGTCCATGGGGTAACAAAGAGTCAGACAAGACTGAGTGACTGAACTGAACAAGTGGCTAAGACAAAAATTTGGAAGTTATGGTGAAGGTGCAGAAATTATGGTAATTTAGAGTAGAGTCATGGCAGTAAAGGCTGAAAGATGCAGGTCCCTAAAGGTACAATGTTTGACACTGATAAGATCAGTGATTAAGGAAGACAGAGGTTATCAGGCTTGACAACGAGATTCCATGCCAAGGTCCAGCCCCGGCTGATCCAGGGTATTCGAAGGGGAGACGGCGTTGGCGACTATTTATTTATTTATTCATCAAAGATATAAAGAATAATAGACTGAGGATAGCTCAGTAGGAAAATTCAGTGGAGAAAAGAAGCTGAGTAGCTTGGTTTACACGGAAAATCAATATAACCCGTGACACCAGGTTAGCTCTGACCACGGAGGCCGCAGGCGCCCTCTCGAATAGCAGAAGGTGCCTCACCTTAGACACCTTCTCGAGTGGGTCTTAGAAGCCCAGACAAATAAATGGTCGCAGAGGATATCCGCGCTCCAGATGGACACTCAGCTGAAAATTGAGGGGAAGAATGACATGGGGAGACAAAGCGTTGGTGAGCAAGGCCCGTAGCTTTATTTTCAACAGGGGCTTTTATACCCTAAGTTACACATAGAGGATAATAGGGGATGCAAAGTCAGCAGTCTTTGATCTTTATCAAAAACTAGAGTTTCTTTCCTGCAAATTTATTGTATACAAATGGTTTACGTGATTTACATCATCTTCTGGCCAGAAGGCCTATTAACATTTTATGACTCTTGATAAAGACTTATCAACAAAGGCTTATTTTCTCTAAGAGTAATTATTTTAAGGTTTGGCGCCATCTTCCGAAGATAAAATTGCATTCCTATAGGGCGGATGTGTAATGGGTTTACAACAAAGGAAAGAATTTATTACCTTAAGGGTCTAAAGTTACTAACACCAAGGCCACTACTTATTTCTTCTACATACCAACTATTAATTAATACATATTCAAGGATACAATACAGGGGATGTGGAAACTTCGCAACAAGCATTGGCTCATCAATGAAATCTTTTACTAGTTTTATTCTGACAGTTTCTAACTCTCTGAGAGGCTCTAAGCTATTTGAATATCTTAGGCTTCCCCTGCCTCTCGAGGCTGGGAGACTGTAAACAATCGTATGCATAGCTGTAGGTGTCCGGGTAAACTTGTCAGGCGAGTTAGAGAGCCATCTGAGGGGTTTGGATTTAAACACTCCTAATTGCCCAGGAACTTTATTAATTGGAGCTGTAAGTTAACTCTTTGTCAGAGAGAGCAAGATGGTGGTGGGGTACAGCCCCCAGTAAAGTCAGAGGTGAGAGCACAAAGCAATAAAGTAGGCAGACTCTGGTTTTGGGGGGTAGATGCTCGAGAATATCCGGGGGGACTCCCGAGGCTCAATCCTGCCTTTGTGTATGCCAAGCCTCCTTCCTCATGACCTTTGTCACGAGTGGAACTTCTCTCGCTGGCTCCTGGCAATTCCAGGTATATACAACTGAGTTGATAGTTATTAGCGAGAAAACAAGTTAACAATTATGCACCGCCTTTTATGTACTAGGTACTATTCTAATCACCCTTATGGTAACCAATCAGATTTTTACAGATCTTAGGAGACAAGAGCTATTATTATCTACAGTTTACTGACAAGGAAACTGAGACTCAGAGAGGTTAAGGCAAGTACCTAACATCACACAGCAAAGATGGTGAAATGAAAATGATATCACTCACATGTGTCTGTCTCTCTGCAACCCCATGGACTGTGGCCCACCAGGTTCCTCTATTTATAAAATTCTCCAGGCCAGAATACTGGAGTGGGTAGCCGTTCCCTTCTCCAGGGGATCTTCCCAACCCAGGGATCAAACCCAGGTCTCCCGCATTGCAGGCAGATTCTTTACTGTCTGAGGGCTTCACAGCAAAGACGCTAGTACTAAAGAAGGAGCAAGTTAGCAGTAGAAGAAATAGATTTCAACTCTGGGTATTCTAATTTTGAGATTCTTATGAGTTATGCAAGCAGAAATGTGGAGAAAACATCTGGCTATAAGTTGGGGCTCAGAAGGGAATCTAAGGCAGGAATAAAAATTTGGGAAATACTTGAATATTTGAAGGATTCAACCTGGATGTGAGAACACTAGAATTTGTAGCATGAGAAAAAGTGATAGTTTAATACAAAGCCCTGAGAACATAAAGCATTTAAAGTTTAACTATATATAGTGAGTACAAAGAAGCAGCAGTCAAAAAAAAAGGAGGACAGTCAGGGGTGGAGGTTGGTGCTCTTGCTAAAGAAATGATGTGGGAAATGTGTCTCAAACTGGAGTATCAGTTACATTCACGGCTTTTAGAGTTCAGGTAGAAAAGATGGCCAACACAATGGGAAAAGTTATTTGCAAATCATATGTCTGATAAGGGACCTGTATCTAGACTATACAAGGAATTCTGCCACAAAATACTAAAAAGGCAAATGATCCAATTTAAATATGGGCAAAGGATCTTTTTGGAGTGGGGGAATGTTCTGTAACCGATTGTGGTTCTGGCTGCACTGTCTGAATGCGGAAGATCACGGAACCAAAAGCCACTGAGACTGCCCTATGTGGCTGAATTGCATAGGCTGTAAATGATATCCCCAAAAGAAATCTGTTTTTTAAAAATGTGGTCAAGTTAGGAGAAAACTGAAAGCATTAGGGGATCCTAAATTAGCCAAGATTAGATGACAGTACTCAACCAGTCCATTCTGAAGGAGATCATCCCTGGGATTTCTTTGGAAGGAATGATGCTGAAGCTGAAACTCCAGTACTTTGGCCACCTCATGCGAAGAGTTGGCTCTTTGGAAAAGACTGTGATGCTGGGAGGGATTGGGGGCAGAAGGAGAAGGGGACAACAGAGGATGAGATGGCTGGATGGCATCACAGACTCGATGGATGTGAGTCTGAGTGAACTCCGGGAGTTGGTGATGGACAGGGAGGCCTGGTGTGCTGCGATTCATGGGGTCGCAAAGAGTAGGACACGACTGAGCGACTGATCTGATTTGATCTGAACCATCAAAGACAAGATTGGACCAATTACTATAATTAGTAACAGAACCAGAGTGACAATGAGAGTGTTTTGCCTAATAGACACTATTTAATGAATAATGAAGTGGCTAGAAATGAAATGGATGGTCAGCTTACAAAAGTATTGCTTGAACTATGTAACTGGAAAAATTCTAAGCATCATATCGGTTTTATACTGTGGCATAGCTAACTACTCCAAAATCTAGTGGATTAACAATCATTTTCTTAAATGTATGGGTCAGCAATTTGCTCTGGATTTAACTAAATAGTTATTCATGTTATTTTATTCATTTGGTGGCTCAGCTGATGTGAAATGATCTAAAATCTCCTCTCTCCAAGTCAGGAGTTGGCAGACGGACAGCTAGACTGTCTCAGTTCTTCACTATATGGTCCTTCCAGTAGGCCAGCTTTATCCACACATAGTAGGTCTTCAGATTCACACAACAGAACTCAGTGCAAAAGCAATTTTTCAATCTTCCTCTTAACATCACATTTTCTAACTTCCTGTGGACCCAAGTAATTCACATTAGCAAGCTCAAATTGAAGCCTAGAATTAAGCAGATCTCCTGTATGGAGACATAAACATTACAAACATTCATGTCCAGGTATCACCTAAAGCCTTGAGATTTAGGGACTTTCCTGGCAGTTCAATGGCTAACACTTTGCCTTCCAGTGCAGAGCGTGTGGATTCAACTCCTGCTCCGAGAGGTAAGCTCCCATATGCCTTGAGGCCAAAAGACCGAACACGAAATAGAAGCACTTTTGTAACAAGTTCAATAAAGACTTCAGAATTTGTTAGTGTTCACTCAGTCATGTCTGACTCTTTGCAACCCCATGGACCACAGCACACCAGGCTCCTCTGTCCTCCACTATCTCCTGGAGTCTGCCCAAATTCATGTCCATTGAGTTGATGATGCCCTCAAGCCAGCTCATCCTCTCTCACATCCCCATCTCCTCCTGCCCTCAGTCTTTCCTGGCATCAGGGTCTTTTCCAATAAGTCAGTTCTTCATATCAGGTGGCCAAAGTATTGGAGTTTCAGCTTCAACATCAGTCCTTCCAAAGAATATTCAGGACTGATTTCCTTTAGGATGGACTGGTTGGATCTCCTTGCAGTCCAAGGGACCCTTGAGAGTCTTCTCCAACACCACAGTTCAAAAGCATCAATTCTTCTGCACTCAGCTTTCTTTATAGTCCAAATCTCACATCCATACATGACTACTGGAGAAACCATAGCTTTGACTAGATGGACCTTTGTCAGTAAAGTTACGTCTCTGCTTTTTAATATGCTGTCTAGGTTGGTCATAGCTTTTCTTCCAAGGAGCAAGTGTCTTTTAACGTCATGGCTGCAGTCACCATCTGCACTGATGTGGGAGCCCCCAAAAATAAAGTCAGCCACTGTTTCCACTGTTTCCCCATCTATTTGCCATAACGTGATGGGACTGGATGCCCCATCTTAGTTTTCTGAATGTTGAGTTTTAAGCCAACTTTTTCACTCTCCTCTTTCTTTTCATCAAGAGGTTCTTTAGTTGTTCTTCACTTTCTGCCATAAGGGTGGTGTCATCTGCATATCTGAGGTTATTGATATTTCTCCTGGCAATCTTGATTCCAGCTTGTGCTCCATCCAGCCCAGCATTTCTCATGATGTACTCTGCATATAAGTTAAATAAGCAGGGTGACAGTATACAGCCTTGACGAACTCCTTTTCCAATTTGGAACCAGTGTGTTGTTCCATGTCCAGTTCTAACTGTTGCTTCTTGACCTGCATACAGATTTCTCAGGAGGTGGGTCATGTGGTCTGGTACTCCCATCTCTTTAAGAATTTTCCAGTTTGTTGTGATGCACACAGTCAAAGGCTTTGGCATAGTCAATAAAGCAGAAGTAGATATTTTTTTGTAACTCTTTTGCTTTATTGATGATCAGATGGATGTTGCCAATTTGATCTCTGGTTCCTCTGCCTTTCCTAAATCGAGCTTGAACATCTGGAAGGTCACAGTTCGCATACTGTTGAAGCTGGGCTTGGAGAATTTTGAGCATTACTTTGCTAGCATGTGAGATGAGTGCAACTGTGCACTCATCTCATCAGGTGGCCAAAGTATTGGAGTTTCAGCTTCAGCATCATTCCTTCCAATGAATATTCAGGGTTTATTTCATTTAGCATTGACTGGTTTGATCTCCTTGTTGTACAAGAGACTCTCAAGAGTCTTCTCCAACACCACAGTTCAAAATTATCAATTCTTTGACTTTCAGCCTTCTTTATGGTCCAACTCTCACATCTGTACATGACTACTGGAAAAAACCATAGCTTTGACTTCCTGTGGACCCAAGTAATTCACATGACCAAGCTCAAATTCAAGTCTAGAATTAAGCAGGTCTCTGGTATGAAGATATAAATTTTACAAACATTCATATCCAGGTGTTGCTTAAAGCCTTGAGATTTAGGGACTTCCCTGGCGGTCCAGTGGCTAAGACTTCACCTTCCAATGCGGAGGGTGTACAGATTCGATTCCTATTCAGGGAAGTGAGATTCCCACATGCCTCGTGACCAAAACATCAAAACATAAAACAGAAGCAATATTGTAACAAGTTCAATAAAGACTTTAAAAATGGTCCACATCAAAAAAAAAAAAAAGCCTTGATATTTAATGAGATCACTAAAGGAAAAAGAAGAATTCTAGGAACTGAACCCTAGAATATTACAGCTTTTAGAAAATCAGGCACCCTAGGGTACACCAGCGTGAGAAAACCAAAAAGGACCAGTCAGAAAGTTAGGGGGGAACTCCATAAAAGGATGGTGCTCCAGACTATTAGAGTGAGTATTTAAGGAGAAAAAGAGTCATCAGTTGTCAGGTGAGGTAAATGAGGATTCATCGTTCCTGATATAGTAACTAGGAAAGCATGACGCATTTTTAAAATTGTATTTTGAAGAGGCTGGAGAACTGTGCAAGTAACACAGACAAAACACAGATGTGGTAGGGTATGACCAGTAAGTGAATCTGTCTATTGAAAATGGACAACTGAGGCAAACCCAGGGACGAGCAACACATGAGCACTAGCAGAGGGAGAAAATGGAGGAAAAGGTGTCATAATTAAGTCCTTAGCTAAGCTGATAGATTCTATTTCTCCCAACTTTATTGACAAAAGTTGTGTATATATATTTAGGTGACCAACAAGATGACTTGATATACATGTGTATTATTAAATGATCACCATAATCAAGTAATTAACATATCCATCATCTCATATGGCTACCATTTTTTTGTATGTGAGGGGGAGAACACGTAAGATCTACTCTTAGCAACATTTCAAGCTTACAAGATAATATTAACTATAGGCACTGTGCTGTACATTAGATCCCCAGAGTATATTCATCTTATAGCTGAAAGCTTGTACCCTTTGTCCAACATTTCCCTGTTTCCCCCAAGCCACAGCCCCTGGCAACTACCATTTTACCATCCACTTCTAAGAGTCTGACTCTTTTTAGATGCCACATTTAACTGATATCACACAGTGCTTGTTTTTCTCTAACTTATTTCACTTAGCATAATGCCCTCAAGATCCATTCATTTTGTTACAAATGGCAGAATTTCCCTCTTTCTCATGGCTGAAAAATATCCCAGTGTGTGTGTGTGTGTGTGTATCACAGTTTCTTTATTCATTCATCAGTTGACAGACACTTAGGTTGATGCCATAATCCTGGCTATTGTCCACAATGCTGCAAAGAACATGGGGATACAGATATCACTTTGAGGTGCTGTAATCATGCTTGTTTCACAACCAAAGAATTGCTAATAGTTAAAGCTCAGGGGTTTGCTGGACTGGTTCCTGTTTCTCTTAGACCTTTTTGCTCTCTTTCTGCCTTTGCTCCTGTTTTTCGGGAAATATATGACCACTGGCCCATAGAACAAATGTGCTGATCTGGACAGTGTAAAGACCATACTCGGTTCCAACATCAGCAAGGCTTCTCGTGATGAGAAGAGCAGCGTAGCCCCAGCACACGGCCTGCAGCCGTTTCCTGCTTCCCTTCTTCTGTAAATCCCGGATAACACCTGGGGGGTTGAGAGTTGGTTCTTTCGGACAGAAGTGCACCATCTCCCCAGGTTGCAAACTTCCTTAAAATAAAGCTACTTTTCCTTTACCCAACACTTGTCTCTCAGTAAGGTTTCTTGAGCAACAAGCAACAGAGCCTGAGTTCTGTAACAATACTGATTTCATTTCCTTTGGATGTATACCCAAAACTGAGATTGCTGAATCAGACAATAGTTCTATCTTTGATTTCTTAAGAAAATGCCATACTGTTTTTCATAACAAAAAGCTATGACAAACCCAGATAGCATTTAAGTTTAAAAAGCAGAGACATTACATTGCTGACAAAGATCTGTCTGTCAAAGCTATGGTTTTTCCAGTAGTCACATACGGATGTGAGAATTGGACCATAAAGAAGGCTGAGTGCCAAAAAACTGATGCTTTCGAACTGTGGTGTTGGAGAAGACTCTTGAGAGTCCCTTGGACTGCAAAGGAGCTCCAACTAGTCAATCCTAAAGGAAATCAACACTGAATATTCATTGAAAGGACTATTGCTGAAGTTCAAGCTATAATACTTTGGCCACATGATGCAAAGAGCTGACTTATTGGAAAAGGCTGATGCTGAGAAAGATTGAAGGCAAAAGGAGAAGGTGGCAGCAGAGGATGAGATGATCAGATAGCATCACTGACTCAATGGACATGAATTTGAGCAAGCTCCTGGAGATTGTGGAGGACAGAGGAGCCTGGCGTGCTATACTCCATGGGGTCGCAAAGAGTCAGACACAGCATAGCGACTGAAGGGCAACAACAACCTTATCGGATAGAAAGTATCTAATGAATATTTTTTCTCCCATTCTCTAGGCTGCCTCCTTATTTTGCTGATGATTTCCTTTGCTATGCAGAAGCTTCTCCGTTTGATATAGTGCTGCTTGTTTATTTTTCTTTTTACTATTTATGCTCTTGGTGTCATATCCAAAAAGATCACTGCCAAGACAAATGTCAAGGAGCCTCTTCCTCCCTGTGTCTCGTGTACATCCGCCAGGGCTGTTTACCGGTTTCATTTGGTGCTGTCGTGTTTGCTGGCTTCTTTGGAAGCTCAAGTCCGTTTCCTTTGGTTTGCTTTCTCAACACAGCCCTCCTCAAGGACTCCACTGGGGTTTTACAACATCCCACCTGAAACCTAAAGTTTTCAGGTGGGAACTTTTGTCCATGAATGACTGCTAAGATTACTATTTCTGTGGGGGGATATATCGGAGAGTTTGTATTCCACCACCTTGCTGACCCTGAGCAAACATTTTAAAGCCAGAGTATTCATTAATAGTTTTTGGACATTTCTTACACGTAGCATGTAGCATCCTTCCTGGCACACTCAAATTCCACATCTGATGTATATCTCAATGTTTTCCTCCTGGGCCAGAAAACTCTCAGGGAAAACTCTTGGGGAAAAAAAGAAATCTTAGGTCAAAAACCACTATGCCTAAAATTTAAAAAAAAAAAAAAAACTATGCCAAAGACCTTCCCATGTGCCAAGCTCCCCCATCCTGCCTGCTCCAACTTCAGAATTACAACTTCTGCTTCCATTTGTATATGTTGTAAGTCCTGCCCCCATCACATTTAATCTCTTAGGAAACATAATTTGCTTATACATCTAGAGTGAAATGGGAAAGAGGGAACATTACTGAAAAGAGTCATTCACATAATTTATTCTCATTGGACTGAAGGGAATTTGAACCCTAATGGTTTAAGATGGGAAACAAAGAAATATTATTTCCTCATTCTCCCTAGCCATATCTTTCAAGTCTTCCCAGTTTATTACGTTATTTGGGCAAATGCACCTGACCACACCTCCTGACATTACTCAATATTTGCTTGAGTAAAAGAGACTGAGGCAAACGGAAGGAGGAGCTCCCAGTACCCTCTGTCCATCACCCATAAAGAGCCAGCCCAGCCTCACCATTCCTGAGCACGGCTGGAGAGATGAGACCATCACGCCACCTCCCCCTAACGGGGCTGCTATTCTTTTCTCTTATTCCAAGTCAACTATGCCAGATCTGTGGTGAGTATGCTTTGAGCTAAAATTGCTCTAAACTTTGAGCATTTTGAGCTATGAGCTAAACACAGCACGGCAGTCTCCTGGAGGCTACCGTGTACTTACCTGAGAAAAAGACCCGGTTCCAACGCTGGATGTCGTTGGATTCTGTGAGTAACCTACAGGGTGGCGGGAGATGCGGAGGACAGTTCTACGATGCATGTTGTTCTAAGAGGGCTCAGAGATTCAGTATTAACTTGTTTCACTCTTCTTCCTAGGCTAAGATCCTTTCTACCACAACAGCCCTGTCAAGAAACTGTCTTTTCTCGTTCATTTTTAAGAACAAAAAATTCATGATCTCAGAAAAGTTTTCAGATCATGGAAAGATACTTTGTGACTTTGAGATACAATCTATTTTTAGGAAGTTCAACACAGAGGTTTTGGGTTAACTCCTTTGTAACCACACAGAAAAAAGTAATGTTAATAACGTCTTTCACATAATGAAGATTGCTCTCTTGTCCTTACTGAGTTTAGATATTCTATGCTGTACATCTTCCTCTTTTCAACTCTTCCCCACAGGACACAGGTAAAAACCCATCATCTCTCCTTTGGGTAGAGGCTCCAGAGAGTGTGTGATTCTATTAAAAAATACTAAGTGAAAAAGGAAAAGCTGGTCTCAGGTCTAGTGTGACCCCTTAGTAACTGAATGAACCAATGCTTTTTTAACGTTTATTTATTTGTTTATTTGGCTGTGCTGGGTCTTAGTTGTGGCATGTGGGATCTAGTTCCCTAGCCAGGAATCGAACCTGGACTCCCTGCTTTGGAAGCACAGAATTTTAACCACTGGACCAACAGGGAAGTCCCATGAATCATTTTAGCTTCATCCATAAATGAAGAATAACCAGAGAAGGTTGTTGAAACAGGTGCTTTTTTAAAGTATTATATAGCTCACAGGTTCATGATTTCTCTATTAGAATTCTTTACCATGGAATTGAGCTTCAAACCAGGCCAAAGGTGATGCTACTCTGTGGTACCAGCTGCGGCTACATCTCCCTGGTCTCTCTAGCCTACAAGAAGAAATCCATCCCACAGCGGAAAGATGAAAGCTTAGAACCTGCCAACTCTTAATTCTTTCTCCTGGCCTGTCATTTCCTCAGTTGTGGCATAAGAACAGGGGTTCTCCATCGAGCTTTTGAGGTTTCATTCACAGTGCAAAATAATTAACTTTGCTTTTAGTAGTTAAGGAAGTTGACCTGAGTTGTTCCTTTACCAGGAACTAAAGAAGTCTATTTCAGTGCCAAAAAATCTGCTGAGCCGAATCTCAGAGGTGACTCACAATTGTCCAATTATGCCCGTAACAAACCATGACCTTTCTCAATCACGCCATTCAGATCTTCCTGACTCTATTAAAGGCAGGTGGGCAAGAAAAACAACATTTCCTGGAGTCGCTAAGGATAGTGACAGAAATTTGAGTTGAGCTAGAAGTAATAATACAAACAATATCTTATAGCTTATTTGGTGGTTACTTGTCCATTATCTTTGGCTATTTCTTGACTTCTTGAAGTCAGGAAAGTTACATAACTTACCCCCAGTTGTAAGCTAAGGAATGAAGACCCCAGGAAAGATCTTCCTGAGCCCAAGGTTCACATTCTTTCCACTATTCCCCAAGCCCATGAGACAATCTGAAGATGGGAAGGATTTTCTTAGGTGATGGTCAAAGTATGCTGAGAAATATTTTCAGTGATGGTTAACTCTTCTCCTCCTCCAGGTTTCTTGGGAGCTCTGGATTCTCTTTTTAATTCCACAGTGTAGAAGGACTCCCTCCATCCTTGCCCCTGGGACTTGGACACACTGAGGGCTAAAACTGGAAGGTTTTTCAAAGGGTCCTCCCTGCTGAATAATGCCTTGATCTTGATGCCCGGCCAGTTGGGCAATCAGACAATGCAGCTCTGGGGTCAATCACTAGTGACACGTAGAACTTTTGCCTTCTTCCTCTTCTCTCTCCTTCTTGTCAGCATTAACCCAGCTGAATAAGAAGAAGATGGAGGAGAAAATGACTGAATCCAGAAAGCAGACTAGGTTACAGGCGGGGACTTGGAAGATGTGCATTGCAGTCTCAGTTAAAGCTCCAATTACCAAGGCCCCTTAAGGACACCCTCTGGGCCTTAGTGGCTAACACACATGCACACACGCACACACGCACACGCACACACACACTAGAGCTACCAGGCAGGACACAATGGTAAGGCTGATCCAGTTGTTTAAATATTTAACACTTCCATGCTGGCTGGCAAAAAAATAATACATGGCAGAGTGGGGCTCCAGACCGCCCTTGTATCATTCCAGCAACATTGCCAGGGGCTACCAAGTGGGTCTGTGTCTGTGCCAGATCTGTTACTAAATATTTTAATATCATTCTTGTTCTTAGCCCTAATATTCTATGCGTTTCTTATGTCCTCTCTCCCCTCCATAGTGGTAAATGAAACGAACTTCTGGCGTCTAGAACCTCTGATAAACAGGATGCTAAATGCAAACTACCCCAAAGGAACCCTAGGTCTCAATGTTCTGTTGACCTTCAGACTTGTTGGGATTAAGAATCAAAGCCTAGAACAACAGCTGAGGCAACAAATCAAAGAAGACATAAACAGCGGAGGTGAGTGCCTGTATTCCCCGGAATATTTAGGGAAAGACTTACCCATCTATAAAGATGATCTCCAGTGAGTCCTAGAAATTGTGTGTCCAAGTCATCCCTGGTACATCCATCTTAGCTGTAGAAAACTTGAGATGAACAGAAGTAGAAATAAAATATTGTACACGTGAAACTTATATAATGTTATAAACCAATGTTACCTAAATTAAAAAAAAAAACTAGTTCAAGTATGTAGTGGTGTTTTTTAAAAATAAAGTTCACATAAAATTTTTTTTAATTGAGGTGACAAAAAGGTACCTCAAATCCTCAACCCCCTGCCACTTACTGTAGAGTGAAGCTTTCCTTCTTTGGGCCCTGAAAATAGGAAAAGCAAAAGAAATCATACACTCTCATCCATTAAGATTTACATCATTGAGTTGAGTTCATGACCAGACAAGAGCGTGGGCCACAACCAAGAAAGCTGACGGCAGAGAGGTGACCATAGCGTTGTGGAGACATGGACTGGAATCGAGACCAGATTCCACACTGAAACTTTCATTTCAACACTGAGCTTTCTAATGAGTATAAGGGGAAAATACAGCCACCCCTACCTACCCAACAATATTATTGTGAGGATAGGAGGAGCCTGAGAATTTGGATATTTTAAATACAAGTCGATTATTCCTATCCTGGTGAGATGGTGCCCTCAAGGAGGAAGATCCCAGGGATTTATTATTTATCTATCTCTATTCTTTGTTTAAGGATTTCTTGATTCCAGAAAGAGCCTGCAGCTTCATGGGAAAGACCAAGGTCTAGGTTGCACTCATACAGTACCGCTAGAAAAGGCTCTGTTTCCAGGGACGAAGAAGAGGACAAGAAAACATTAATAAAGAGTAGAACAGGACAACAAAGTGACAGCAATATAAATCGCAAGGGAGACAAGAGGCAAAAAAATCGTACGCATGTACCTTGTTTAACTTGAATACTTTTCTTTTCAGAGATGGAGTTAACCTTGGGAGAGCTTGCCTTGGGTATTCTGGGTTTGGGAGCATGTGAAAATCAGGATGAAGAGTTTATACATGGTGCTCGTCTGGTTAGCAAACTTGAAGCCAAATTCCAAGCAGAAATTCAGAATATGGGTGAGAATCACATGCTCAGAGGCCCTGGATGTCTTTGTCTCTCCTCCACTGATTCATAACTGTATGAAGTTTCTACCTACTCGTTCCTTCTCTTTTTCACTCCACTCATCTCACTATACCTTTGAAGACCACTTTCCCTTCTTCTTTCTTTCAGATGCGTCTTGAGTTTTCTTTTCCAATATGTTCAATTAAGCATTGACCCTACATCAAGCTTACCTTGCACTGGATGATAAATACACACACCCACACGCAAACACACAGGTCACAGGTCTCTAGTCCTTCAGAAGCTTGGCTTTTGGACAGATTACACCAGAAATAGCTGATCAAGATGAGACATTGTGTCATAAGCACCAAAGTGCACACTTAATGATTGTAGTACAAGAACAAAGATGGCAAAAGCACTGAAACATAGGTTGATCATCACGGCTACTAGTGAGATACATTTCTGGGTTCTAGTTCTAGCTCTGTAACCATCTGAACATCAGGATAGTATTTTTTTCATTTTTATTGGAGTGTGGTTGACTTATAATATTGTATTAGTTTCTGGTGTACAGCAAAGTGAATCGATTATATATTAGTAGCCATCTGCCCACTCTTTTTTTAGATTCTTTTCCTCTAGAGGCCATTCCAGAGTGTTGAGTAGGCTTTCCCGTGCTATACAGCAGGTTCGCATTAGTTATCTATTTTATATACAGGAGTGTGTATATGGGCTTCCCTGGTAGCTCATATGGCAAAGAATCTGCCTGCAATGCAGGAGACCCGCCTTAATCTTGGAGAAGGAAATGGCAACCCACTCCAGTATTCTTGCCTAGAAAATCCCAAGGACAGAGGAGCCTGGAGGGCTACAGTCCAGGGGGTCCTGAAGAGTCAGACACGACTGAGCGACTGGGCACATACCATGTGCCAGGCCCGGGTGCAATCTTGCTGCTGCTGCTCCATATGCTTGCCTGGAGAATTCCACGGACAGAGGCTACAGTCCATGGGGTTGCAAGGAGTTGGACGTGACTGTCTATATGTCAATCCCAGTCTCCAATTTATCCCTCCCCACCCACTTATCCCTTGGTATAGCCATAAGTTTGTTTTCTACATCTATGACTCTACTTCTGCTCTGTAAGTAAGTTCATTTGTACCTTTTCCTCAGATTCCACACATAAGTGATATGATAATGCTGTTTGTCTCTCTGTGTCTGACTTAACTCAGTATGATAATCTCTAGGTCCATCCACGTTGTTGCAAATGGCATTATTCTGCTCCTTTTGATGGCTTAGTAATATTCCATCATATGTGTGTGCCGCATCTTCGTTATGCACTCCTCTGTCAGCTTGCTTCTTGTCCTGGCTGTTGTAAATAGTGCTGCAACGAACACTGGGGTGCACAGATCTTTTTGAATTAGTGTTTTCTCAGGATACATGCCCAGGAGTGGGATTGCTGGGAGAACAGTATTTTTATCTCTTTAATGCCGAATTGCCTCAGGCATAAAACAAAAGGAGTTGAGTTGAATTTGGTGGCCCTAGAAAGTGAAAGTGTTAGTTGTTCAGTCGTGTCTGACACTGCGAGCCCGTGGACTGTAGCCCGCCAGGCTCCTCTGTCCATGGGATTCTCCAGGCCAGAATACTTGAGTGGGTAACAGTTCCCTTCTCCAGGGGATCTTCCTGACCCAGGGATCGAACCTAGGTCTCTTGCATTGCAGGCAGATTCTGTACTGTCTGAGCCACCAGGGAGCCCTTGGTGGACCTTAAAAGCCTTTAAGTGCCTCAAGTTTGCAGTTTCTCTGAACAATCTCTCCCCTCTCTTATTCACCTCTCTTTAAATGTAAAGAAATGGAGACAGAGTAAGTAGAAATAAGCTTTAAATGTACTGTTCCAGGACCACCTGTGTCAATAAGGTGTCGCTTCCCTCCCTGACAGAGGCGCACGACGGCAACCCACTGACCAACTACTACCAGCTCAGCCTGGCCCTGTTGGCCTTGTGTCTGTTCAACGGCAGCTACTCAATCACCAGTGTTACTGATTACTTCACTCCTGAAAATAAGAACTATTATTTTGAGGACCAGTTCTCAGTAGGTAAGTCATTAAACCCAATTCCCTTGGTTTCAAGGACATGGGCACCAGGAGGCCTTGTCTTTTATATTTTTCTACCAATAAGTACGTGAGTTTTTTCTTTCCTCACTACCCTAGTCTTCTCAGAAGAGGATTTTTTTAGAAGAATGGATATTGGATGGTTTCTAGGCCTCTTTGTAGATGTGCAGTACAGGAAAAGGGCCCAGTTCCTTCTCCCCCTTTTCTCTGAGTAGCCAATGGATGTTAGCTCTCAAGTTTAATTTTCCCACTTGTAAAATGAGGATAGATCATGGGGATTATCAGATAAGACATCTTAGGAAGCATAAATGTTACAGAAAGGGAATGTGGTGGAATTCACCTATCTCAACCCTGCATCTTTCTCTAACCCACTGGGATCATTTGGATGTGTGAGCTCACTTGAACAGTACACTCTCTCCAGGGGTAAGATGCAATATTTTGGTCAATAAAGTGTGTATCCATCATGGGAAAGGACCAGAAATTTCCCACTGGATCAGCTTACACGTCCAAAAAGAAGGCCCTTTTTGATAGATCCACAAACTCATTTTTCTCCAAGAAGCTCTAAGAAAGTCACCATCCAGTGTCTCAGAGTAAAAAGGAGAATGTGAATTTCCTGTATTTCTCTTTCTATGAGAGGGAAGGCACCAGACCTAAAGAAAACAGAAGGAACCAAGAAATGAGCCAGAAAAACAGGTCTTATCCTCATTCTTCTAATATCTCACCATATCCCCCCCATTAAGGATGTTTCTTGAATAAACAGTTCTCCTAAGTGCTATTTTCAAATCAGTCTAATGAAAAACTTGGAAATTTAGAGACATTTTTGTTTGGTATATTATCCTCGGTTTTCTCATTTTCTTTGCCAACGTGGCTGAAAGACAAAAAAGATGAGAACACCCACGACGTAAAAGCAGACTGTTTCTGCGTTTGCACCGACAAATCGATATGTGTTTCTATGACCAAGATGTGAGTTCTTGCAAAGCTCGTGATTATCACATAAGGAAGGAATCTCAACATACTTGAGAGGTCAGGGCGAGAGGATGGCTACTGTATCTGGAAATTCTTCTCTTGCATCATTAACTAGCATGACCAAGCACCCTGTTCTGCCTGGAGTTCTCCTATTGTTAATTTTTAAAGTCCCACATACCAGGAAACCACTCAGTCCAGGGGGAACCCAGGAGGATTAGTCACTCGGTCACCAGTGTTTTACTTCCTGACAGATACTGGAGCGATGGCTGTTCTTGCTCTAACATGTGTGCAGAGGAATACACAAAAGAAGATGGATGTGAATACAGAGGGTAAAATCAGTAATTACGTGGCATCACTGGCAAACAAGATCCAGGCTGAGGGAAAACAGGGTCTCTTTGGAAACATATTTAGCACGGGAGACGCTATGCAGGTAAGTCAGAAGGCAAACCAGGAGACAGAGAACGGGGTCATGGCAGAAAGCAGCATCTTCCTCCTTCCCTCTTGGTCTCCTGAGGACTTACGATCCACCTGACTTTGTTTTAATCACGTGATTCCCTCCCTGCCTGAAATGTACCCCCTCTGCTTTACCCTCCACATCCAGTGTTTCTGCGCAGCTTTTCCTGCCTGCACTAAGAAATTCTGGTGCCTACTGCAATCTATTTTGTTGTTCTTTAACATGTCATTTCCTGCTTTACCACATACCACTGTTCAGTGTTTCTTCTAACCTCCCAAAGTAGGTTGTTGTTATGAAAATATGAAGTAGCAGCGGCAGTAACAGCAGCTGATAGTTATTGACATTAAGTCACTAAAGCACAACCACCCAATGGAGAAAGAATTATTACCTCCATTTCCTGGAATAAGAGCATGAATCACAGAGTACCAGTCAATCGCCTAATAGAACAAAGCCAAAGAGTGATGGAGAGGCGATGGGTCCAGAATAGTTGGTGTCAAAACTCACACTCAGTGCTTGCACTGTCCTATATATGCTCTTTGAAGACCAAGAATTTATTCCTGAGTTTAGTCACTGATCAGCTCAACTCTAAGGCGTAGATACAAGAAGAGATGAGGAAAAGCACATGGGGGAAAAAGGGATTTCACCAAGTCTTTGGTATGATTGGGGTCTGCCAGGCTGACCCGGGATGAGAGGATTTTCACAGGGAGAGAAGCAGCAAGGACAAAAACGCAGAGGTGCGTCCCGCAATTCAGGAAGATCAGCGTGTTCAGCCCAGCTGGCACAGGGCTCCTGAGGAAAACAACAAGACGATGACCACGTAAATAAGGGTCCAGTCTTAAAGACTGTCCGTGTTGCTGTTCCTCTTTATACTTGCTATGCTAGACATTAATATAAAGCAGTGGTTTCCTGTTCTGGGTGCCCATCTGATTTACCTAGAGGAGAGGAGCTTTTAGAAAATGCTAATGTTTACATCCCACACCAACTGGTTAATATACAAGTTCGGGTGCAGAGCATGGGCTTGGTCTCGGTCAGCCTACAGGTGGTATTCATTCATGGCAGGATCAAGAGCTGCTTACCCACCACATTGTTTATAAAAGAAGATATAATGTGATGAGTGTTTTTAGGATGACCTTTTTAATTTTTATTTATTTTTTGGCCATGTCCTAAAGTATGTGGGATCTTAATTCCCAGACCAGGGATCAAACCTGTGCCCCATGCATTGAGAGCATGGAAGTTCAACCACTCCACCCCATGGAGTTTTAACCCCTGGACCACCAGAGAAGTCCCTAATGAGTTTTCTTTGTGTGTTGTTTTTAATAACTCACGAAAAAAAATTAATAAATAAACCTGATTGACCACTTGGTTACCTTTAAGAGTCTTCAAGAAAAGATGGAAAGGGGAACTGTCCTTCCTCGAGAAACTACAGAACAATATCTTCAAGTTCAGTCCATCTGAGTCCTTGTCTTACTCTTGTTGTTTTTGTCTAGTCATTGAATCCTGTCCAACTCTTTTTCGACCCCATGGACTGTAACCCCCAGGCTCCTCCGTCCATGGGATTTCCCAGGAAATTAATTAATACCCTCTTAAATGTTCCTACCCTGTAATGCTGCCCCTTGAGTCCAGTTTACACCCGCTGCCTGGAGCGTTTCTGTTCAAGAACCTCTTAGACTTCCCACTGTCCAGAAACCACCCCAGGACCTTCCAGGGCTGCCAACCCGGCTCCAGCCCTCTTCTCCAGGCTGGCTCCCGCCATGCTCTGCATGTCCTCTCTACACCGGTCCTCCGAAGCCAGGAGGCATCCTCTGGGGGTCTTACTGAAACTCAGACACTCTCACCACAAAGAGGCCTGGCCCTGGCCATTCCTACGTTGTCCCCTTCAGTCACATGCTCACCTCCGCATGTTCCTACTGAGATGCCATCGTAGTTCCGAGCCCTGTTTACCTATCACCTTCTCTGCCGAACCTTCCTCTGTCTCACTAATGTTTAAGAGCTCTTCCCCTTCAGAAAGACCATGCTGCTAGACGATTCTCTTAGGCTTGTGCTGTGCTTAGTTGCTCAGTCGTGTCTGACTCTGCAACCCCATGGACGGTAGCCTGCCAGGCTCCTCTGTCCATGGAATTCTCCAGGCCAGTGGGTTGCCATGCCCTCCTCCAGGGGATCTTCCTGACCCAGGGATCAAACCCAGGTCTCCCACATTGCGGGCAGATTCTTTACCAGCTGAGCCACCAGGGAAGCCCAAGAATACTGGAGTGGGTCGCCTATCCCTTCGCCAGGGGATCTTCCCAACCCAGGAATCGAACCAGGGTCTCCTGCATTGCAGGCGAATTTTTTACCAGCTGAGCTACCAGGGAAGCCCTTCTCTTAAGGCAGAGGTCCCCAACCTTTTTGGCACCAGGGGTCAGTTTCATGAAAGACAATTCCATTTTTCCATGGAAGAGGGTGGGGGAACAGTTCAGACAGTAACCCAAATGGAGGTTCAGGAGGTAAGGTGGGTGATGGGGAGGGGTAAGGGAAGCTTCCCTGATTTGCCTGCTGCTCACCCCCTGCTGTGCAGTCCCCAGGGTGGGACTGGGGATTGGAGACACTGGTCTTAGGGCCTTCATCTTAGGGACTCCTTTACAAGAATCTGTTAACACTATTTGGTTAACACTATCTCATAGTTAAGACTCTCGTATGGTTTCAGTGTCAGCAATAAAATAAAGAGTAAATATGGTAGAGAAAGACTGTTCTCATTGATGCTGTGAAAGCTTGAATGATTAAACAATCCCCACCTCCCCACCCAAACTAGCTTATAAGCTTCTTAAAAGGTACCTTAGTGGTCTAAGGTGGTTCCCATGTAGTCAATGTCCAAGAAAGATTTACTAAATTAGATTCAAGCTTTCCCATGATGTGAAGTCTCTCCCATTCATTCTCATTTTCTCCCCTTCTCTCTCTCTCTCTCTCTCTCTCTCTCTCTCTCTCTCTCTCTCATACACACACACACACACACACACACACACACTAGGCTCTCTTTGTCTCATCGGACTATTACAAAAATGAAGCAAATTGCAGAGAAACTCTACGTGCAGTATTTGACAACATTTCTCGGGGAGCATTTTACTCACCGATTTCTGCAGCCCAGATCTTACCTGCCTTGATGGGAAAGACCTATCTGGATGTCACCAACCCTTCTTGCGGCCACAATTCAGGTATAGCACTAATGAACAAACTGTTCTGCCTTTCAGCATAACACCCAAAGTGTGTAAGACTGAGATGTCCTCAGGAACCAGTTAAACATGTCTGGGAACAGTATAACAGGTCCCAGACAGAGCTCAGTCCTCCATGCCATCAGGGACCATAACTGCCAGAGGACTTGTCCTTATTAGGGTAGTAGACGCTGTTCTTGGTTCAAACACTGACAGGGCAGCGTTGATTAACGGATAAGCATGCTTGCTGAGTCGTGTCCCACCCTCTGGGACCACCTGGACTGTCCCAGCAGGCTCCTCTGTTCATGTCATCTCCCAGGCAAGAATGCTGGAGTGAGTTGCCATTTCCTGCTCCAGGGGATCTTCCCTGCCCAGGGATTAAACCAGCGTCTCCTGCGTCTCCTGCATTGGCAGGTGGATTCTTTGCCATGAAGCCAGCTGGAAAGTGACTAAAGGGTGTCAGTCTCTCAAGCGGAGCTTTCTGATTGCTGGATGCAGAGAGATTTTCTGAGCACCATTCCCAACCCAAAAAGTATAACGTCTCTGGCTTTTCATTAGGCTCGATGCATGAGCACCCAGAGACGTGACGTTAATGGGGAAAGAATGTGGCAGTGTTATAAGAAAATTACACCTTGAACCATTAATCAAACCACTAATTTTGCAACAGGTATAAAGAGAGGAGACTTTTCCTTCTGTCTTGGTCATTTCTGGTTCAGCCACATATAGGTTTAGGGAACTTGGACAAAACCCTAAGCTTAAAAGTTTTCTACTATAAGAAATGCCAATGATAATGGTATGTAGCAGGCACTAACAAGGACTGAAGAGGATAATTCATGCAAAATAGTTAGCGCACAGTGCCTGGCACGTAATGTTCTCCATAAATGCTAATAAATAAAAGGGCAGGGGTTGGGAAAAATAGGGGAAGGATGCTAAGAGAGACAAACTTCCTGTCATAAAACAAATACTTCATGGCAATATAGTGTACAGCGTCCAGAACATAGTCAACAACATTGTCGTAGCTTTGTATGCGGACAGATGGTTACTAGAGTCACAGTGCTGATCAATTCCTCACGCAGATAAATGGTGAATCGTGTTTTACATGTGAAACTAACATAAGGTTGTGTGTCAATACTTCAGTAAAAAATTAAAAGGCCCAGGGGCTTCTCTGGTGGCTCAGTCATATGGGATCCACCTGCCAGTGCAGGAGACACGGGTTCAATCCCCAACCCGGGACGATCCCACGTGCTGAGGAGCACCCACGTACCGCGACTCCTGAGCCTGCGCTCTCGAGCCCGGGAGCCGCAACTCCTGCAGCCCGCACGCCCTGGAGCCCGCGCACCCTGCAGCCCGCGCGCCCTGGAGCCTGTGTCCACAACCGGAGGAGCCACAGCAAGGAGCAGGGCGCGGTCTCACCTGCGACTGGAGGCAGCCACCCCACTCACCGCACCTAGAGGAAGGCCCGCAGGAGCAAAGACCCAGCACAGCCAAAAACAAGCACATTAATAAAAATGACTTATCTTTTAAGACCACAAAAAGGAAAAAAATCAAAAAGCACACAAAAAAAAGAAAAGAAAAGGGGGAAGCATTATTGTATGCTGCACCAATGCAAAAAAAAAAAGAGAGAGAACAATCAGGAGCCTCTGTGAGAAATGGGAAATGGGGCAACTGATTTGCCGCAACAGCTGGAAGTTGAGGCAAACACAAGCCTTCACAAGCCGGCGAGTATCTGGTTTTAATTTGTACTTTCGTCGTCTGCGAGATACCCACTCACCCCCACCCCCCGATTGCTGATCCGGGCTTCTGGTATAAACCCTCTTCCTCATTAACGGGGAAAGAGTCGTTGCATAGCCTTGGAGAGGTGTGCAGACTCGGACATAGTTTTTATTCTTCTGAATAATATTTCTCCTCTACTTTTCTGTCTCTGCCAGTCAAATTCAACACCTGCACTGAAAAGCCAGGTACTGTGGCACCCACAAGTGCACCCGGGAACATCTTAGTCAAATACTCCGTGCGAATCAATGAGACGAGTCACACCGAAGTCACCGTGAGAAAGGGTTCCGTCTTCCTCGACGTGATGAAGGCTGCTCAGGAGAAAAATGAGACCCTATTTCGGTATGTCTATATAGTCCATGGAATTCTCCAGGCCAGAACACTGGAATGGGGAGCCTTTGCCTTCTCCAGGGCATCTTCCCAACCCAGGAATAGAACCCAGGTCTCTTGCATTGCAGGCAGGTTCTTTACCACCTGAGCTATGAGGGAAGCCCAATAGCTAACCTAAGGTTGAGGAATTTAATGTGATTATGACTCAGCAGGAATACATCTGCACCAGAGTGCAATGTACATTTAAAACACTTCTCAGTTAGTAGCTTTGCTGCTCATCCTCATGGCACAGCATGGATTTTAAAAAGGGAGGTGAAATGCTTCCTCTTCCAGCACATAGCAGATATTAATAGATAGACAGTAAATACCAGGGATCTCTCTTCTGTCAGTAGAACTCCTTCAATTAACAGAATCTAAGTCAGACATTTTGTGTCCAGAATAGTGGTTTTTAATTGGTTTTTAATCACTGACCCCTTTGAAAGTCAGATGAATGGAATTCTCATCCCAGAAAATGAACAAATGCATAAAATGTGTCATTTGTTGTTTTTTATTTTATATTGGCGTACAGTTGATTAACAGTGATGTGTTAGTTACAGGTATACAGCGAAGTGATTCAGATACCCATAAAAGTATTTACTTTTTTTCAAACTCTTCTCCCATTTGGGCTCTTCTAGACTGTCGAGCAGAGTCCCCTCTGCTGCACAGCAGGTCCCTGTCGGGTGTCTGTTTCACATACAGCAGCATGTACTTGTCGATTGCAAACTCGCAGTCTATGCCGCCCACCTCCACCAGCCACCATTTCCCCCTGGTAACCATGAGTTCATTCTCTAAATCTGTGAGTGCAAGACTTGTCATTTAAATCTGAGGTTTCACAGAGACTGGGGAGCTTCTCCGGGCCGCTTCCACCTTAGAGGAGATTCGGGGACTCAGTCAAGGCTCCCTGGCCTAGAGAGGTTAAATATTAAAATGAAAATATTGACTTCACCTCTGAAAAATATGGCTTAAATGGGTCCTTAAGCCTAACTGGCATTTATTGTGTCTAATAACATGCTCTAAGATGCAACAGAGAAAATCATATACAAGAAAATATGTATCTGTGTGTATATATCATTATAAAGCCTGTTTTCAAGTGTTTCCAGGAAGGTAGAAAAATCTGACTGAAGAATATGAAACAAATATCAATTATGTCACTTCTTAATCAGTAAACATGAACCATTAAATGAGCCTTTCCTTTTTTCTGAGAACCTCTAGGACAACCGGTTAACACTTTCTAGTACTGTTAGCGTCTTCAAACCGTTACTGTCTTGGGTAGAAGATTAGGAACCATTGATAGCAAAGTGTCTACTATGGCAGGAGAGAGGGCAGAAACCTGCCGGGGTCCAGCCCCAGCTGATCCAGGGTATTCGAAGGAGAGACGGCATAGGCGAGGGTCAGGGAACAACTGCTTAATTAAACGTTAATTAAGGATATAAAGAGTAATAGAATGAGGATAGCTCAGTAGGAAAATTCAGTGGAGAAAAGAGGCTGAGTAGCTTGGTTTACGCGGGGGACCAATAAAACTTCAAGACAAGAAGCTTGCACCACTTACGTAGGCCGCAGGCGTCCTTCCGTTCTCCCGAAGGAGAGGAGACACTGAGGCCTCCCCGGTCGGATCTTAGAAGCCCAGGCATAATTAGTAAGCATGGTGGGTTCCGCGCTCCAGATGGAGACTCAACCAGAGTGAGAGAGAGAGAGACATGGGGAGACCAGTCTTTCGAGAAACTGATCCCAATTCTTTATTTTCCATGGTCTACTTTTATACACTGAGATGTTATGCAAAAGTCACGCAGGGTCAGCAGTCCTGACTTTTATCAAAGTCAGGTGCTTCATACAAATGTATACAGAGGTCTTAGGGGTGTTACATCATCTTCTGGCCGGGGGGCCTGCTGACAATTTATGACCCTCTCCTTGTGACAGCGGTCAGTCAACCAGGACACTTATTTCTCCAGGGGTGATTATTCTTAAAACAGACGCCACCCAAATAAAGTTACATTCCTATAGGGTGAGGGTGTAGTGGGTTTTAGTTAAGGAAAGAATTTACTTAGCCTAAGGTCTAACGTGATTTATATCAAAGGTTAATACTTATTTCTTTTATATATTCATTAATGTGTGTAAGGGCAGGGGATATGGAGACTTAGCAACAAACATTGGCTCAACAAATGAAAAACCCTTCACCAATACAATTTCTAATCAGCCCACTATACTTATACTAATGGTTTTCTAACTTCTCTAAAGAACCTGTTTTTAGAAGGTTTAAAGCATCTCGTGCCTCTCACAGTTGGGAGGCTGTGAGCAATCACATGTGGCCGGACAAGCCTGTCAGGCAGGCTAGAGAACCTTCAGAGGAGTTTGTAGGTTGAAACATTCCTATCACACCCAGGAATTATTATTAACTGGAGCTCTAGGTTAACTCCTTCTCCGAAAGAGGTGGTGGGGGACAGCCCCCCGTAAAGTCAGAGGTGTAGGTAAGAGCACAAAGTAGTAAAGTAGGCAGGCTCTGGTTATGGGGGTAGATGCTCGAGGATTTCCAGGGGGACTCCTGAGGCTCGATCCCGCCTTTGCGTATGTCGAGCCTCCTTCCTCATGACCTTTGCCATGGGCGGAGTGCCTCACGCTGGCCCCCAACAGAAACCACCGGCACTGTTCCTGTAATTTGCATGGATTGTAGACTGCCTGCCTCAGAATGACCTAGAATGTTGATAAAACATGCAGATTCCTGGTTCCAGCCCAGATCTCCAGAATCAAGGAATCTGGGAAGAAGGCCAGGCGGTCTGTGTAATGTCTTCCAGTGATTCTTAGGTGCATAAAAGAAGTGCCCATGGGAGAGCTGCCTTTGAACATCCTGAATCCATGTACCAACTCGCTGTTCCCCACAGCTTCACAGTGGAGGAGACCATGTGGGGCCCCTACGTCACCTCTGTTCAGGGCATAAGGGCCAACAATAATGACAGAACCTATTGGAAAC
This sequence comes from Bubalus bubalis, assembly GCF_019923935.1. Lineage (NCBI taxonomy): Eukaryota > Metazoa > Chordata > Mammalia > Artiodactyla > Bovidae > Bubalus > Bubalus bubalis. The sequence goes on from NC_059172.1 coordinate 915,330, forward strand.
TTCTGAGCAATGGCCAGCCACTGAGCCAAGGTAAGGAGGAGGACGAGATACAGCCTTGCAGAGTGAGGCGCCTGGAGCGATCACGTGTGAGTGTGCGCTTCGGGGGGGAATGCGCCAAGGGTATGAGAGCGTACTCAGTCTCGCAGTCATGTCTGACTCTCTGTGGCCCCATGGCTGTAGTCTGCCAGGCTCCTCTGTCCGTGGGACCTCCCAGGCAAGAACACGTGGTGGAGGGGGTTGCCTTTTCCTTCTCCAAGGGTCTGGGAGAGCCAAATCCATTATTTGATGATTTGATGATCAAATCATTGGACCCACATCTCCTTCTTCCTTTTCAGGAGCTGGGAGTCATGTTGTCCAAAATGGAGACAATTTGGAGGTTCGTTGGAGCAAATACTAATAATTCAAACCTTCCTCAGCTGGGTCTGAGCCTTTTGTGGTACAGTTCTATGTGGAAATTGATCTTACACGCTCCTTTTCATTTATATCTCAATCCTCACAGCACATCAATAACCTCTACTTCTCTCTTTGAGTGTCCAATAAAAGACCAACAGCTACACAAAAAGAGCACGTTCTAATCACTTAATACCAAAGGGAATTACTATTAGAGGGAAGACTACCTCAGGAAGAAGCGAAGTGGAAAAGCTTAGACCCACCTGTCTAAGAAGTTGAGTTCTGCTCACGGTTCCCCTGCTCGCTCTCTGGGTGACCTTGGGCAACTGGGGGAGGTGGAGAGAAGGTTCTAAGTCAAATGGTGCAGCAGCAACCAGCGAGGTCCAGCAGGCGTCTCTGGGGAGACTGAGCTCTCTGAGCCCCGGGGGCAAGGGAGGAACTGAGGAGGCACATTGGCCTCATATAGGCAGCGGGTGGGTAGAGAAAAATACTGCCCTAGACGAAGTAAAATGGGAAGCCTATCCATAAAAGTCAGCACACAAGGTTTGAGGAAGCGTTTCATCCCCATCACCAGCTGCCTCCCGGAGGTCCCACCTCTCTTATTTCACCATGAAAATCACTCTCATAGGCACATTACCAAATCCATATGCAAAAAAAGAAATGACTTCAATGTTCAGTTCAGCAGAGCTCACCTAAAAAAAAAAGTTGAATGATGTCTAAGCATGAACTGGATTACACCGTATACTGAGTACCTGAGCTATGGGCACATCCAGGTACGAACCAGAGACGCCTTCGAGATGCCAAAGGTGCTTCAGATGAAGCACAAAGCAACCCACTTAAAGTCACCTGCACGGGACGTCCCTGGCGGGC